>NC_060143.1:278392219-278725969 GCF_021461385.2 Schistocerca piceifrons | reverse complement strand
CATTTTTCCTTTCATTTAGATGTAACCCATTCCTCCCGCTTTACTGACAGATTAACTTCGGTGACCATTGTTTTTCCCAAATTTCCATTAGGTACACCCGGTTTAATTTTTCACTGTCATTAAGGTCGCGATAAGTGAGGGGGAGGTTACAGACTGATAATATTTTTTAAAATATCGATACATCGGATGCCTGATATTTTTAAAAATATCTACAGTCCTAATAAGATTGTTACAATCGGTAAAGCTTGGAATAAGTATTGAAATGACAAACAGTCTGAGTGTTTTACAGCTTATGACTTTATTCAGTAAACAGCATCAACTCCTGATGTAATTACTCGAGAGAAATTGTAGCCACGAGAAGACCAAGTCTTTACGCGGAGACTGATTACCTAGCACCATTCCGTCCATGTAAAATGAAGCTGTCAGTGCTAACTGAACACGCAGCCACAACAGGACACGCAGAAGTTCCTTGTTAAACGTCTAGAATTCCATCAGCTGCGCAGCAACTATTGCAGGTAACTCAGCTTAGCACTTCCTGGCTACTTTCTTTGGCTGCCCCTACCGATATTACTACCAGCTTCCTGCTGACCAGGTGACTGCAAAATACCTCAAGGAGCGTCCTGATTCAGAGTTCTATTCAGTTTACCCATTAGTCCTCTCCAGTGGCCGACGTGGTTTGTTGTCGGAGGACCCTCACCAACTCATTGGCTCTAATTGTGCACTATCCTTCGGAGGCTGAGTAGCGGGATGGAGGCGTCTGTTGTTAAACCATGGCTTAGGCCTGCTACAGGCTCTCCAAGACGTATAGATGCCCCTTCCTAAACTCTCTCCCTCTATCCCCATTTTAACCTCGCCCCTTGTCTGAAATTATACTCGTGTAACTGTTGCTTTCACAGTTTGTTGTGTTACTGCTATACCCGATCATACACCCTGGCGACTCTGGTCAGTGTTATCTCCGATGCATTTAGGAGACTCTGAACTTCAACATCTAGCTGTTGTTACACCTACCAGGATCTCTTGAAGTTTTCACTTTGTTATGTTTCGATCTCACAAGATATGTCCATTTGCCTTGGGACTACAATTGGGCGGTGGCTACTCAGGTGCGAAGGCCCAATGTTTTCCTGCGGTACTCTTTCCCAGGCAGTGGGGGTCTGGCGTACTGCAAATCTAAATTCTTTCCTAATCCCCGATCTTCCAATTTTTGCCTTCTTAAAACATAAACCATCAGTTTTAAGCACTTAGTTTCCTAATTAGTTTTACGTCTTCAAGCATTTATAGCTCCAAAATTGCTAGAACATCATTAAACCAAAACGAAATCAAATAAGCTTCATATTATGTATTTTTTTTTGTCATCAGCCTTCTGACTGGTTAGAAGCGGCCAACCACGAATTCAGCTACTGCGCCAACCTCTTCATCTCACTGTAGCACTTGCATCCAACGTCCTCACTTACTTGGTGAATGCATTCGAATCTCTGTTTTCCTCTACAGTTTTTACCCTCTACAGCTCTGGTGCCATGGAAGTTACTCAGTGATGTCTCAATAGATGTCCTACCATCCTGTCCCTTCTTATTGTCGTTGTTTTCCATATATTACTTTCCTCGATGATTCCCTGGAGTACCATCTGATCCCTTATCAGTCTATCTAATTTTCGACATTCGTCTGTAGCACCACATCTCAAATGCTACCATTCTCTTCTTTTACTGGGTTCCCACAGTCAGTGTTTCACTTCTATACACTGCTGTGCTCCAAACGCATGTTCTCAGAAATTTCTTCCCGAAATTAAAGCCTATGTTTGATACTAGTAGACTTCTCTTAGCCAGGAATGCCCTTTTTACCAGTACTAGGCTGTTTTTTATGTCCTCCTTCCTTCGTCTGTCAAGAGTTATTTTGCTGTCAAGGCAGCAGAATTCCTTAACTTCATCTGCTTTGTGATCACCAATCCTGACGTTAAGTTTCTCGCTGTTGTCATTCCTGCTACCTCATTACTTTCGTCTTTCTTAGGTTTAGTATCAAGTCATATACTCATCGGACTGTTCATTCCATTCAACAGATCCTGTAATTTTTCTCCAGTTTCACTGAGCACAGCAATGTCATCACCGAATCTTATCGTAGATAAAGGGCTAATTTCAATAGTGGTACAAGTCCACTTTTGTTCATTCTGAGATACAGAGTCCTAAAGTTAAGTGAGCGCTGAAAAATGTGCAGACGAAATACCAGAAATATTCAGGTATATATACTTGAATATTCCTGGTATCTCAACTTCAGATATATATACTTGAATATTTCTAGTGTCTCAACTGCAGATTTTTCAGCGCTCATTTAACTGTAGGACTCAGAACGAACAAAAATGGACTTGTACCACTATTGAAATTAGCCTTTCAGACATCCTTTCATTTCGCTCTTGAACCTTTCTTTTATTTCAGTCATTGCTTCTTCGATATGTAGATTGAGCAGTAGGGACGAAAGACTACATCCCTGTCTTACACTCTTTTTAATCCGAGCACTTTCGTTCTTGGTCGTCCACTCTTATTATTATTCCCTCTTGGCTCTTGCACATATTATATATTACCCGTCTCTCCCTATAGTTTGTCCCCATTTTTCTCAGAATTTCGAACATCTTGCACCATTTTACATTGCCGAACGCTTTTTCCAGGTCGACAACTCCTATCGACGTCTCTTGATTTTTCTTTCATCTTGCTTCCATTATCAACCGCAACGTTAGAACTGCTTCTCTGGGTCTTTTTACTTTCCTAAAGCCAAACTCAATTATCTTTTCCATTCTTCGATATATTATTTTTGTCAGCAACTTGGATGCATGAGCTGTTAAGCTGGCTGTGCGATAATCCTCGCACATGTAGGCTCTTGAAATCTTGGGGTTTGGATGATGTTTTTTCGAAAGTCTACACATTAACGTGAATAGTAATTTTGTTGCCACTTTACCCAATGATTTTAGATACTCGGATGGAATTTTATCCATCCCTTCTGCCTTATTCCATTGTAAGTCTTCCAAAGCTCTTTTAAATTCTGATTCTAATACTGGATCCCCTGCCTCTTCTCTGTCAACACCTGTTTCTTCTTCTGTCTTCAGATAAGTCTTCCTCCTCACAGAGGCATTCAGTGTACTCTTTCCACCTATCCGCTCTCTCCGCTGCACTTATCAGTGGAATTCCCGTTGCACTCTTAATGTTATCACCCTTGCTTTTAATTTCACCGAACGTTGTTTTGACCTTTCCATATACTGAGTCACTCCTTCCGACAGTCATTTCTATTTCGATTTCTTCACATTTTTCATGTAGCCATTTCTGTATGCCTGAATTTCCCTGAACATTTTTATGCTTCTTTCTTTCGTCGACCAGCTGAAGTGTTTTTTTGTTACCCATGGTTTCTTCGGAGTTACCTTCTCTGTATCTATGTTTTCCTTTCCATTTTCTGTGACTGCCCTTTTTAGAGATCTCCGTTCCTCTTCAACTGAACTGCCTACAGTGGTATTCGTTATCGTAGTACCTAGAGCCCCAGAGAACTTAAAGTGCATGTCTTCATTGCTCGGTGCTTCTGTATCTCACTTCTCTGCACATTCATTGTTTCCAACTAGTCTCTTAAACTTCAGCCTACTCTTCATCACTACTAAATTGTAATCCGAGTCTATAGCTGTTCCTGGATAGGCCTTAAAATCCATTATCTGACTTCGGAATATCTGACTGATCGTGTTGTAGACTGACCATGACGTTAACTAACTGATAGCTTCTAGTACCTCCCGGCGTTTCCAAGTGTACCGCCTCCTCTTGTTATTCTTGAACAGAGTATTCGAATTACTAACTGAAATTTATTCCAGATTTCAATGAGTCTTCTTTCTCTCCCATTCCCAGTACAAGCTCATAATCTCCCGTAGCCCCTTTGAAACACGTATGTAACGTAGCAGCGATGGCGAGGCATGATAAAATCTTTGACCAGAGAGCCTTTTATCGTGGTTAGTCTGCGCTTGACCGCGCGAGTGTTGCGAGTAGTCGGTCTATAGTCGTCGTGCAGTACTCTGTCGGTAGTCGTCGTGCAGTACTCTGTCGGTAGTCGTCGTGCAGTACAGTTGCGAGCAGTCTGTCAGTGGGCAGTCTGTGAGCAGTGCAGTATGTCGGTAGTAGCAGTCGAGTGCAGTTGTGTGTGAAGAGTCGGCGGGCGTCGACATGGCATTCTGGTCAAGATTCAGGATGAGGTATATTAATTTTAAATGCGCTCAGCTAATAATGTAAATTAACTGTAACTAAGTTGTGCAACAATCGCCCCAATAATAATTTTGATTTCAAAGCAATTTTTTTACAAAAAAACCATTTAATTGAACCAACGATTTCCTTCCATTTCCCTTAAAGAAAAGTTTCAGTTAAATTAAAAAAAAAAATATTATTTGCAATGCAGTTCCTCCAAGCCGTGGCCAACAATAAGAGCAGAAATTTGACATGCAGTTTCAATGAGGTAAGAAATTATGATTTTTTGCACAGGGTGAAAGACCGATATTTCGGTTTAATTGAATTTTCATTGTCACTGAAGTTTCATTACCACTGAATTGTCTTTCATTATTTTCGTGAGAGCTTGCACCTTAAGTCAGATTGAGATGCAAACATTTAATTGTCATTGTCAGTAGATTTAATTGCAGGGAGGTTACGCTTGGCTCCCATTCATTTAATATTTATATCTTTTAAATTTTTGTGGGGAGGTTACACTTGGCGACACCCAGTCCAGGATCGTATTTCGTTGAGAATCTTTTGAAAAACAGTCAGATATCAGCTCTTATTTGCTTAGATATAATTATGATTTGGCGCAACGCTTTAACTAGTCTTGTGACTTTCTTTCTACAGGTCAACGGCAATTCGTTGCTCTGTTATATTTGTGTTTGTTGCCTTTTGCATTTGTGCTTATTTGTTTTGTGAATAATTGTGAATATTGTAAAAATGCCGCGAAAGACTGTGAATAGTGTATCGCGAGGTATTACGAACGAAATTACCGACTTAAACAACTTCACCGATAGGACTTGTGACACGCAATGCAATGATGACAATCCTGCGTTTACCGACAATCAGTGCGTTCCAACCTCTAATGATGATTATTATCCTACTGATGAACAAACGAACTCAATTGTCTCCTCTGTTAATTTGACGACAGTTGATGACGCGGGGCGTTCTGTTGTAATGAGCGCTGGCCAGCTTAACACAATCGGTTTACTAAATTCACGTGACGAACAGACAAATTTGTCTAATGAAAATGGACAGTGTTCTGAAAGTACGACGGATCCATTTAATTCAGAAATAATGACCGACAGTGTACGTTCGACTGACAAATCTTTTTGCAAATTACAGAATGACCAAATGGTCACACAGAACGTGACAATTGCATGTACTCCATCACAGAGAACTGATAATGCAACTGCTACTTTTGATTTGAATCAATTTATGGCAATAATGTTACAGTTTAAGAACGACCTTACTATAAATTCCAAACAACAGAGTGAATATCTCAAACAACAACTTAGTGAACAGGTCAAACAAGATAACGAAAAACTAAAACAACACTTAAATGAAAAATTAGACGACAATTCCAGACAGCTTAGTGAACAAATTAGAGCCGTTGCCGCGCAGTGCCATGACACTAAGGAACAGTTGCGCGTGGAAATTGAGGCTTGTTCAAAAAAAAGTAGCGAAGAAATTAGGTCTGTTGCTCAGGAATTCAGGGAAATGCAAACAGCCGCAACAGAAACACTTAGAGACGAAATTAACGGAGTCGCTAAACAATGCTCTGAAAAAGCTACACAATTACGCGACGAGTTTAAAGCAATGACAGCAGAACTTTCGCGCACAATGGATGAAAAGATCGACGCGAAATTCGACCTACAGAACACTCAGATTGACGAACGCTTTAATCTCCACATACAAAACAGTGATACGCGTTTCCGCAAATTTATTCAGGATCAAAATAGTCAAACGTCAAGTCATGGAAACAATCACTGCTCAGAGACAAGAAGATAAACGTAAAATGTTTGCGAAGGCAAAAACGTATGTAGACAATAATATTGCCACAGTGTCCGACGAAATTAATACCATCAAACAGTCGAACACAGAATTACGTGATGAAATTTCGGATCTTAAATCGAAAACAGACATATACACAACCGATTTTCAAACAGTGACCGACAGACTCGAACAATTAGAACTAACACAGGATTCCGATGTAATTCAAGCTGACGTTAAAAAAACTGAACGAAACTACACGTAAATTGCAAAAACAGATTAATGCTACTGACACTAAAACCGATGATCAGGTAAAAATACTGACTGAAAAATGTGATGAACTGGCCAGTCGTATTGACGTCATCGAAAGTACTAATGACAATAAATCAGACGATACTGCACCGGTTTCATTTAATCAAACACCAGAATTCCAAAATTTACAGCAAACAATTAATGAGATAGATTCATCTAATAACACGTTACGTAGAAAATTGTCAAGCTTACAGCAAGAAGTAACAGAGATGAAAAATATTTCAGTTAATAACACAGCACAGCAGACGCCACTTTGCGAACATTTGTCAGAACCGCGCAACGCGTATAATTTGGGTAATCTACAGAGGGTACGGGACTTAGATTCCGAACAACCACAGTTCAATAGATTCTCGTACAATCCTGAACCTGTTCCATCACACAGAGACGATAATTTTGATTACAAACATTTTCTGTCAATGAGAAAGTTTAAAGTGTTTAAAAACGACAGAACACAGATTCACCCACTGGATCGGATACAACAGTTTAGCTTTGCTTTTCCACCGACTTGGCCTGTTACGCATAAACTTGAATTTATTTGCAGCTTTTTGGAAGGCGAACCGGCAACTCGTATGAGACCGATCGCGAGACAGTGCTATTCGGTAGAAGAATTTCAGAATGCTTTTCTATCAGCGTACTGGTCGAAGACGACACAGCGCGGAATTAAAGATCAACTAATTAGTTTGCCAAATTATGAGAACTCCAATTTTCCCAGTGTCACGCAATTTTTTGAGCATATGGTCCAACAAAACCAGTACTTAAGTGAACCGTACAGTGAATCTGCACTTATTCAATTATGCATCTCTAAATTACCACGGTCATTAAGAGTGTCACTTCTGACGGGTCAACAAAAAGAAAATATTTCGGCGTTCAGGGATCTGTTGTAGCTTTTAGATGTGCAGCAATCTGATTATTCTTTTGTAAACAAAAACTTTTCGCATAATAATAAAGGTCAAGAAACTTACAGTAATTATGATCAGGGACGAAATTTCAATAGAAAAGGTAACAGACGCTTTAGGAACGACAACTACCAAAACTTTAATAACAGCCAAAATTCTAATTATCAATACCGTCAAAATTTTCAGCAACAGGAACAACACTTTAGTAACAATAGAGGTGTTTCACAACAACAACATCAAAACCAGCCGGTTAGCATACCTAACCAACAATGGAATGCACAAGGTCAACCAGGCTTTAATGTTCCGCCGCGTGCACGTATAGTCCCAGATCCAACAAATAGTAACGCACGGCAGCAAGGAAACAACTACGTACAGAGAAGACAGTATTTCAATTCCTATCGCAATACACCGTATAGGAATGACTATCACGACAGACGTAAAAACAATGAGCATAATTACCAACATACGTTTAATAACAATCGGTCTTACCAGCAACAAAGTAATCAACAAGAACATATTCTCATGAACGAACCCGACAACAGGTATCATCCAGAGCGCAACACGTCTGGAAGAAGTAATAGAACAGTTCAAATAGTAGAAATGCCACAGAATCCTCCTAATAATAATAACACGTCAGATAGAATCTGACTAGATACTGTACAGGACGCATCTTCCAATAACACAAGCACTACCTTTGACACGCTAAATGTTGTTCACGAAAACGTAATTACTTTTGACGATATCAGAGACACTCTCTTGCAGGAAAGACCATTTGTTCAGAAATCTATTTCACATCCTGTTATCGAAATTAAAATTGGTTCATCGAAATTCTCAGCAGTAATTGATTCCGGATCACCTATATCAGTAATAAATGAAGAAACTTTTAACGAGTGTAACAAAGAGAATACCTATCCGACATTACCTTTAGGCAAAACAAAAGTGAAAGGAGCAGTACCGAGTAAAGGAGTAGACGTTAAATTACAGACGCATTTATCATTTTGTATAGGAGGTCATACTTTCCACTCAAATTTTTGGATTGTTCCTTTATTGACGACAGACGTTATTTTAGGTCCGAATTTTCTGGTGCAACACGATGCAGTCATTGATTTTCAGAATTCTTATTTAATGTTAAAGGATGAAAATGTACAATTGGCTTTAGAATTTCAGCACTCTTTATCTGCGGAAGAACAAACAATTAACCGCACAGAGGTCATTTCCGCAACATGTAACATAGACTGTAATCCCACATTGTTCACGGGTACGTACGTACACAACTATAATACTCCAGACGAAGCTGACTACGACGTAATGCAAATGATTTCCGATAAAGTTAAACAAAGCAGTGCAACTACAGACGACGAACGAACGCAATTACACAAAATTCTTTTACAGCAAGCTCCAGTTTTTGACAACATTCCTGGTACTATGTCCGGTTTTATGTATGAATTTCAAGTCAAACAGCACGACACATTTAAAGCAAAGCATTATCCCATTCCATATATTCACAGAGAACAAGTTAAAAAGGAATTGCAGGATATGCTTGATCAAGGAATTATAGAACCGGCAGTTAGTCCGTACATAAACCCGCTACATATTGTGAAGAAAAAAGATGGCTCACTTCGCCTCGTACTTGATTCACGTCACATTAATGACATTATTATTAATGGAACAGATCGACCACAGACACTAGAGGAACTTCTACAGAAATTTCACGGTACTGCTATTTATTCTACACTAGATTTGAAATCGGGATTTTGGCAAATTCAACTTCATCCGAATTGCAGAAAATACACAGCATTTCTTTGTTTTGGCGACTGTTATCAATTTTGCAAATTACCGTTCGGCTTAACTATTTCTTCTGCAGCTTTTATTCGCGGTTTGAACACAATACTTCCGACAGAACTTAAAGACAGAATTACGACGTATGTAGACGATATTCTTATTGCAGAAGCTAATTGGTCTGAACACAATCTGATTTTAGAACGACTGTTGCAAATTTTTCATGCACAAGGACTCACAGTTAACCTCAGTAAATCGCATTTTGGCAAAACTTCTATAAAATTTCTTCGACACGTAATTTCAGCAGAAGGCATTGCACCTGATCCGGAAAAACTTCAAGCTCTACGTGACATTACTGTTCCTACGACGAAGAAGCAATTATGCAGTTTTTTGGGTTTAATTAATTTTTTCGTAAATTTATTCATCACTCCGCTTTAGACACACCCAGGTTATGCCAATTAACAGGTAAAAACAGTATTTGGTTTTGGGATAAGCAAGCACATTATGAATTCATGAACCTGAAACATGCTTTGTTGAATGCACCACTTTTATCGCACCCAGATCTTATTGGAAATTTTTCCATTGCCACCGACAGTTCCAATACCGCTTTAGGCGTACATATTTTTCTGGAAATTGAAGAAGATGGTTCTACAGTAATCAAAAACACCGCATTTGCAAGTCGCATTTCGTCACCTGCTGAACGAAATTATTCCGTTACAGAACTTGAAACATTATGCGTTGTATGGGCTTTTACGAGATTTCGGCATTTTCTTTATGGCAGACATACCACCGTTTACACACATCACAGAGCGATACAATTTTTACTTTCGGCTAAATTCGCTCACGACAGATTAAGCAGATGGAAACTTTATTTACAGGAATTTAATTTTACAATAGTTCACATTCCCGGCACACAAAATTTTATAGCAGACGCACTATCGCGTTCTCTGAGCAACAATCAGCAAGACGTCGCAACCAACTTCTGCAAAGCAAATTTCAGTGTCATGTACATTCAGCAACTTGCATTTGAAAACTTTATTTCATCGTCATTACAGGACATAGCAGAAGAACAAAATAAAGACAACGTGTGGAAAGAAATTAAACACCTTTGGCAAGATAGGAATAATGTTACGATTAGAAACCATTACACTGTACGCTATAACATTCTGTTTCGCCGCTCTCATCCTGACAACAACAATTGGTTATTATGCATTCCTGACGAACTGGTTGTCAAATTAATCTGGTACACTCATTTAAGTTACGCACATTACGGAGCACGAAAATGTTTTCTTATACTGAGACAGAACTGTTATTTTACCAACATGGAGAAACGTATACGACGAGTTTTAGCGTCTTGTAAAATTTGCCAGAAAGCTAAATCAGACACCACTTCACATATTCCTCCTTTATATCCCATTGTACCCGTTAAATTAAGACACATGGCCGCTGTAGACATTTTTGGTCCTATTCCGAGAACTAACAGAGGTTTTTGCTACATCTTTGCCGCTGTTGAGCTCACTTCAAAATTTGTTACTTTCACTCCGTTACGCAAAGCTACTGATAAAACTGTTTCGAAAGCATTTGTAAAACATTTTCTATTTCATGTAGGGCATGTGATGAAAGTAATTTCTGACAATGGATCACAATTTCGTTCTGCCATATGGACACGCATGTTACGAGCTAGAAACATTTCTCCGATTTATATATCCAAGTACCATGCTTCTTCGAACCCCTGTGAAAGATTAATGAAAGAAATTGGTAAGCTGTGCCGAATATACTGCCACAAAAGACATATTGATTGGGATACACACATACTCTCATTCCAAGATGTAATTAATTCCATTCCAAATGAATCCACTATGCTATCTCCGTCTGTTATACTGAAAAACGTTGAACCACCAAACAAAATTAAAGAATTAGTAAACTTCCCTACCTGTCGTCGACTAAGACACCACGAAATAATTGACATTGCGCTGAACAACATCAAACGTGCCGCAGAGCGCCGGAGAAGACAGCAAAAACAGGTTTGTACACGCCGAGACTTTCACGTTGGACAGAGGATATTAGTACGTACACACTATTTATCCAGAAAATTAAAAGGTAAGTGCAGTAAACTTGAACTTCTATACGCAGGTCCATATCGGATTCGCAGCATCCCTCACCCCAATGTTGTACACGTCGAAACTTTCAGAACCAGAAAATCGAAAGGCAACCACCATTGGTCAAATATTAAACCCTTTATTGAATGAAGACACTTTATGATTCAACACACTATGATGCCATTTACTAATTTTTTATGACCATTTATGCAATTATATTCACATGACTAATTATTGATGATTATCGTATTTTTTTCTTGGCAAGTGCCCGACAAGGTAAGGTTAGCAGGTCGCTTTTCTTGTCGTTACACATCAGACCGTGCACATTTTCCATTTTTTGTGTGTATATGATTGTATTCCAGTTTTGTTTGTATGTACTGTGAAATAGTTAAGATATAACACACACCAGTTGACTTTGACATTTTTTTTTGCCCTATGATATCTCAACATCGTGACTGTTCTACATTTTTCTTTTTGCTGCTGCATTGTATTATTCCGTGTACATTTTTGCATCTGAACACTGTCAATGTCTTTGACATATTACGTTTTCTGTCATGTTATGCTGTATGGTTAATTATGTCACCATAAACCAGTCATTATCTAGTGGGTATATGATTTAAATGCAAGACATTCATCTTTGTTCATCAATTTCAGAAAGAAATGATGCGTGTAAGAAATAAATTCAACAGAAATGGGAATTTCACCTACGGAATAAACGAAAGAAGATGCAATAACTTTATGAGGAAGAGTAAATGGATCAGGATTAACAAGCATTAACAAGAATATACTATACTCATCGTAGAATAGCAGTCTTAACTAATTTTTTCTTTCAGAATACAAGGTGATTGATGCAGGCTGTCAGACAGAACTACACATCTTAGTTTTAGTGATGAAATACGCTAGAGATAAGGAATAGTTGTGTAATGAGTAATGAAGTGATATTTTTGCAGATGATAATGAATGCTGATGAATAATGATGAAGAATATGCTGTTATGAATAATGAAGTTTTTCTTTACAGGTGATGATAATAATGAAGTTATGATAATATGGATAATGAAGTGATGGATAATGAAGTGATGGATAATGAAGTTTTTTCTTTACAGATGAGGATAATGTTGAAGTTATGTATTTATGCTATGTAGTTATTTAAGTATTTGTTGCAGTTTGCTTTGACAGCAGGTGTTATATTGCATGGTATGATGACTGAAGCTTTTGGAAAGGATAGCTATGGAACACATTTTTATACACATTTCACTACCTGTTAATTCGAAGTTCACTACTTTTCAGCATAGTATGCGTTTCTTCTTTCAGCTCAATAATCCATTTTGTATTTTTTTTCCAGGAGAAGCTTTTCATGATACTTACTAATCCTGTTACTTATTATACCTGTTCTAGTACTTGCATTTTTATTTTTTTTATCCATTTGTGTCTATCGTTTATAAATGTGATGACATATACTGCCTTATTACATAACCTTGCGACAGCTGACTCATGACGAATGACGTTACCTATCCTCATTTGCAGCAATAGGTCAAAAGCAAATATTGTTATGCCTCAGCAATTAATTATCGATCCCAACGCAATGCATTGCTAACAAGAAAAGTGTATTACCAGTCCCTAGTTTAAGACAATTCTGAATAATACTGATCAACTCTGAATAGTATGTCACTTCAGTAATGACTTCTTAATGATACAAAAAATATATAAAATAATGCTTTGTAACTGGCTAATAACTGCCAATGTTTATTGTAATGAGACTACTTATAATGCCCATGATTATTAATGCTATGACTGTAATTAACTGATTTTTAATAATGACTTCTTAATGATCTGAATAACACTGAATGATGAACAATGTTTTATACTATTCAATACTTGCTGGCCACTGAGTGCCAATAATTAATATAACTAAATGAATTATGACTTTTCATATTTTGCTAACTGGCCACTGAGTGCCAATAATTAATGTCACTAAATGAATTACGTTATTAATTATGCCATTAATTAGCTCCTGTTTTCAATGATGATTTTTCATGTTCTATATCTGGCCAGTGAGTGCCAATAATTTGTATCACTCAATGTAAATGAATTATGTTATTAATTATGCCATTAATTAGCTCTTGTTTTCAATGTTGACTTTTCATGTTTTGGTAAATGGCCAATGAGTGCCAATAATTTGTATCACTCAATGTATTATGTTGATGCTAGGCCAATAATTGACTCTCCTTTTCAATTAAGACTTCTGATGAACATTATTCTGTCATACTAAATATGATTTGTAACTGGCCAAGGACTGCCACTGTTTATTGTAATACGATTACCCATGATGCCAATAATTTAATTTTATAAACATTATTCTGTAATACTACATACTTGGTACAGAAATGTTCAATAACTGGGCTATGAATGCCGCAAACTACTACTGTAATTCTCAATATTATGTGACTTAATGTCCTTCACCTTATGAGCTAACTACCCTGAATTACTGCAATGTCCATTTGTCCTGTCCATCCTCATGATCATGGAGCACTATATTCGGTTTTTGCACTAATTCTACGTTGGTATGCCTTGTAAGAGCGTGGTGTTGACACGACATGCTGTCCACCAGCGTGAGCGATGAAGACGTTATTATGGTCCCACTGTTTGGTGTATCTAGTGTACTGCCAAAATGAAAACATGGAACATTACTACGACAGTTCAGTGTCTTGGCTACGCTGATAAATTCTGATGGGAAAAGAACTTCAAATTGTGTCACTTGGTGTTGTACTTCTGTGGAAAGATATGGACTTTCAGAACAGCTGTGTGCAATCTAAAGTGCTACAACCATGATGCAATCCTTCCCTTTCCTATCCTAATAGTGAAAATCATTTTTTTGCTAACATCATTTATGTTCATAGGTTATACATTTTTTTCGATCCGCTGAACTCCAGTGCGAGTACACTTATGTCACTTGTCGACATGATTTTTTTTTGCCATTATGTTTATTTGTTGTGAAAATGCTAAAGACATTTTTTTCGATTTGTTCTGAAGTACAGTATATGTGCACTCTTGTCTTTTATATTGTATATACATTTTTATTTTGATGATGTTCTGAACTACAGTGCATGTGCACTTATGTTATGTGTTAATGTTTTCTACTGAATTCTTCAGTGCGTATGCACTTATGTCATTTGTTACTCATTGTATATACATTTCGTCATTTGCTGATACGTTCTCAACTGCAGTGCATGTGCACTCATTGCACTTGTCAACATGATTTTCTGCCATTCTGTTTATTTGTTCTGAAAATGCTACAGAATTTTTTCAGTGCTTGTGCACTCTGTTATCCGTCAAATAATTTGTATATACAGTTTTCTGATTTGCTACTATGTTTTGTACTCACATTTTGTCTTTGTCTGATATGTTTTGTACTCGGTGTGTGTGCACCACATTTAATTTATGTACTACATTTGAATATTCTGTGAATTGTAAAAATGGATTAATTAAAAAAAAATTTCTTGCGATGGAAAGTCCAAATGACTCACCATAGCTGCCAAATGTTTGCCCCCCCCCCCCCCCCCCCCCAGTGGAGGGTTATGAAACACGTATGTAACGTAGCAGCGATGGCGAGGCATGATAAAATCTTTGACCAGAGAGCCTTTTATCGTGGTTAGTCTGCGCTTGACCGCGCGAGTGTTGCGAGTAGTCGGTCTATAGTCGTCGTGCAGTACTCTGTCGGTAGTCGTCGTGCAGTACAGTTGCGAGCAGTCTGTCAGTGGGCAGTCTGTGAGCAGTGCAGTATGTCGGTAGTAGCAGTCGAGTGCAGTTGTGTGTGAGGAGTCGGCGGGCGTCGACATGGCATTCTGGTCAAGATTCAGGATGAGGTATATTAATTTTAAATGCGCTCAGCTAGTAATGTAAATTAACTGTAACTAAGTTGTGCAACAATCGCCCCAATAATTTTGATTTCAAAGCAATTTTTTTACAAAAAAACCATTCAATTGAACCAACGATTTCCTTCCATTTCCCTTAAAGAAAAGTTTCAGTTAAATTTAAAAAAAAAAAATTGCAATGCAGTTCCTCAAAGCCGTGGCCAACAATAAGAGCAGAAATTTGACATGCAGTTTCAATGAGGTAAGAAATTATGATTTTTTGCACAGGGCGAAAGACCGATATTTCGGTTTAATTGAATTTTCATTGTCACTGAAGTTTCATTACCACTGAATTGTCTTTCATTATTTTCGTGAGAACTTACACCTTAAGTCAGATTGAGATGCAAACATTTAATTGTCATTGTCAGTAGATTTAATTGCAGGGAGGTTACGCTTGGCTCTCATTCATTTAATATTTATATCTTTTAAATTTTTGTGGGGAGGTTACACCTTCTTCTACTCCTTCCCCTATAACCGCATTCCAGGCCAAGTTTCCGGATTCAAATTCCGGTCCGGAACGTACTTTTTAATCTCTCTGGAAGTTTCATATCAGTGCATATCCCGATAGAGTGAAAATTCGTTGTAGAATATGCGCGAACCTTTCCCCTAAGACATCAAACCAATAGCCGACAGTTTTCAGAAGAAATGGCGGTTTCAAAATTGTCAGGATCATAGCTGCAAGCATCAGAGGATAAAAACCCACTTTATTTGGATAGTATGATTAGAAATTAAAAGTGACTTTGTTCAGTCGTCTTGCAAGCTGTAGCTGGTCCGGGGTACAGACTTACATTTACGTTGAGGCCTTGTTACATAATTAGAAAATGTAGCGTTGGCTCTTGGGCGTCGCTACAAAGTTTTTCTTGATGTTGTTGTGGTCTTCAGTCCAGAGACCGGTTTGATGCAGCTCTTCATGCTACTCTACCCTGAGCAAGCTTCTTCATCTCCCAGTACCTACTGCAACCTACATCCTTCTGAATCTGTTTAGTGTATTCATCTCTTGGTCTCCCTCTGCGATTTTTACCCTCCACGCTGCCCTCCAATACTAAATTGGTGATCCCTTGATGCCTCAGAATATGCCCTACCAACCGATCCCTTCTTCTAGTCAAGTTGTGCCAAAAATTTCTCTTATCTCCAGTTCTATTCAATACCTTCTCATTAGTTACGTGATCTACCCATCTAATCTTCACAATTTAATATTGCATGTCAGAAGCTAGCAAGTCTCTCAACAACACGTACTATGATGTTTTTAGTTTTTCCTAGGAGGAGAAGGTGGAAGATGGAGAACTGCAACGATGGTGTGGCTATAGCAACGCTCCTGGCCTCCATTATCGTTAATTTTTACGTTCATGACATGCTAAATAATAACTGCAAGAATATCCAGTGAGCAGATGAACTGACGTTGAAATACCAGAACAGAAACATCAAGCAGCGCGAGAGTACACTCCCAAATGACTTTAACATTTAGAAAGACCAGTTTTGTAAATACAGACTCTATCCAAGCCTAAGTAAAACGGACCGTTCCATCTCGATAGTAAAGAGCAATGAAATGTATACAGGTTCTTTCATAAGATCGTAGCCTCGTACAACTACACTCCTGGAAATGGAAAAAAGAACACATTGACACCGGTGTGTCAGACCCACCATACTTGCTCCGGACACTGCGAGAGGGCTGTACAAGCAATGATCACACGCACGGCACAGCGGACACACCAGGAACCGCGGTGATGGCCGTCGAATGGCGCTAGCTGCGCAGCATTTGTGCACCGCCGCCGTCAGTGTCAGCCAGTTTGCCGTGGCATACGGAGCTCCATCGCAGTCTTTAACACTGGTAGCATGCCGCGACAGCGTGGACGTGAACCGTATGTGCAGTTGACGGACTTTGAGCGAGGGCGTATAGTGGGCATGCGGGAGGCCAGGTGGACGTACCGCCGAATTGCTCAACACGTGGGGCGTGAGGTCTCCACAGTACATCGATGTTGTCGCCAGTGGTCGGCGGAAGGTGCACGTGCCCGTCGACCTGCGACCGGACCGCAGCGACGCACGGATGCACGCCAAGACCGTAGGATCCTACGCAGTGCCGTAGGGGACCGCACCTCCACTTCCCAGCAAATTAGGGACACTGTTGCTCCTGGGGTATCGGCGAGGACCATTCGCAACCGTCTCCATGAAGCTTGGCTACGGTCCCGCACACCGTTAGGCCGTCTTCCGCTCACGCCCCAACATCGTGCAGCCCGCCTCCAGTGGTGTCGCGACAGGCGTGAATGAAGGGACGAATGGAGACGTGTCGTCTTCAGCGATGAGAGTCGCTTCTGCCTTGGTGCCAATGATGGTCGTATGCGTGTTTGGCGCCGTGCAAGTGAGCGCCACAATCAGGACTGCATACGACCGAGACACACAGGGCCAACACCCGGCATCATGGTGTGGGGAGCGATCTCCTACACTGGCCGTACACCACTGGTGATCGTCGAGGGGACACTGAATAGTGCACGGTACATCCAAACCGTCATCGAACCCATCGTTCTACCATTCCTAGACCGGCAAGGGAACTTGCTGTTCCAACAGGACAATGCACGTCCGCATGTATCCCGTGCCACCCAACGTGCTCTAGAAGGTGTAAGTCAACTACCCTGGCCAGCAAGATCTCCGGATCTGTCCCCCATTGAGCATGTTTGGGACTGGATGAAGCGTCGTCTCACGCGGTCTGCACGTCCAGCACGAACGCTGGTCCAACTGAGGCGCCATGTGGATATGGCATGGCAAGCCGTTCCACAGGACTACATCCAGCATCTCTACGATCGTCTCCATGGGAGAATAGCAGCCTGCATTGCTGCGAAAGG
This sequence comes from Schistocerca piceifrons, assembly GCF_021461385.2. Lineage (NCBI taxonomy): Eukaryota > Metazoa > Arthropoda > Insecta > Orthoptera > Acrididae > Schistocerca > Schistocerca piceifrons. The sequence continues at coordinate 278,708,141 of NC_060143.1, read as the reverse complement.
TGGATATACACTGTACTAGTGCCGGCATTGTGCATGCTCTGTTGCCTGTGTCTATGTGCCTGTGGTTCTGTCAGTGTGATCATGTGATGTATCTGACCCCAGGAATGTGTCAATAAAGTTTCCCCTTCCTGGGACAATGAATTCACGGTGTTCTTATTTCAATTTCCAGGAGTGTACTTCTCCAAATACTTCTGTTTAACCCTCGATCGGACACTGTAATTCAAGCAAGAAGCGTGGCTCAAAGGTAAGTCTACTCCATATAGTAGCTAGAAACGGCAGCGCATGCAGATGCACTATGGATGCATTTTTGTATTCGTCTTTTATGATATTATGAATATTATGACATCTGTAGAGGCCGAAAATCTCATCTCTGAGAACAAACGTGGTTCAAAATGGCTCTGAGCACTATGGGACTTAACATCTGAGGTCATCAGTCCCCCAGAAATTAGAACTACTTTAACCTAACTAACCTAAGGACGTCACACACATCCATGCCCGAGGCAGGATTCGGACCTGCGACCGTAGGGGTCGGGCGGTTAGAGACTGAAGCGCCTAGAACCGCTCGGCCACACCGGCCGGCAACAAACTTGGGTACCGAAAACAAAGATCGTGTGAAACTCAGCTCGTTCCGTTCGTCCATGAAACTGAGATTATAGTAGATAGAGGCGGCCAGGTATATGCCGTCCTCCTCGACTTCCGAAAGGTGTTAGATACAGTTCCACTCGTCCACCTAATTAATGAAATACGAGCTTACGGAATATCAGAGCAGCTCTGTGACTGAGCGGAAGAGTTTCTAGCAAACAGACCACAGACCGTCATTCTGAACGGAGAGAAGTTTTCAGACGCAAATGTATCTTCGGGCGCGCTCCAGTGAAGTTTTATGGGACCATTACTTTTGACAGTGTATATGACTGACCTAGTAGATAATGTAGGAGGTTCCATGAGGCTCTTCGCCGATGGTATACAGGCAAGTCGCGACGCTAGAAAATTGTAGCGGAATGCAGGAAGGCTCGCAGACGATTGACGTTTGGTGCAGTGAGTGGCAATTAACCCTCAACATGAAAAAGTATAAGGTATGACGACTACACAGCCGCAAATACCATTTACGTTGTAATTGCAAAATTGCAGAACAATCACTGGCAGCAGTTACTTCCATAAAATTACTACAGGTAGCATACGGAGAGTTCTGCAATGGTAGAACCACATAAAATTAATCTCTAGTAAGGTAGACGCCAGACTGACTGCCGGGGGGTAGCCGTGCGGTCTTGGACGCCTTGCCACGGTTCGCGCGGCTGTCCCCGTCGGAGGTTCGAGTCCTCTCTCGGGCATGGGTGTGTTTTGTATAAAGTCATTTAGCTATCTTCACTTACTCTTATTTGTATTTTGGCTATACTGAGCCTTTTATACTGAGATGTTTCCCACACCACCTTGTGTTGTGGCTTTATATGTATGTATGAATGATTGTGTGTGTGTTCCGTTGTAGTGAATAAGTATACAGTTGGTGCGATACAGGGCGATGGCAGAAACTGCTTTCACACTATACGCTTCAGTTGTTATGGCGATCTACTCCAGCTGCTGCAAACGTATGTAGGGCCAATAACCTACAGATTGCAACGTCTCCTTAAAAATAAATATGGCTGCAACATAGTTTTCTCTACCAACAACTCTCTCAAAAATATTATCCATGATTTAAAACCAAGACGGTCGCCTCTGCAAAACTCAGGCGTTTATAAAATCACCCGTGACACTTGCTCAGCTTATTATATAGGACAGCCTGGACGAGCATTTTCGATTAGATATAAAGAATATCTATTAGGGAAAAAAAGTACGAACGTACATAATTCGTCATTCGCCGACCACCTTCTTATCACAGGACACTAACCTTAAGATGTTCATGATATCTACATCTACATCCATACTCCGCAAGCCACCTGACGGTGTGTGGCGGAGGGTACCCTGAGTACCTCTATCTGTTCTCCCTTCTATTCCAGTCTCGTATTGTTCGTGGAAAGAAGGATTGTCTGTAAGCTTCTGTGTGGGCTCTAATCTCTCTGATTTTATCCTCATGGTCTCTTCGCGAGATATACGTAGGAGGGAGCAATATATTGCTGGAGTCCTCGGTGAAGGTATGTTCTCGAAACTTCTACAAAAGCCCATACCGAGCTACTGAGCGTCTCTCCTGCAGAGTCTTCCACTAGAGTTTATCTATCATCTCCGTAACGCTTTCGCTATTACTAAATGATCCTGTAACGAAGCGCGCTGCTCTCCGTTGGATCTTCTCTATCTCTTCTATCAACCCTATCTGGTATGGATCCCACACCGCTGAGCAGTATTCAAGCAGTGGGCGAACAAGCGTACTGTAACCTACTTCCTTTGTTTTCGGATTACATTTCCCTAGGATTCTTCCAATGAATCTCAGTCTGGAATCAGCTTTACCGACGATCAACTTTATATGATCATTCCATTTTAAATCGCTCCTAATGCGTACTCCCAGATAATTTATGGAATTAACTGCTTCCAGTTGCTAACCTGCTATTTTGTAGCTAAATGATAAGGGATCTATCTTTCTATGTATTGGCAGCACATTACACTTGTCTACATTGAGATTCAATTGCCATTCCCTGCACCATGCGTCAATTCGCTGCAGATCCTCCTGTATTTCAGTACAATTTTCCATTGTTACAACCTCTCGATACACCACAGCATCATCTGCAAAAAGCCTCAGTGAACTTCTGATGTCATCCACCAGGTCATTTATGTATATTGTGAACAGCAACGGTCCCATGACACTATCCTGTGGCACACCTGAAATCACTTACTTCGGAAGACCTCTCCATGAGAATGACATGCTGCCTTCTGTTATCTAGGAACTCCTCAATCCAATCACACAATTGGTCTGATAGTCCATATGCTCTTACTTTGTTCATTAAACGACTGTGGGGAACTGTATCGAACGCCTTGCGGAAGTCAAGAAACACGGCGTCTACCTGGGAACCTGTGTCTATGGCCCTCTGAGTCTCGTGGACGAATAGCGCGAGCTGGGTTTCACACGACCGTCTTTTTCGAAACCCATGCTGATTCCTACAGAGTACATTTCTAGTCTCCAAGAAAGTCATTATACTCGAACATAATACGTGTTCCAAAATTCTACAACTGATCGACGTTAGAGATATAGGTCTATAGTTCTGCACATCTGTTCGACGTCCCTTCTTGAAAACGGGGATGACCTATGCCGTTTTCCAATCCTTTGGAACGCTACGCTCTTCTAGAGACCTACGGTACACCGTTGCAAAAAGGGGCGGCAAGTTCCTTCGCGTACTCTGTATAAAATAGATCTGGTATCCCATCAGGTCCAGCGGCCTTTTCTCTTTTGAGCATTTTAATTGTTTCTCTATCCCTCTGTCGTCTATTTCGATCTACCATTTTGCCATCTGTGCGACAATCTAGAGAAGGAACTACAGTGCAGTCTTCCTCTGTGAATCAGCTTTGTAAAAAGACATTTAGCATTTCGGCCCTTAGTTCGTCATCCTCTGTTTCAGTACCATTTTGGTCACAGAGTGTCTGGACGTTTTGTTTTGATCCATCTACTGCTTTGACATAACACCAGAATTTCTTAGGATTTTCTGCCAAGTCAGTACATAGAACTTTACTTTCGAATTCATTGAACGGCTCTCGCATAGCCCTCCTCACACTACATTTCGCTTCGCGTAATTTTTGTTTGTCTGCAAGGCTTTGGCTATGTTTATGTTTGCTGTGAAGTTCCCTTTGCTTCTGCAGCAGTTTTCTAGCTCGGTTGTTGTACCACGGTGGCTCTTTTCCATCTCTTACGATCTTGCTTGGCACATATTCATCTAACACATATTGTACGATGGTTTTGAACTTTGTCCACTGATCCTCAATACTATCTGTACTTGAGACAAAACTTTTGTGTTGAGCCATCAGGTACTCTGAAATCTGCTTTTGTCACTTTTGCTAAACAGAAAAATCTTCCTACCTTTTTTAATATTTCTATTTACGGCTGAAATCATCGATCCCGTAACCGCTTTATGTTCGCTGATTCCCTGTTCTGCGTTAACTGTTTCAAATAGCTCGGGTCTGTTTGTCACCAGAGGGTCCAATATGTTATCGCCACGAGTCGGTTCTCTAACTGCTCAAGGTAGTTTCCAGATAAAGCATTTTAAAAAAATTTCACTGGATTCTTTGTCCCTGCCACCCGTTACGAACGTTTGAGTCTCCCAGTCTATATCTGGCAAATTAAAATCTCCACCCAGAGCTATAACATGGGTGGGAAATCTACTCGAAATATTTTCCAAATAATCCTTCAGGTGCTCAGGCACAACAGCTGCTGAGCCAGGGGGCCTATAAAGACATCCAATTACCATGTCTGAGCCTGCTTTAACCGTGACCTTCGCCCAAATCATTTCACATTTCGGATCTCCGTCAATTTCCTTCGATACTATTGCAGTTCTTATCGCTATAAACACGCCTCCCCCTTCACCGTCCAGCCTGTCTCTGCGGTATAGATACCAATCTGAGTTTAGGATTTCATTACTGTTTACGTCTGGTTTCAGCCAACTTTCTGTCCCTAGTACTATATGGGCATTTTGACGGTTTATTAATGAGAGCAGTTCTGGGTCCTTTCTATAGACGCTCCTGCAGTTTACTATTAGCACATTAATATTGTTATTCCCTGTTGCATTTTTCCTACTCCTACCTTGCCGCGTCTCAGGAGGCGTCTTGTCGGGCCTAGGGAGGGAATTCTCTAACCTAAAAAACCCCCATGTGCACTCCACACGTACTCCGCTACCCTTGTAGCCGCTTCCGGCGTGTAGTGCACGCCTGATCTATTCAGGGGGACCATACATTTCTCCACCTGATAGCGGAGGTCGAAAAATTTGCGCCCCAGATCTCTGCAGAATCATCTGAGCCTCTGGTTTAAGCCTTCCACTCGGCTCCAAACCAGAGGACCGCGATCGGTTCTGGGAACGATACTACAAATAGTTAGCTCTGATTCCACCCCGCCTTCACCAATTCCGCCAACCGTCTGTACGAACTGAGGATGACCTCTGAACCCAGACGGCAGGAATCATTGGTGCCGACATGAGCAGCAATTTGCAGTCGGGTGCACCCAGTGCTCTCTATCGCCACCGGTAGGGCCTCCTCCACATCTCGGATGAGACCCCCCGGCAAGCAGACAGAGTGAACACTGGCCTTCTTCCCCGACCTTTTCGCTATTTCGCTAAGGGGCTCCATCACCCGCCTAACGTTGGAGCTCCCAATAACTAATAAACCCCTCCCCCCGTGTGCCTGCTCGGACCTTGCTGAAGGAGCAGCCACATGTCCACTCACAGGCAGAGCGGGTGATGCCACACGGCCAGCCTCCACATTTACCCTCCGCCTCGTGCGCCGCGAACGCCGCTGAACCCGCCACTCCCCTTGGGGAGAGGGTGGCCCAACCGCGCCCGGTACCCGCGAAGATGTCTCGACAGCAGGGACAGTGGGTGAAGCATGTAACACCTGGGGTGTACCTTGCGACGCACCAGACTCCCCACTGCCGCTACACTCCGAGCCAGCAGCCTGAAGACGGCTGACCGCGGCCATCAACACGTTCAGCTGTTCGCGAACAGTGGCCAGCTCCTCCTGCGTCCGTACACAGCAGTCACACATCCTATCCATCCTAAGGAATCAATTTACTGAAGAGAGTTAATCAACTTTTAACTAGACAGCTAATTCACTAAAGGCGGCTGACTATTGACTGAACTGTGATTGCTAGCCACTTCTTGTAGAAAACAAAGAAAATAGCACTAGCTGTCTCTGGACTGTATTGAAAACAAACACTAGCACTACTGGCACTATGGTTGACTAAAGGGACTCTCTCTGACTGTATTAAAACAAACACGAAATCTATGGAACACTATTAATAGCACTCGACAAATAAATCTTCCTAAAAGCAAAAACACACGGAAGAAGTAGTGACAAGTACGAAAAATACAGTTAATACTTAAATTAAGGTAGCTCGCTGCACAGCAGACGTGAAGCAGATGGCGGTTAGGATGACACTGGCACTACTATCTTACATACAGAAAAGAAAGGCTTCAGACTTGATATTCTTGAACAGTTGGAAATTTTCAAACATTTTTCCCGTAACGACCATTTAATCCTGAATGAGCAATTACAATTACGTGATAATAATTTCTTTGATGGTGTAAAGCCCTTGCTTAAAATCACTTAACGCGGAATATTGCTATTATGTTTCCCGTACTGTAGCCTTAAATATTGTTCTCTCTCTCTCTCTCTCTGTTTTACAGTATCACATTTTGTTCAACTTTCGATCTGTCACATACTATCTGACATAATGTAATCAGCACATTACGTGCACTCCTGTTCCAATGCTTCTGACAGCTGTCACTGTAAATTACAAGCATTCAATACTAGATCGCGTGATACAAGATGCTGACTTGCTAACATCGACAGCGCGCCCCTGTCAGTCTGATGCTGCTTACAGTGTCGGCCGCACACGCGACCCTTAGCGGCGCGTCTTAATCAAGTTGCATTCCTAGGAATATTTTATAATGTACAAACATATTTTTGTCTTTAACGTGAGCACTGTTGCTCTAAACCATTTCATAACTATTTACTCTATGTAAGTATGCTTTCTTTGTCTACTGTACCGTAGCAGTTAACTATGATGTAATTTTATTACATATGTTTAATTTAATAATTTTTATATTATTCCAAAACTCTGTTACAGGTAATGTAAAAAGGCTGCCTTAGAGCAGTTGAAACCTAGGTAAAGTTGGAAATTTTTACCTGTGCAACCGAAGAGCTGTATTTTCAAGTAATATAATAAAAAGAAGCTGAAAGAGTTAATCAAAGTTGCGGAGAAATATTCGTCGGGGCTCTGTTGCAAAGCAATCAGATTTGCCTTCAGTTCTTAGAAACAATGGTGGCAAAAAATGATCCGTGAAATCACTTCTTTTCCGAAGAAAGCATCAGATTATTTAATTAGAACTGAACGCTCCCGTCGAAATGGTTCTCGAGCTGGTAGTCATTAATAGATTACACTTGAGTATACGCGTTTGTGGAAATAACACGTACCTTTTTGAAATGAACGAAATTTTATTGATCTTAGCGTCAATGAAATTCTTCTCGCACATGAATTTGCGATTCTCTGATACATATAGATGTATATACTGTTTACTTTCGATATCTCGCAATGACAATTTGCCCTATGCAATAGAGAACAGACCTATGGAAAATAAACCTTAACAGGATCAAAAGCTTACTATCTAAGATTAATTATGTTTGCGTACTACGCCACAGAGTGATAAAGAATATCTTTGACGTACTGTCACATTAATGCATAGCAATCGTACTACATGATACATTATCGTTGTCCTTTAGGGACCGATGACCTCAGCAGTTTGGTCCTATAGGAACTTCCCACATATTTCCAGACTGACTCCATAGGAAATGTGATCCGTCAACAAAGGAAGTAGTTTACAAAACACTCGTTAGAGAAATACATGATACCGCTCGTCAGTACTGAAGGGTCGCTCCGTGAGCCTCTTCAGTATTTTGCGTAACATTTAACTTAATATGTAACCACCTCTGGCACCTCAATTCTGGGCGCAAACTAAAAAAAGAAAAAAAACACTGAGCAGTTGGTTGTGTCGATAGAGGACACAAGATATTATCTTTATTTCATTTCACATTTTATTAAGATTTTTGGTAATTATCGGAGCCCCACAGGCATATTCAATACACCTATGTGCATTATGTCCTTATATACATCCTTTCAGCACTGAAAGACCTGAGTCGCAACAATGCCCCAGGAGTAGACAACATTCCATTAGAACTACTGACGGCCTTGAGAGAGCCAGTCCTGACAAAACTCTACCATCTGGTAAGCAAGATGTATGAGACAGGCGAAATACCCTCAGACTTAAAGAAGAATATAATAATTCCAATCCCAAAGAAAGCAGGTGTTGACAGATGTGAAAATTACCGAACTATCAGTTTAATAAGTCACAGCTGCAAAATACTAACACGAATTCTTTACAGACGAATGGAAAAACTGGTAGAAGCCGACGTCGGGGAAGATCAGTTTGGATTCCGTAGAAGTATTGGAACACGTGAGGCAATACTGACCTTACGACTTATCTTAGAAGAAAGATTACGGAAAGCCAAACCTACGTTTCTAGGATTTGTAGACTTAGTTAAAGCTTTTGACAATGTTGACTGGAATACTCTCTTTCAAATTCTAAAGGTGGCAGGGGTAAGATACAGGGAGCGAAAGGCTATTTAAAATTTGTACAGAAACCAGATGGCAGTTATAAGAGTCGAGGGGCATGAAAGGGAAGCAGTGGTAGGGGAAGGGAGTGAGACAGGGTTTTAGCTTCTCCCCGACGTTATTCAATCTGTATACTGAGCAAGCAGTAAAGGAAACAAAAGAAAAATTTGGAGTAGGTATTAAAATCCACGGTGCAGAAATAAAAACTTTGAGGTTCGCCGATGACATTGTAATTCTGTCAGAGACAGCAAAGGACTTGGAAGAGCAGTTGAACGGAATGGACAGGGTCTTGAAAGGAGGATATAAGATGAACATCAACAAAAGCAAAACGAGGATAATGGAATGTAGTCGAATTAAGTCGGGTGATGCTGAGGGAATTAGATTAGGAATTGAGATACTCAAAGTAGTAAAGGAGTTTTGCTATTTGTGGAGCAAAATAACTGATGATGGTCGAAGTAGAGAGGATATAGAATGTAGACTAGCAATGGCAAGGACAGCGTTTCTGAAGAAGAGAAATTTAACATCGAGCATAGATTTGAGTGTTAGGAAGTCGTTTCTGAAAGTATTTGTATGGAGTGTAGCCATGTATGGAAGTGAAACGTGGACGATAAATAGTTTGAACAAGAAGAGAATAGAAGCTTTTGAAATGTGGTGCTACAGAAGAATGCTGAAGATTAGATGGGTAGATCCCGCAATTAATGAGGAGGTATTGATTGTAATTGGGGAGAAGAGGAGTTTGTGGCACAGGTTGACAAAAAGAAGGGACCGGTTAGTAGGACACGTTCTGAGGCATCAAGGGATCACAAATTTAGCATTGGAGGGCAGCGTGGAGCGTAAAAATCGTAGAGGGAGACCAAGAGATGAATACACTAGACAGATTCAGGAGGATGTAGGTTGCAGTAAGTACTGGGAGATGAAGAAACTTGCACAGGATAGGGCAGCATGGAGAGCTGCATCAAACCACTCTCAGGACTGAAGACGACGACGACAACAACAACAACAACAACAACAACAACATACATCCTTTCCTCCTCTTACCTGATGGATGAAAAGCACGACTGAGAGTGTAAATTTCAGTATCTAGATCTGTGCCTGCTACTGTGGCAGAATAGCCATGTATTATCCAAGTAGCAAAGAGGTTTCTGTTCCCTTTGGACAAAGCTGTTGTGCAAGTTGGTAACACACAATAGGGATCTCTTTGGGTTCTTCCGGACTAACTGGACTCGTGGGTTCCAAAAAGGATTTGCTCGGCAGTGTTCCACGAGACGCGACACAGGCGACACCGACTAACTGTGAGTGTGCCTATTCATAGTTAATTCATTTCCTTGTTTTTGTAGATTTCAGCTCCAGTCAAAATTAACGTCTTGCCTTCTTCGCTCATGGCTCGTTGGACGGTAACAGGAATTTTTCTTGCAAATTTCGGAATATTACGAGCAGTTGCACTTACCCACGATCGCAAGCTATTGTTCTGTTCCTCCCTTATTCAGACATGTGGCCGTGTGATGTTTCTTCTCAGTTCAGTTTGATTTAGTCCGTTTTTGATATCACGAGTATAGCATAATTGAACAGATTTCTGAAACATCACTAATTTCGATTTCAGTTCGAAAACTAGTTTCAAAGTGTCATTGTTGTCTCAGCCCGTGTTAAGCACGGATGTGAGAGCCTTAAGTTCGTAGATGGTGTCTCACAGTAATGTATCCTGTCAAGTGTGGTTAGCTAATCTGAATTTTAACACTCATTTTATGCAGATATTTGTTTGTCACGACTACGTGTTCGCAGACTCTGATAATCGTTACCTTCTCGGGGTAAAACTTCTAAATTAGTTTCAGAATTTCTTCCATGGTGCAACTATTTAGTCTATTCTAATCGATGAATTCTTGTTCACTTGCTTCGTGCACTCAAGCCAAGGGAACTACCGTTTGCTAACCACGTGCATGATGACGAAATTTTTCTCTATTCTTATATTTTGTAACAGTTCTGTCACTAAATGTAACTGGGTTTTCTCTTTTGATGCTAGTCAATTGTCAGGATGAGCATTATGTCAGGGTGACATAATGTCGGGTGAAAATAGTAAATAAATTAATTTTTCTCTCTTAACAACATGTGGGCAGGGTGGGTTCTTCCATTGCTCGGGTATGAGGTAGAATGAAACAGCATTTATACATAAGATAACTTTTATTGCAAGTTTCGTACAACTGTTTCCCCACTCAATGTTCTGGCTCGGAGAGTGGCAGCTGTGTCGTTTGCGAAGCCTTCTGCTGCGGCAGCGGCGGCGTCTGATTACGCGTGGCAGTGTGTATCTCGTGTCGCCGTCTCGCCCAGTTGACTGGAGACGCGCAGCGCGAGGTGGTCTGTTTAATTATTGCGAGCGAAGTCGTGCATCGGATGGTGATACCTTGGATGTGGCGTCCCAGTGTTTCTCTTCTCTAAGCGGCCGCGTGTGTTGTGCGTCGGCCAGCGGAGCGGCGCGGCGGGGGAAGGCCAGTGTCCCGGACTCGAACAACGGACTCCCGCTTGCCAGTCTTCGGCTGTCATCTTCATCCCAGGTCACAGGTGACTGCTGATGTGAGGTCGTCCCCTTCCCGTCCTCACGAGCCACCCGGGTACGTAAAAATCAGACTTCAAATACCTTTTAACTTCTGTCTTCTGGCGCCGAGGCTGCTGCTTGCTATTCCATTACAGCGGCGGACTTGGTGCGTCTGTGTATGATGTAGTCTCTTCTTGCATGACGGTCTTCAGCACCGAAACTGACTGAAAACTACTGCTACTCCCTTCTCTTTTCTTCTCTTGTCGGGCCCACTGCGTCTCGCGTATTTATTCACTTCAGTTTACTAGAGGTCAACGACTTCACGGTCATTGCCTCGTCTGTCACGTTGAAAAGCTTCTCGGTCATTGGCTCTTGGAATGTAGGCGAGGGCCTTTGCTCACATGTGACAACTGAGAAACACGTGAGCCGGTCGGGCGATGCCCTGACGGCTGAATCGACAGCGCCCACTTATGTGAGGAGGGCGATGGCTTCTTCTGTCACGTGAAAAGCTTCTCGAAGAATCTTCTTGACGTGAGCCGGTCGGGCGATGCCCTGACGGCTGAATCGACAGCTTCTCCTGAACGTGCTATGCTGACTTGCAAGCGCCGGCCGTTCCCACTGCTGCTTTGTCCGTGGGTTGCCAGTGTGTAATTCTTCTAAACTAAACTAAGTTTTTCATTTATTTTCTAATTTCTCTAATTTATTTACTTATCTTAAGTACCACTCAACATTCCTCCATCCTTCGGAGAAATTCGCCCTCGAATTTACCCCTCAACATTCCTCCACTCTTCACACGGCAAAAGCACTAACACAAGCAATGAAAACTCTCGACTTAGAAGATTACACACGCTTAACATTAAGTATGTTGAAAATACTTTTATCACTTTACTAAAGCACTGTACGCTCATGAATCACATAGTTCACACATAAATCGTTGTAATAAGTGTAACAAATCTTGATGACAATGAATAAACAAAAATAGATTTTTCACTTAGAAAATTACGTAGCAACACCTGTTTAATCTACCCTATATTAATGCAAGAATATCTATTCTACAGTATTGTTTATTTTAACGTGAGACTTTAATAAAGATTGAAGTACAATAAACAAAATTAATACACTAATGCTCAAAAGTAACCACTGAAGTACACCAGTTAAGAGTGTGGTATCTAGTTAACAGGAATTTGATGAAGTGGTATATTATTATTTGGCATATTTTTTCGTCTTAAATAAAAGAAAACTGTGCAAAGCAGAAACACCAACACAAAGGTTCCAGATATACCCGTTCCTAGCATTATAATTTTAGTTTTGTATTCACCTTTAAATTTTAAGACATGTTGCATCATAACATTGGTATCAATCTTGCCTTGCTGTGAGTTTATGAACGTATCTAATGACTTCAGAAGGGAACTGTCAAGGGAGTCATTGAGGTAGGACAGGTTTTGTGTAGGAAATGCTTACATGGCGTTTTCTGAAAAAAGCAAACAACCTGGTTATGAACCTACCAACCTAGTAAAAACAAAATCAAAGGAAAGAAGGAATACATTGATAACTACAAGATCTAAAAGTTTCTATGTTCAACTTTTTTTTTCTTAAAAAATAAACCATTATCATTTATTAATTATTTACATTTGCATACCATCCACAGTCGACTAAGATTCCACTAGGACATTCGTACCCTTGGTCGAAGATTGTATGGTGTCATGTCTGTCTGTTGTGCTGGCGTGGCCACTCTTTTTCCTTTTCGGGAACTTCCTCCACCCTTCGGTAAAAAGCAGACACTATTGTTGAAGGAATTACATCTGGAGCGCCCTTAAAAGGTTTTAAACAACTTGCATGGACAATAGTAGTTCGGTTGGGCAGTTGCAGTTTAACGTTGACTGGTGACGTGATCTCAATAATTTGATAAGGACCTCTGTAGTTCGTTACAAATTTCTTCGTGTTTCCTTTCGCAGTGTATGGGGTTGACAGCATCACCCACTTACCGATTTTGTAATTCGGATATTTAGCTTGGGCATTACCTAATCTTTCCTGTCGTTCCAAAGCCTTTGTATTAGATTTTTGAACCTTTTTCCATACATCCTTAATCATTCGACTGAAATCTCTTACTGTTTCTCCGACTTTTCCGTTTTTCTGCCTGATTACATCAAAAGGGGACGGCATTTTTCTCCCATAGACTACTTCATAAGGTGACATGCCAGTTGCTTCATGCGTTTTGGCGTTGTATACTGACACGATTATTGGTAAATACGTATCCCAATTAGAATGTTGTTCGTTAATATAATAACAAAGCATCTTGCCAATTGTCCGATGAACTCTTTCTGTGCACCCGTTGCACTGAGGGTGTAAGGGAGTTGTGCGTAATTTACGTATTTTTAGTAAGTGGCATAGCTATTTCATTAATTCAGACATAAAATTAGATCCCTGATCTGTGATAATAGCTTCAGGTACGCCGAATTTAAGTATCCAGTTGTTAACTAAAGCTGGGCAACTGTATTTGCTTGCTGATCTGGAAGACTCACCATAGCTAGATAGCGTGAAAAGTGATCTATAATCATAAGAACATACTTATTACCAGCGCCCCCCCCCCCCCAGGGGGTCCACAACTCTTTTGTGGATACGTGCGTTTGACCCTGAGCTAACGTGGCCCTCCTTCCTTTCCGGGCAGCATACCCTCCCTTTCCGCATCCTTCCCCGTCCCCCATCTTGGCCCCCCCCCCTCACCTCTGGCTCTTTCCTTCCCTTTCTCCCCGTCTGGGAGTATGGTTTGTGCCTACGTCCGGAGACGGACACTCGAAACTGTTACAAATTCCTTGCTTTCTACACTTGCAAGTCTTCGTCCTTCCTCTGTCCTTCTCTTTTCCTTCCCTCTTCTCTTTGCCCTTTTCTCCGCTGCGGCGTTTGAGAGCCCTCTTCTTTCCTTTCCCTTTCTCTTTTTTCCTCCCTGTGCGTGTCTGAAGGCCGACCCATGCACTTCCATGCGTAGCCGGTGACGGGGTAACGCGTAATTCCCCGCCCCAGGTAGACAGGTAGGACACGTACGTACCCCCCGGGTAACGGCCAGGCCCAGGGAGGGGTGATTACCCGAGCTGATACCTTCCGAAAGTGCCGATTGGTCCCTCCGTCCGTTTGTTGGGAGGTGTGACCTGAGGTGCGAACAATCACATAAGGCGGGAGTGCCCTCAGAGAGGGCCCCCACAAGGGAGGAGCGCGCCATCGGAGACGCCGGTAATCATGGGGGATTCTTCTGCAATGGTTTCCTCACCTTCCACTATGTCTGCTCACAAGCGTAAGTTCACTGAGTCTCAGCCACAGACAGTTCTTCCATCGTTGCCACAGTTCCTTGTTGTTTCTCGGTCTGACGAAGGTCACGACTTCTCCACGGTCAACCCTTTCATTATTCAGAAAGGTGTCGACGCAATTGCAGGTTCTGTAAAGTCTTGTTCCTGATTACGGAATGGCACCCTGTTGTTAGAAACAGTCAGTGCCCTCCAGGCACAAAAATTGCTGCATACCTCACTACTACACACCTTCCCTGTCCGGGTGGAGCCGCACCGTACTTTAAATTCCTCGCGTGGAGTCGTTTATACGCGCTCCCTCGATGGATAGTCTGATGAAGAAATTCAGCACTACCTGTCTGACCAGGGCGTAACGGCTGTTCATAGGGCTATGAAAAGGTTTGACATGAACATCATTGCAACCCGCACTGTCTTCTTGACATTTGACAAACTTCAACTCCCATCGAAAATCATAGCAGGCTATGAGATAATTTCCGTTCGCCCTTACATCCCAAACCCTACGCATTGCTTTCGGTGTCAGCGGTTCAATCACACCAGCCAGTCCTGTTCCAATCCGGCCAAATGTGTTACTTGTGGCAAGGATGCCCGTGAGGGTGCTTGTCCACCTCCATCCCCTCGCTGCATCACCTGTATGGATGACCACGCTGCTTCCTCTCGAGATTGCCCCATTTTTAAGGACGAAAAGCTCATCCAGGAAATTAGAGTGAAAGAAAAGGTGTCGACCTTTGCTGCTCGAAAATTATTCGCCAGTCGACAGCCCACCGTGCCTCAGACAGGAAAATACAGCACTGTCCTTGCTTCTCCTCGGCCAACAAAGGAGGTGGCCACGCAGACTTGCGACCTCACCTTTAGTGCCACGGTCGTCAGATCGGCCAGCGCAAAGATCGCCCGTTCAACCTCACCACTTTCGCCTGCCCACTCTCTGGCTCACCCTTCGTCGGGTTCTGCTAAATCTCGAGCCCAAAAATCAGACACAAAGACTTCGAAAAAAGAGCATACTCGTGAAGAGTTTTTACGTACCGCAACTTCCCAACCATCGGTTCCTCCTTCATCTAAACATCATACTTCCAAGAAGGCTACAAATAAACCCAGTTCCTCTCCTTCTCCGCCAAGGTGTGTCCAGTCTACAGCACCACCTGGCGGAAATCGCCCTCGGCCGTCTTCTGTGTCGCCGAGGCGCACTGCTGGCGGCCGATCAACCGGCCAATCGCTGGTGGCAGGAGCTGCTCCTGACCAACCTATGGATCAGGATCTTCTGCCTTCGGCTGAATGCCATTCCATGCTGTCGGTCGCAAGCTCTGAGCAGTCGTTGAGTTGACTGCGACCTTGGTCACATTCCTCCATTTTCTGTTCACCCTATGTCCATTATCCACTGGAATATCCGCGGTATTCGAGCCAATCGGAATGAATTGTCGATCCTCTTACGATCCTACTCGCCGGTCATCTTCTGTCTTCAGGAAACAAAGTTGCGTACCCATGACCGCTTTGTTCTCCCTCATTTTCAGTCCATCTGATATGATCTCCCCTCTGTTGAAGGCACTCCAGCACATGGAGGACTCATGATTCTTCTCCATGTAACTCTCCATTATCACCCAATCCATTTAAACACTTCCTTCCAAGCTGTCGCCGTCCGTCTTTCCCTTTCCGGATACACGTTCTCTCTTTGTACTGTATACATTCCATCGTCCACACCAATGGCACGAGCTGATCTCCTTCATCTTCTTGGTCAGCTTCCACCCCCCTATTTGTTGGTTGGGGACTTCAATGCCCACCACCCGCTTTGGGGATCTCCACATCCTTGTCCACGTGGCTCACTATTGCTAGACGTCTTCCACCAAGCAGATCTAGTTTGCCTCAACACTGGGGTCCCTACATTTTTGTCTGCCTCCACGACAAATTTATCTCATTTGGACCTTGCGGTCGGTACTGTTCCGCTAGCTCGGCGCTTCGAATGGTTCGCCCTTGATGATACACACTCGTGTGACCACTTTCCATGTGTCCTTAGACTGCAGCCTCAACTGCCATACATGCGCCCGCGACGCTGGAAGTTTGCCCAAGCTGATTGGACACTCTTTTCGTCTCTAGCGACATTCGATGACCGTCACTTTCCCAGCGTCGACGATGAGGTCACACATATTACCGACGTTATTCTTACAGCTGCAGAACATTCAATACCACGCACCTCCGAATTGCCCTGGCGCCCCCCAGTTCCTTGGTGGAACGAGGCATGCCGTGATGCAATACGTGAGCGGCGACGTGCTCTCCGCGTTTTCCGCCACCATCCTACTTTGGCCAACGGTATCCGCTATAAGCAGTTCCGAGCGCGATGCCGTCGTGTCATCCGCGATAGCAAGAAGGCAAGCTGGAAATTCTTTATTAACTCATTTAACCCCTTCACTCCCTCCTCGGAAGTTTGGAGTCGGCTTCGACGGTTCTCAGGCGCGCCTAGTTTCTCCTCGGTCTCTGGGCTCACTGTCGCGCATGACACATTAGTGGACCCCGTCGCAATTTCTAACTCGTTGGGTCAGCACTTTGCTGAGATTTCGAGCTCTTCAAATTACCCGCCAGCGTTTCTCCCGAAGAAACGTGCAGCGGAAGTGCGACCTCTTGCTTTCTCCTCTCAAAATCGCGAAAGCTACAATACTGTTTTCTCCATGCGGGAACTCCAACATGCACTCTCTTCTTCTCGCTCCTCCGCCCCAGGACCGGATGGTATCCACGTCCAAATGTTGCTGCATTTATCAACCCATAGTCTGCGTTACCTTCTTCGCCATTATAATCGAATTTGGACCGACAGCACTTTTCCCCGTCTTTCGGTTGTCCGCTGTCCACCGTGTCCTGCAAGGATATGATCGTGGGCCTCTGCCACTATTTCTTGTCTAAGGTGTTGGGGAACAACAATTCACGATCAAAGTTTTGTTTTACGGCGTAATACACCATCTTCAAAGCAAAATTGTTTCTGAGCTGCGTATTTTTTGCATTCTGTATCATCTTGTGCCTTTCTCCAGTCCTCAGTATCTCGGCCTGTTGCTTCCAAAAGTGCTATTTTCCGACTTAGGCAATCTGCATTCGTGTGTTTTTTGCCTGGTTTATGGATAACTTCGAAATCCATTTCAGAAAGACATAGGGCCCAACGGGTGAGACGACTAGATGGATCCTTTAACCCAAGTAACCATTTTAAGGCTGCGTAGTCTGTAATAACCTTGAATTTCCTACCATACAAGTAGCATTTAAAGTATTTGATGCCATAAATAACACTTAACAACTCTTTCTCCGTTGTGGAATAATTTCTTTCTGCCGTTGTTAGTTGTGTCGAAGCGTAGGCTATGGGGTGTTCCCCGCCATTAATATTCTGACTCAAAACAACTCCTACTGAATGACCACTTGCGTCACAGGATAAAATAAATTATTTATTATAATCTGAGTAGGCTAATACTGGACTGTGTGTTAACTTATCTTTTAGGGTTTCAAATGCTGATTCACAATCTTCATACCAGTGAAATTTTGCACCCTTTTTCAATAATTGGGTTAAGGGACGGGCAATTTCAGCAAAATTTTGAACATATTTTCTGTAATACGATGCGAGACCAATGAAACTTTGTACTTCCTTAACGCGTTGAGGTGTTGGAAGTCCTTAACTGCCGAAATTAATCGAGGATCTGTTTTAATTCCTTTTTCACTTATGACATGCCCTAGGTATGTAACCTCTGTCAATGAAAAACTTTATTTTTCCATATTTAATGTTGATTTAGCTTTTCTAAGTCACTGAAAAACATTACGCAGACGCACAGCATGTTCATTAATGTCTTTGGAGAATACAATAATATAGTCTAGATATACACAACATTGCTGAGTTTTGAGTCCTCGCAATACTCCATCGAGTAGTCTTTGAAAAGTTGCTGGTGCATTTTTCAAACCGAAAGGCATTCTTTTAAATTGCCAGTGGTCTCCAGGGGTAGAAAATGCTGTTTTATGCCTATCTTCAGGTGCAACTTCCAACTGATGATATCCGCTACGTAAATCGATTGTTGACAAGTATTTACTGTTACCCAAACTGTCAATGATATCTGTAATGTTTGGAAGAGGATAAACATCTGAGATAGTATGTTTGTTAAGGTGTCTGTAGTCACAACAAAATCTATATCGTTTCGTACCGTCGGGAGACTTCTTTGGAATAATTACAATATTTGAATTATAAGGCGAATCAGAATATTCTATAATTCCATCTTGTAGATGCTGTTCTAAAAATTTATCCAGTACTGGCTGTAAGTCATGCGGAACTCTATAAGGCTTCCTATAAACTGGGGGGCTATTTCCTGTTGGGATCCTATGCTGTGTGATATCTGTTGCTGGCAGTGGACCTACTGTATTAAATAAATCTTCGAACTCAACTAAAACTGCTTCTATCGTGTCTCTATTATTTCCTTTCAAATGCTCAATCTTCTGGCGTAATGCTGTTTTACAGGCGTCTGGTTTCTGCCCATCAAAAGTATCTGACCAAATGAAATCTTCTTCTTCAAAAGTACTAATTGTAGCTACTAATATTCCCTTATGCAACTCTTCGTCCTCCACTCCGAAATTGTCAATATGTACCGGTACTTTTCTTTCTCCCTCAACGTCTTGAACCCGTACAACACTTCTTCGTACAAAACAATGTGATACATCTAATTCCCCATTTTCCTCTAGTGGCTCTATTAGACATATTGTATCTGTAGGTACCTCGGGGTCAACGGTCAACGAGAAAAGTTTTCCTGAGCCAAATGGTATCTTATCCCGCGAATCAACCTTCAAGGACGTTGCACGCAGTGTGGTTGATTTCGCCTTCCCGTTGGTGAAATCTTGCGGCAGCGGGCCCTTTGCAGCGGTGTCACCTAGCTGAAACACTGTTCCGCTAAGTTCTACAATTTGCTGTCTGAGGTCGATTTTAGCGTGATGTTTATTCAGGATATCCAGTCCTAGGATCACGTTGTACCCGTCAGTTACCTTTGTTACCACTTCTACATCCTCTTGAATTTGTACACCGTGAATATAGAAAATCAATGATGTACATCCTAATGACTTCACTGTACTTCCCCCGGAGTCCGCTTCCGTCGCCTGCTTCGACAATTGGATTTTGCCCTCCCTACCACCTTCAGAGAAGGTGAGAGCCCGACACCACCTTGGCTCCAGGCTCCGGTTCATATTTATCTCGACCTCAGCTCACTCCCGAAGGAGGGTACTCCGGCTGCAGTGTATTGCTCACGGTTTGTCGAACTTCGTGCTCGACTTGCCGGTCACACCTTTATTTACACCGATGGCTCCAAAACTGACGATGGTGTCGGCTGTGCCTTTGTCGTCGGGGCCGCCACCTTTAAATACCGGCTCCTCGACCAATGTTCCAGCTTTACGGCCGAGCTTTTTGCTCTCCATCAGGCCGTTCAGTATGCCCGCCGCCACCGCCATTCATCGTATGTACTCTGCTCTGACTCACTCAGTGCTCTTCAGAGCCTTGGAGCTCCCTATCCGGCCCATCCCTTGATTCAACGGATACAGCAGTCCCTCCATTCTTTCGCTGATAATGGTGGTTCTGTCAGCTTTCTGTGGGTTCCCGGACATGTAGGAGTGCCTGGGAATGAGGCTGCGGATGCTGCAGCCAAGGCTGCAGTCCTCCTGCCTCGGCCAGCCTCCCATTGTGTCCCGTCATTTGACGTTCGTGGGGATGTATGTAAGAGGCTTGTGTCGTTGTGGTGGGATGCTTGGTCATCCCTCCAAGGAAACAAGCTCCGGGCAGTAAAACCGCTCCCAACTGCTTGGACAACATCCTCCCGACCATCTCGGCGCGAGGAGGTCCTCCTGACCAGGTTGCGGATTGGGCATTGCCGGTTTAGCCACCGCTACCTGCTCTCCGGTGACCCAGCCCCGCAGTGCCCTTGTGGTCAGGCATTAACAGTGCGCCATGTTTTATTGTCGTGTCCCCGTTTTAGTCAATTTCGTGTTGTCCTGTCCCTGCCATCTACTTTACCGGATGTTTTAGCTGATGACGCTCGAGCAGCTGCTCGTCTTCTGCGTTTTATAACTTTAACTGGCTTGTCCAAAGACATTTAACCTTTTTACTTATTTTATCTGCATCTTTGTCAGGTCCTTCTGGTGTCCCCCCCCCCCCCCCCCCCCCACATCCCCTTGAGTTTTACCGGATTCCATGTGCTCTAACAACAGTGACTGGGCGCTAATGACCTCAGCAGTTGAGCGCCCTTAAACCCAACCAAAAAAAAAAAAAACTGTACTTCCTCCTACCCCACTCAATCTATACCTTGGAGGGTCATATTTCTTTTCTCCAATGCATTCATTACTCACTGTTGATACGTTTGCGCCTGTATCCACCAGTATCCTTGCCTCTTTATCCTGTATGGTAGCAGATAACCAGCATTCCGCCTTCACATTCGCCTTAATGGCATGAAATTTTATTGGGAACGCCTGGCGGCGGCTCCGACATTCCCGTTTGAGTTTAACTGATTTCTATTTCCAAAAACTTTCTTAGACCTGCATCCCTTGAATGTGTGACCTATTCTTTGACAATTAGTGCATTGAGGTTGTCCGCAGTTTTTTGCTATATGTCCCTGTCGATCGCACCTAAAACATCGTACTCCTGCTGAAAATACATTTCGCTTCTGCTTGTATCTGGTGGCAATGTCTATTTCTTCGAAAGCCGTCACCACAGATACAGCTTCCGCAAAATTTTTAGGAAACTCTGCCCTGACACGACGGGACGTTTCAGGAGGTAACCCAGGTAAAAATGTATCCAGAGCTCTATCTTCTGCCTCTTGTAAAATAACTTTATTTGCTTCATCACTAGTTGTCAACTGATAGGTGTTAATATTAACTTTTCTAATCCTATCTACAAAGCTTTCTAATGACTCGTTTTGCCTCTGAGTGATAGTGGTTAATTTTTCCCTATAAAATCTACAGCTGTTCTGTTTTTGAAAACGTTTAAGTAATCCTTTCTTCAATTCCTCAAATGTTGAAGAATTCCGTAATTCTTCATGGTATAATACGTGTGCTTTAGCCTCTCCTAGCAATCTTAACTTTGTCATATGTAAGAACTGTTCATCTGACCATGATTCTAACTTTGCAGCTGCTACTACGTCATCAAAAAAGGCTGTTATGTCTTCGCCAGGTTTACCTGAAAAAGGATTACTAAGCCTGCTGCTGAGGAATCTAGGGTAGGAGGGATTAAACTGGTTTGCCTAACGTCACTCAACAGTTTAAATAATGCATTATTATCGTTTTTAAGCTGTGCTATCTGATTAACTAAGCTGTGAATAGCTTCATCAGTAGAAACCGCTTATGGTGCTGACTCTGACTTTGTACGATTTCGTGTCATCATTTTTCAAACTATTAGTTACACAACATTACTACACTGAATTAAAAAGATGTTTCGACAAACTTTGAAAATTATGAGAGAAAATAACTTCTAAATAAAGAAAATATTACGACTGCTATGCAAACCTCTATCCTTTCACACATTAACGATACTAACTGTGGACCTTTAGTGACTGTCATTCACACCTCATATTGAGCCAAGGGTTTTTTTCTCTGACACCAAATGTAACTGGGTTTTCTCTTTTGATGCTAGTCAATTGTCAGGATGACCATTACTGCAAAGGGCATTTGATTCTAAAGCATTATGTCAGGGTGGAAATACTAAATAAATTACTTTTTCTCTCTTAACAACATGTGGGCAGGGTGGGTTCTTCCTTGGCTCGGGTATGTGGTAGAATGAAACAGCATTTTTACATAAGATAACTTTTATTGCAAGTTTCGTACAACTGTTTCCTTACTCAATGTTCTGGCTCGGAGAGCGGCGGCTGTGTCGTTTGCGAAGCCTTCTGCTGCGGCAGCGGCGGCGTCTGATTATGCGTGGCAGTGTGTATCTCGTGTCGCCGTCTCGCCCAGTTGACTGGAGACGCGCAGCGCGAGGTGGTCTGTTTAATTATTGCGAGCGAAGTCGTGCATCGGATGATGATACCTTGGATGTGGCGTCCCAGTGTTTCTCTTCTCTAAGCGGCCGCGTGTGTTGTGCGTCGGCCAGCGGAGCGGCGCGGCGGGGGAAGGCCAGTGTCCCGGACTCGAACAACGGACTCCCGCTTGCCAGTCTTCGGCTGTCATCTTCATCCCAGGTCACAGGTGACTGCTGATGTGAGGCCGTCCCCTTCCCGTCCTCACGAGTCACCCGGGTACGTAAAAATCAGACTTCAAATACCTTTTAACTTCTGTCTTCTGGCGCCGAGGCTGCTGCTTGCTATTCCATTACAGCGGCGGACTTGGTGCGTCTGTGTGTGAGGTAGTCTCTTCTTGCATGACGGTCTTCAGCACCGAAACTGACTGAAAACTACTGCTACTCTCTTCTCTTTTCTTCTCTTGTCGGGCCCACTGCATCTCGTGTATTTATTCACTTCAGTTCACTGGAGGTGAAAGACTTCACGGTCATTGCTTCGTCTGTCACGTTGAAAAGCTTCTCGATGAATCTTCTTAACGTCGGTCATTGGCTCTTGGAATGTAGGCGAGGGTCTTTGCTCATATGTGACAACTGAGAAACACGTGAGCCGGTCGGGCGATGCCCTGACGGCTGATCGACAGCGCCCACTTATGTGGGGAGGGCGATGGCTTCTTCTGTCACGTGAAAAGCTTCTCGAAGAATCTTCTTGACGTGAGCATGTCGGGCGATGCCCTGACGGCTGAATCGACAGCTTCTTCATAACGTGCTATGCTGACTTGCAAGCGCCGGCCGTTCCCACTGCTGCTTTGTCCATGGTTTGCCAGTGTGTAATTCTTCTAAACTAAACTAAGTTTTTCATTTATTTTCTAATTTCTCTAATTTATTTACTTATCTTAAGTACCACTCAACAATTTATCCTGAACATCGATTATATGTGTATAAGAGCTTGAATGTCGCGATTGAAAGTTCCTCTTACCCTTCCGTATTTAATAATAAACGATAAATGGTGCTAGGGTCTCCAGGACGCATTTCTAAAAGTTACTATGTGACTCAGCCGAGAGTTTTATGAAGAACAGCAATCATTACCCATTTATTGTCTCCAATAAATGTGATAATTTTAACAGAGCACGTGCTTAAGTATTCCATCGCAAACTTCCATTTTTACACCCTACTGTTATCCATTGTGCAACAGATAAATATGGCCAAGTGATTTATTTAATATTTATTCAATTATCAAAAATGTGCAGATCCGGCAACTCAGTTCATTTAAACATCATAGGGTTTTCTTTCATTTATATATAGATCCGTCTCTCGACCTTCTATGTTAATAGATACCTCATTTTTACGGACAACTTCTTCACGAGCACCGAATCCCTACCTGATCTCTCACGTATGGATACTCTTCATTATGGGATCCGTACAAGATAGGACTGATAAAGGAAATAGAGTAGCACGTTTCGTTACAGGTTCGCTTAGAAAGCGCGAAAGCTTCACGTGGATGCTCAGGCAGCTACAGTGGCAGACGGTACAAGAGAGGCGTTCTCAAATGGTTCAAATGGCTCTGAGCACTATGGGACTGAACTGCTGAGGTCATCAGTCCCCTAGAACTTAGAACTACTTAAACCTAACTAACCTAAGGACATCACACACATCCATGCCCGAGGCGGTCGCACGGTTCCAGAGTGAATCGCCTAGAATCGGCTAGAGGCGTTCTGCATCAAGTTATCGTCTGGTGTTAAAGTCCCGAGAGCGTGAGATCCTAGAAGAGCCAATGAATATATTGCTTCCTCCCCACGTATATCTCGCGAAAAGACCATGAGGATAACATTAGAGATCCAGAATGAGATTTTCACTCTGCAGCGGAGTGTGCACTGATATGAAACTTCCTGGCAGATTAAAACTGTGTGCCGGGCCGAGACTCGAACGCGGGACCTTCGCCTTTCGCGGGCAAGTGCTCTACCATCTGAGCTACCCAAGCACGACTCACGCCCCGTCCTCACAGCTTTACTTCTGCCAGTACCTTGTCTCCTACCTTCCAAACTCATTCTGGAATCATTCCCATGCTGTGGTTAAGCCATGTCTCTGCAATATCCTTTCTTTCAGGAATGCTAGTTCTGCACGGTCGCAGGAGAGCTTCTGCAAAGTTTGGGAGGTAGGAGACGAGGTACTGGCAGAAGTAAAGCTGTGAGGACGGGGCGTGAGTCGTGTGTAACATTAGAGAAGTACGGGCACACACGGAGTTCTACGAGCAAGCGTTCTTCCCGCGAAGGATACGCGACTGGAACAGGAAAATGGGGAAGTGTCACTGCTATACAAACTACCCTCCGCCACACAGAATAAGATTGCTTGAGGAGTACAGATGCAGTAGAAGATTTAGATGTAGACGGTCAGCTGCTGAGTATTATGCCCCTAAGTAGGAAGACGGTACCCGTACAAACAAGATAAATGTCCGTCTGAAAGAAGCCATGAGCACTGTTACTGGCACTGTCAGATCAACTCATTCATTGGTTGCCAGTATTTCTCCTGAGGATCTCAAGATAAAAGCTGCCAAGGTGCAAATTCACGAGAATTCATTTCTAAATAGCACTTACCAGACTCCACCGGCTACCTGGCTAAAGCCAAACAAGCCGCTTTGGATCTATCTTCGCATCACTGGCGTTTTTGAAGTCACACCCACCCCAGAACGTCCACCTAATTGTAAACCCGCCGAACACGCTAGCAGTCTGTGATTTTCCCCGTCGCGAACTGTCGAGACTAAATCGGATGCGAATGGGTCAAAGGAGATGTGGGCTCACCTCTGATGAAGTGGGGTTATTGTCAAAGCACTGAATGTGACTGGTGCAGAGGAACAGACAATAACACATCTTACGGAGAAATGCCAACAATATAGCCTACTCTTAAAGCTGGTGTTGGTTGGTTGGCTGATTCGCGGGAGGGGAGCAAACAGCGAGGTCATCGGTCCTATCGGGTAAGGGAAGGATGGGGAAAGAAGTCGGCTGTGCCCTTTGAAAGGAACTAGCCTGGCATTTGCCTGAAGCGAGCTATGGAAATCACGGAAAACGTAAATCAGGATAGCCGGACGCGGGTTTGAACCGTCGTCCTCCCGAATGCGAGTCCAGTACGCTAATCACTACGCTACCTCGCTCCGAACAAGGTGGTGTGAAAGACTTGAATAAAGTGACACCTAGTGTGTCATCTGCTTCTTAAATTTAAACGTGCACCTGTTAATACATAGTGCATGCACACTCGCATGTTCCATGCGATGCCGTACGGTAATAATAGATGAGTACGTAAGATCGCTTGGTAAAGTAAACAGGAAATACGTCGTTATAGGCTTACGGAATAGCGGAACAGTTAAGTTGACTTTCGGCGATGAAGTAAATCAGTCAGTCGTATAATTACGCGCTTGCTTTAACCAAGAGCAGCTGCCGCTGTCTAGGAGCCCACGTGGCTTCGATGTCGTGACCGGCAAAAAGGTGTTTACAACTGCCGAAACGCCGCGCCGGACGATGATTATCTGGTATGGGTGATATTGGCTCTTAAAAACTTATTGGCGATGTGGAAATCGCATAATGTAACACGTAAAGGTGTTTTTCAGTTTTCTCTTTTTTGAGCGTCCAGTTTGTGTAAAAGACAATTATCCATCACTTGTCGTAAGCACGTCGTGGATGAAGGAAATTTTCGGTGGAAAGGATGTTTGTAAATTATAATATAAATACAAACAATACTTAGAGATTTGTTATTTGGTTGGTTGATTCGAGGGAGATTTTGTTAGTAGCAAGGGATAAATATACACAACGGTTGAGCAAGAACGTGGAAACGTCGCGAGAAATGCATTACTGAATGTATATACACCGTGTGATTAAAAGTATCCGGACACTCGCAATACCATAAGTTTTTCATATTAGGTGCTTTGTGCTGCCAACAGAGCAGAAAGGGGCGCTCCGCGGAACTCACGGACTTAGAACGCGGTCAGGTGATTGGGTGTCATTGTCATACGTCTGTACGCGAGATTTCTACACTCCTCAACATCCCTTGGTCCACTGTTTCCGATGTGATAGTGAAGTGGAAACGTGAAGGGACACGTACAGCACGAAACCATGCACGCCGACCTCGTCTGTTGACTGGCAGAGACCGCCGACAGTTGAAGAGGATCGTAATGTGTACTAGAAACACATCTATACAGACCATCACACAGGAATTGCAAACTCCATCAGGATCCACTGCAAGTACTATGATAGTTAGGCGGGAGGTGAGAAAACTTGGATTTCATGGTCGAGCGGATGCTCATAAGCCACACATAACGCTGGTAAATGCCAAACGACGCCTCGCTTGGTGTAGAGTGCAAACATTTGCCGATTGAACAGTGGAAAAACGTTGTGTGGACTGACGAATCACGGTACACAATGTGGCTATCCGATGGCAGGGTATAGGTATGGTGAATGCCTCGTGAACGTCATCTGCCAGCGTGTGTAGTACCAACAGTAAAATTCGGAGGCGGTGGTGTTATGGTGTGGTCGTGTTTTTCATGGAGGGGGCTAGCACCCCTTGTTGTTTTACGTGGCACTATCACAGCACAGGCCTACATTGCTGTTTTAAGCACCTTCTAGCTTCCCACTGTTGAAGAGCAATTCAGGGATGGCTATTGCATATTTCAACACGATCGAACAGCTGTTCATAATGCACCGCCGGTGGCGGAGTGGTTACACGACAGTAACATCCCTGTAACGGACTGACCTGCACAGAGTCCTGACCTGAATCGTATAGAACACCTTTGGGATGTTTTGAAACGCCGACTTCGTGCCAGGCCTCACCGACCGACCGACCTCGATACCTCTCCTCAGTGCAGCACTTGGTGAAGAATGGGCTACCATTCCCCAAGAAACCTTTGCACTTGACTGAACGTATTCCTGCGGGAGTGGAAGCTGTCATCACGGCTAACACCATATTGAATTCCAGCATTACCGATGGAGGGCGGCACGAACTTTTATGTCATTTTCAGCCAGGTGTCAGGATCCTTTTGATCATTGTGTACACGTGCTAGCCAAGCCTGTAGGTTGGGCTGTTGTACTTGATCACGAACGACACTTGTGAAATATCCTCAGTACATTTCGTGTGTCAGTCGCGGTGACAACAGTGTTCTGTTAGGAGTCATTGCACTATGCTGGTGCCACGCGAGTTCAAACGTTGGCGTTCGTATGGTGGGTGCTTCCAAAACGAAGGTAGCTGAAGTGTTTGGTGGTCCAAGAGGGACATTACCGTACGCGGACGTAAGGGCGTGTTGAGTAATCGTCAGGGGCGGCCATTGTACAGGAGTGTGACGAAAAGCAAGAGAACGACAGCCACAAAAATCACAGCAGAACTGAATGTCGCACTCTTGAACTCTACCAGCACCAAAACAACACGAAGGCAGCTCCACAAGCAAGGTACTCCACGATGAGTAGCCATTCCAAAACATCAGTGACGTAAATTCCCATAACAGGAAAAGGTGGTGGCGAAGCCATAAGACGTGGGCTATGAAGCAGTAGAAGAAAGTAATTTGACGGGATGAGTCTTTCTTCACACTGCTCCAACTTCTGGCTGAGTTTATGCCGCAAAAGTGAAACATGGCAGTGGATCGGTGACGATTTGGGCAGCCATATCGTGGAATTACGTGGGGCTCATGGTTACTCTGCAAGGTCGTATTACTGCCAAGGGCTTTGTAACCAGTTTGACTGAATAGGTCTCTTCCAATGGTAAAATGCTTGTACCCGAATGTTGACGCTGTGTTCCAGGAAGACAAGACCCCTGTTCGCACAGTTCGCATCGTCCTGGTTCAAATGGCTCAGAGCAATATGGGACTTCACATCGATCATCAGTCCCCTAAAACTTAGAACTACTTAAACCTAACTAACCTAAGGACATCACACACATCCATGCCGGAGGCAGGATTCGAATCTGCGACCCTAGCGGTCGCGCGGTTCCAGAGTGTAGAGCCTAGAACCGCTCGGCCACAACGGCTGGCGCATCGTCCAGGACTGGTTTTGAAAGCACGTGAGTGAACTGTTGGATCTCGCCTGGTGACTACAGTCGTCATTTTTCAATATTATTGACCCTTTGTTACCTGCTTAGGGAGAGAAGATTGTATGATCACTACCCATTTCCACCATGGTTACCTGTACTTGCCACCGTTTTGCAGAACGATTGGTGTATTTATCATGAAAAAGTATACATAACTTGTATTTATCCATTGCATAATGGCTGGAAGCTGTTTTGAATGTCGACGGTTTTCTTGCACCGTATTAGGCATGTTAATGTGTCGTATTTTTTATGTCTCCATATTTTTGTGCATCCCTGTACATTAAAAAATAATGTAAAATATTTATAAATACTTAGTCATGTAGATGCGTGGGGTATCATTTACTACAATTTCCAAACATCCTTTCAATATGAGATTCTTCTGTATCAGCGACACACATAGGAAAGGTATTGGATAATGGTCTTTGACCGAAACCGATGGCCCAATAGAGTACATGGGACACCAGCTTAAGGTGTTACATGCCATCATTTCTAGAATTTATAAAACTTGTAGAAATCAACAGGACATAAATGGAAATAATCATGATCCACTACCAGCTGTCTGGGATCTGTTTGAAAAGATCCTACTGAACCGTCGTTTGAGGCTTACTTGGATTAGTATACCCTGCATGTAATTGAACAAATAGATGAAATTTCTAGGAGTCTGCGCTCCAGTTCACTAATCTACAAGCCAGCGTTAATACCCACATGCGCCGAAGACGATCGTTCTAAAAAAGTGAAAGGAATGATTTCTCTGCTCAGTCACATTAATGTGACCATCTGTTAAAAGCCTGAATAACCACCTTTCACAGCGCTGACTGCGGTGAGACGAGCAGTAAGAGTCAGTAAGGTTCTGCAAGAAACCGATAGGAGTGTGTAGCCATGCTGTCTCCAGTGACCGTGGCCAGCTGCGCTAGGTTTCTCTGTTGAAGATCCACAGCGCGAACAGCCCAACTGATATGGTCCCATAGATTCCTGATGCTCTTCAAACCACGCAGGTACATCGCGAGCTGTGTGGCACGCTGCATTGTCCTGCTGGTAGATGCTATCGTGTCGAGCAAAAACAAATTGCATGTACGGGTGGATATGGTACCAAAGGATGATGCATACTTATGTTGATCCACTGCGCCTTCCAGGGTGACGAGATCTCGCAGGTAGCGCCAGGAAAATGTGCCCTAGATCATAACGCTCCCTCCTCCTGACTGGAGCCTTCCAACGATTGTTGCAAGGTGTTTGCTTTAAGACGTTTCATATCGATGGAGGGTAAAACGTGATCCATCTGAGATGGCCAGCTGTCGCCATTCAGTAGACGTTCAATTGCGGCATTGGCGTGGAAATTCCAGCCTTCGTCTCAGGTGAATAGCAATCAGTATGAACCAGGTGTAAGTAGGCTGTTTAGGTTTTTATGTTGGTAACGTCACGTAGCGCTCTGTATGAAAGTCACTGACAGTGCTGTGTGCAATTTGTAGGTGGTTGGCATTGTTGGAATATTCGCTAATGTAGTGGTGGGCAGTTGGATGTGAACAGCGCGTTGCGTTGCGCAGTTGGAGGTGAGCCGCCAGCAGTGGTGGATGGGGGGAGAGAGATGGCAGAGTCTTGAGAGCGGACGACCTGGACGTGTGTCAGTCAGAAAAAGGAAATTTGTGAGACTGGATGTCATGAACTGATTTTATATAAAATGACTTTTGAACACTATTAAGGTAAATACATTGTTTGTTCCCCATCAAAATCTTTCATTTGCTAACTATGCCTGTCAGTAGTTAGTGCCTTCAGTAGTTAGAATCTTTTATTTAGCTGGCTGTATTGGCGCTCGCTGTATTGCAGTTGTTCCAGTAACGAAGATTTTTGTGAGGTAAGTGACTCACGAAAGGTATAGGTTATTACTGGCAGAAGTAAAGCTGTGAGGACGGGGCGTGAGTCGTGCTTGGGCAGCTCAGTTGGTACAATAGTGAAGATAATCTCATTAGTTTCGAGGCTTATATGAGAATGGCACGTTGGAAGATGAAACGTTACCCAAATTTCAGGACGATGTTTGGTAACATGTTAGACATAATGTTTGAAAAACAAGGCGTAGGGTAATTCTCGACGCCGGTAAGGACACAAATCACGTGCAAGACTATGTAGCGAACACAATACACAACGAATATAGAGTTACACCTATTCCTAGGACTGCTCCCGACTTCTCAATGGTGTTATTAACTTCATTTGACGTTTTCATTAATTTATGTTGCCTGTGCAAGTCTTTGTTATTAATTTGTATGCTCCAAATGACTTTCTGTGAAGATTAGGGACGGTTGTGAATCAATTGACAGTACTGCAATTCTAGTTAAGACAAATATATTTTGTAATTCTCTTTAATATATTTGCGTTTTGGTTCTATATCTCTGTCTGGACTGAAGATGCTATTGTCATTTTGTTCTGTTTCGTAAGCTTACGAATGGCACTATATGGCACTATATTGAAATGTGTTCTTCAGTCTATTGTAGGACACAATTCGTGTTGAAACAGTTCCAGTAGTTCATTATTTTATTTTTGTGCTTATGTGCTTATATCATTGTTTTAATAGAGGGAAAAAATGGTGTTAAAAAAAAGTTGGTAGAGAACTTGCCCGCGAAAAGCAAAGGTCCCGAGTTCGAGTCTCGGTCCGGCACACGTTTTTAATCTGCCAGGAAGTTTCATATCAGCGCACACTCCGCTGCAGAGTGAAAATCTCATTCTGGTATAGGTTATTGTTAGTCAGGGCCATTCTTTTGTAGGAATTATTGAAAGTCAGATTGCGTTGCGCTAAAACTATTGTGTGTCAGTTTGTGTTGATCAGAATAAGTAAAGAGAGAAATGTCTGAGTACGTTCGGTTTCGCTCAGCTGTTTGAAAATCGAATGACGTAGAGGTTTTCCAGCACTGCCATTTATAAATTTTTCTAAGGGGATGTTTCTCAGGCACCTGCTACAGAGGCCCATTACGCAGAAACGTTCGCTGAACGGTCGTTGAGGAGACTGTGCTGGCAGCCCCTCGATTCTTCTGGGTGGTCAGCTGGTCAGCAGGTGCACGTATGTTCACCCGTACAAATCTTCACAGCCGTCGTTCACCCCGTGGTGCATCGCAGTTGCTTCGGCGCTGGTTTTGGATAGCGCCATTTTTCCATGTGCGTTATACATTAACCATAGCGATAAGCAACCAGTTTGCAAACTACGCCGTTTGGAAATGGTTCCAATCTTGGCCCGATAGCCAATGATCATGCCATTTTGGACTTAAATCGCTCCGTTTCCGCTTTACGACGACTACACTGTTTTCCGCGTCCCCCAGACAATCTTTATGCCCCCCTCCCCCAATTGCTATAGCTGCCACCCGTTCTCTGTGAGTGGTTATTGCACGTTAACGTCGAACATCCGATGCGGACTGGACCGTGTCGGTACTTACAAGAAAACGGCATCCATAGGAAAAATGATGTACTGAATACATTCCAAAATAAACCACTGCAATAGGACCTCGTAGTCTGCAGTAAAAATGAAGCACTTGAGGTGAATACATTACTACTGAGGGGAACAGTGTTGGGACATTCGAGGATAGTCGTGAAACTTCGCAGTATCTGAATGGCAGTGACAAGCCCGTGCCTGAGGGCATCAGTTTTCAGTTCGGCGTGAGGTTCGCTGCAGTACTGGAAAAGGAAAGGGCACACAGCGTCTACTGATACAAAGCCTAGGCACCACCGCCTCAGTCGCAGTCGGGCGAGACGGGTCCGTCTGACCACCATGTCATCCTTAGTCAAAAAAATGGTTCAAATGGCCCTGAGCACTATGGGACTCAACTTTTAAGGTCATCAGTCCCCTAGAACTTAGAACTAGTTAAACCTAACTAACCTAAGGACCACATCCATGCCCGAGGCAGGATTCGAACCAGCGACCGTAGCGGTCTCGCGGTTGCAGACTGCAGCGCCTAGAACCGCACGGCCACACCGGCCGGCCACCCTTAGTCAATTGAGTCATTGACATGCGGTACGGAGCAGCGTGGTGTCAGCACACCGCTCTTCCGACCCTTGTATGGTTAGCAGACCTGCTACCCCTACTTCCTACTGAAGTAGATCTTCAGCCGATATCACAAGGCTGAGCGCGCTCCGATACAGTCCTCCCACGAAGGGAAAACCGATGACAGTACCAGGTATCGAACCTGTCTCTCGCAAGGCAGTCAGCGGCGTTGACCACTTTTCTTTTTATAAGAAAATTGCTTTATTGACAATAACCATTGATATTACAGTTCTTGTTTTACGTACATTACATATACAATACACGACACATCAGTAAATAACACAATAACATTACTTTGCATTCATCACATGACAAACAATGGAGCAAAATTTAATCTCACTAAGTATGGTCTAATAAAAATTTAGTCTGCTCTTGCAATGATTTCTGTTCCGATAACGCATAAAAAAAAACCAAATTCCAGACTAGACAGCTTTCCCCTTAATCAAATCCCAGAAAACTTTTGGGGCTTCAGGTGTATTTCATTCACTAATCTTGTCTTAACAATTGACTTGTATGCAATATGGTAATAGTTAATAATTGCCCTTATCAGTTTGAACGTTAATGTAAAGCACTTTTATTGGCTTCAGGCTTTTTACTTCCATCTTATAACACCTTTTGATGAACATACAAAGGCCAAAATCCTGTCTCTGGAGCAAAAAAGTTTTTGTTTTCTGTTTTTATATATTTCATCCAAATCCACGTTTTAAAAAAATACTCATGAGCATGTTTACGTTCTTTCTTTTTTTTTCTTTTCTTTTTTTTTTTTAGGTTCGGGAATAGTTTCACTCGCCAATAGGCTTCCTCGAAGCAAACTTGAAATGTGATTAATGTTGTTTTCACTACCTATGTTTATAATGTTATAATGTAGTTCACATAGCTTCCTAGTACCCACATCACAGTATTGGTCTGTGGGTAGAATTCTGAGTCAGTCCAGAGGAGTACACTAGTGATGTAATTGATTTTAAAGCTTCTTGCTAGGAGTGCCCTTCTTTTCCTATCCAGTTTCCACTTCATTAACAGTCTGCAGTAAGCGAATCTATGTCGCAGCGTATCCATTAGACCACATTTTTGAAGCATTTGCCTATACCAATCCGGTAGAATTTTTCGTTAGTTGCAGCAGTATCGTTCACATCTTTATAGCATGTTGAAGCCGTTTCTGATAAATGAATTGGCTAGCTAATGTTGTCCCGAACAGTCTTCTACATTATGTTGGGTTTCAACTCAATTTGATTTGGGCCATGTGTCTACTTCCATGCGCTAACCGAAGCTTTAGTCGTTAAAATGGTTCTTCGCAAACAGTTTTCTGCTAAGTAACTCACTTCAAGATAAAACTGTCAGTTTGAAGTTTAACCTGCCTAATCTACTGCGGCTGCGGTCAATACTAAGTTTAGCAACGTGTAAATCTGTCTTAACATGTTCCACTGTACACCCCTGTGAGTGGAGCGGACTGCTCGATATTCGATCCACCCCAGAGTGAAGTTCTGTCGAGCCGTTGAAGGAAGGTGAGGACACCCAGTTGGGAGTATTCCAGCATTTGCCCTACAATCAAGAGAAACCTCCGGAAAATGTTTCCGGCACTGGTGGAGTGGAGCTATTCTGGAGTTATTTCTGAGAGAAAAATATGAGGTCTTTGTGCATGTTAATCTGTTTACGTGTGTAAAAGGCTCAAGTCGATCACTTACTCGGCACGTGGAGTTTCCTAACTCTCGTTACGAATGCGGGCACTAATCTGTTAAAACTGACCTTCAGAATACAGACCTCTTTCCACATACACTCCTGGAAATGGAAAAAAGAACACATTGACACCGGTGTGTCAGACCCACCATACTTGCTCCGGACACTGCGAGAGGGCTGTACAAGCAATGATCACACGCACGGCACAGAGGACACACCAGGAACCGCGGTGTTGGCCGTCGAATGGCGCTAGCTGCGCAGCATTTGTGCACCGCCGCCGTCAGTGTCAGCCAGTTTGCCGTGGCATACGGAGCTCCATCGCAGTCTTTAACTCTGGTAGCATGCCGCGACAGCGTGGACGTGAACCGTATGTGCAGTTGACGGACTTTGAGCGAGGGCGTATAGTGGGCATGCGGGAGGCCAGGTGGACGTACCGCCGAATTGCTCAACACGTGGGGCGTGAGGTCTCCACAGTACATCGATGTTGTCCCCAGTGGTCGGCGGAAGGTGCACGTGCCCGTCGACCTGGGACCGGACCGCAGCGACGCACGGATGCACGCCAAGACCGTAGGATCCTACGCAGTGCCGTAGGGGACCGCACCGCCACTTCCCAGCAAATTAGGGACACTGTTGCTCCTGGGGTATCGGCGAGGACCATTCGCAACCGTCTCCATGAAGCTGGGCTACGGTCCCGCACACCGTTAGGCCGTCTTCCGCTCACGCCCCAACATCGTGCAGCCCGCCTCCAGTGGTGTCGCGACAGGCGTGAATGGAGGGACGAATGGAGACGTGTCGTCTTCAGCGATGAGAGTCGCTTCTGCCTTGGTGCCAATGATGGTCGTATGCGTGTTTGGCGCCGTGCAGGTGAGCGCCACAATCAGGACTGCATACGACCGAGGCACACAGGGCCAACACCCGGCATCATGGTGTGGGGAGCGATCTCCTACACAGGCCGTACACCACTGGTGATCGTCGAGGGGACACTGAATAGTGCACGGTACATCCAAACCGTCATCGAACCCATCGTTCTACCATTCCTAGACCGGCAAGGGAACTTGCTGTTCCAACAGGACAATGCACGTCCGCATGTATCCCGTGCCACCCAACGTGCTCTAGAAGGTGTAAGTCAACTACCCTGGCCAGCAAGATCTCCGGATCTGTCCCCCATTGAGCATGTTTGGGACTGGATGAAGCGTCGTCTCACGCGGTCTGCATGTCCAGCACGAACGCTGGTCCAACTGAGGCGCCAGGTGGAAATGGCATGGCAAGCCGTTCCACAGGACTACATCCAGCATCTCTACGATCGTCTCCATGGGAGAATAGCAGCCTGCATTGCTGCGAAAGGTGGATATACACTGTACTAGTGCCGACATTGTGCATGCTCTGTTGCCTGTGTCTATGTGCCCGTGGTTCTGTCAGTGTGATCATGTGATGTATCTGACCCCAGGAATGTGTCAATAAAGTTTCCCCTTCCTGGGACAATGAATTCACGGTGTTCTTATTTCAATTTCCAGGAGTGTATATCTTTTCTTCCAGTTGATCCAAAAGGCTGGGAGAGACTTTGAAGCGGTTGGGAGCTGCTTGGGGTGTGACAAGGTGCTGGATAAATTAAGTCGTATTTCCATAAATAACAATTCATTATCTCTTAAACCAAACAATCTCTTAACACCAAAGAATAAGAATTAAAGTGGAACAGTCAGTGACATTTAGCAAAAATTCAACTCAAAAACAACTAAATACAGATTTCAAAATTTTAAAAAGCACAGAACAATTGTAGTAGTATGGCAGCGCCTAAAACAAAATACATAACGAGTCAAGACAACACTAGCAATTTACGACCAAGGGTTTCAGGTCAAGCGATGACAATAATAGTAATAATAATAATAATAATAATAATAATAATAATAATATTAGGCAACTAAAATAGCAGCCTAGGCCCAGTGAGATCGTCGCTAGAATAGTAGGAGACCCCCAGTAATATCTGTATAATGTTAATCCACATATGAGGTTGTGGGTGGGTTTTCTATAATTTTTTGAGTACTATTTAATTCGCAGCCCAAGGCGAATCAAATGCTTATAGTAAGTGAGACTTCTCAAAATGTTAAATATACGGAAAGTACCGGATTTAAGTACAGGTGAGCGCCCTGTGAACGCAAAAATGATTTTAGATTTTAAAACACTCTGTCGTCGGCAAAAACCAACAGCCACTTCTCGTTGGCATTGTCAGAGATTTTCACAAATATCCTTACCAGAAGGATTTAACACCCATGGCCGTTAATAAATAAGCTTAGTGCCAGTTTTTCAGATTATTAAGGAAGCTGTAAAACTAGCCGTGAGCACTGCTAGGTAAAAGGAAAAAAAAAACACGAAACGTGATAGTAGTACAAGAGGCGAACATACTCAAATGTGATAGAACGGTAAGTAAGGTGCAGTGGAGTGCATACCTGAAATTAAGCATCCAGCTGTTTTACAAAGACGTAAGGTACTTCTGTCCAGTGGTGTATAAAGGATTAAATGGAATACCTAGATGCCTCTTGTTCACTATTCAATTAGCGGTGAACTTAGGTCCACTCAGAGGGACACAGGGCCCCTCCCGCCGGAGGTTAGAGTCATCCCTCGGGCTTGGGTGTGTGTGTTGTTCTTGGCATAGGTTAGTTTAAATTAGTTTAAGTAGTGTGTAAGTCTAGGGTCCATGACCTAAGCAGTTTGGTCCCTTAGGAATTCACACACATTTGAACATTTTTTGAGGGACACAGGAAAATACAGCAAGGCCCGCTTCGGGCTTCCTCTAAAATTCAGTAAAATCATTATTATGAAATGGCCAGTGGCTCCTTTGCAACATACAAACTGCGTTACTCCCAGTACCACTAGAACAGGAGAACATATGCATCAATGAGCTTGAACAGATTGACGAGCACAAGCAATACAAACGCCAGGGTTGTTTCAGAGCAATTACGGTAGCATGCATCTCCTGAGAAAATGTGAAATCGAGGAGCTTGTACAGACACAAGGAAAGCCACTCCACTCAGCATCATAACAACAGAATGACAGAGTTGGCAATAATAAATTTAATGGTTGGTCCTTATTCGCCACAAGGAACAGAGATAACCCAATACAGAAACAAACGAGTGCATACACCCCAGAATATCAGGTAAGCAATCACTCGCGAACTGGAAAGATAACCAGGATTTTCAGGGCTACAACACATGTTTATCAGGTTCAAAACTGCTGTCCCTAGCTGGAAATATGCGCTCCCCATAAAATCCGCAGCCTTCAGGTGAGTCGAATTCCAACATACATCTCAGGATCTGACTGCCGACCCCACGTTATGTTCAGCCGACAGGGATGTCAACAAGTCAGCGGCAATCAGAGACCGTGATAAACACACAGATTCTAATGGTGTGAGTGAGTGGTGGCTGTTCTTTCGGACATGTCCTAAAGAGCAGAAATCACCGGGGACACGCAGCTGTTATACATTATACGAAAATGGAAGGTGGAGAGGGGAAGAAAGGAAGGGAAAGCGACGGGATTACTGCTGTCAGCTGCGTCGGGACATTAGTCGGAATCAGCGGCGTCGGGTGAAGATGTATACCGGACGAGGATTCGAACCCGGGATCTCCTGCTTACGGGACAGGTGCGTTAACCGATGGCCATGCTGTGCACATTGTTACTGCAACTGTGAGAACTAGCTCGGCATGCCTCACGGCCAATCCACATTCCCTGTCCATTACCTCCGTGTTCGCTCTCTGAGATTCCCACATGTGGTCGGACTGTTTATGCATGCGCACTTCTTGCCGAGCTAGGCCAAACAAATGAAACGAGTGCGTGGTGGTCTGTTCTGTCGACCGCACTCGTATAATTTGATTACATTTTATTGCCTTTCTTCCCCTCTCCATCTCCAATTTACATATAACATACAGATTCGCCGACAAGGTAGGACTCCACAGCATACCGCTCGCGCCGCCTCTCTGCCCCCCTGGTAGGAAGGCGCCCTTTGGTTACCCAAAAACTGGCTGTATGGCTGGTGTCGATATAAGCGTGCGGTCCCGACATGGACCGTGCACGGCTCAGTATTCATCGGTTAGTCTTTCATTGCTGTGAGGCAATGAAAAGAATGCCCAGCACTGGTCATAAACTTTGCGGTACATGGAGCCGACTTCGCTTTTGCATTTCTTGCTTCGAATGTTTTTTTCGTTTCTGGCTTTTCTGATCCGTATCATAAATTCAAACACGAAATTAGTTATTTTTTATATACATCATCCAAACATTTGTCTTCGCTTTTAAGTTTGGTCAGCATTCAACTAAGCGTCATCTATCTTTGACAACTAATTATTCATGTGGCAGTAATCCCATACCAGGATTCTTTAAAGAATCAAACTCCCATGCACAAAATGACTTCAAGTATCTGATTACTTTACGAATGAGTTACTGGGTTAACCCTCTGACTTTAAACGTGCAAAACGTTCATGGCTGCAGAAGCAAAACCCTGATTTGATTTTGATGGTTTTACTAGTTTCGGATGAATCACCCAGAGACTAATGAAAACGTTTTAAAGGGTTGACATTATGTGTAAAGTTTGTTGGAAGTCGCTAAGGTTCAAATGGCTCTGAGCACTATGGGACTTAACATCTGAGGTCATCAGTCCCCTAGAACTTAGAACTAATTAAACCTAACTAACCTAAGGACATCACACACATCCATGCCCGAGGCAGGATTCGAACCTGTGACCGTAGCGGTCGCGCGGTTCCAGACTGAAGCGCCTAGAACCGCTCTGTCACACCGGCCGGCAGTCGCTAAGGGGTTTCATTACTAAACACTGGATTAGTATATCTTGGGTAATTCGCGCTTCGTTTTAAGAAAAACTAGTTTTTCAGACATCTCAAAGTTTGTGACATATCTTCGAACTATGTGTCTAACAAGTGTGATTTTGCAGTTGCATTCAGTGGTATATGTGGATACAGTCTGAAAAATGTGTTGCGAATATAGTTAGTCGTAAGGAATTAATCAATCACAAGATCGTGGAGTATGTTGAAATTTTAATGGATGAGCAGCAAAAAATGTAGTAAGAGGTGAACTTTTTTTCTTCATTATTTTTTGGGAGTTATCAACGAGAAAGTGTTTCAAAAACGTTTGAAATTATGTGTAAAGTTTATTGGAAGTCGCTAAGTGCTCTCATTCTCAAGTAATGGATAAATATTGCCCGGGTAACTTGTACACCATGAGCTACGATGCCTCCAGACATTCACACGGTTTCTATCTGTAATAGGTACATATCTGCTGTGTCTTACTGTGCTAAACCTTTAACGTAAGATTATACCTCTTAACGAGCAGATGATTCAGGTCAATAATTACATGAAATATTGAAAATCAAATTTTTGTGTCCCCAGTAAGATAAGATAGGCAACATGCAGGTCAGACCATGCACTGTCCACCAGGTTATCCGTTTAGTGATGTAGACAATGCATCATGCTCGTTCTATGAATGGGCCTATGGGAAGAGCTATTTAAAACAGCTTTAAATGCTGACAGTACGGTACCACATTGTGCAAATTCAGGAAGTTTTCACTTGTGATTATACTTTTAGAAATTCTTCAAGCGGTTCACCGTTAATATAATTAAGGCCAAATTGAAACCAACTGCTTGTTTCTTATCTAATGAAAAGCAAATCAAAGATGCAGTTTAAGACTTCAACAACTTTGAACAGATGTCTCTTGCCGCTAAACTGTTTGAAATGCTGTATATTATGAATTTTGACGAATCCACACAAGGAAGTTATTTTTAAATTCCGTGTATTGAATACTGTTCTTCAGATGACATTCAGTCGTTATTTTGGCGGAATATTCACTAACATAACAAAAACAAAATGTCACTGATATCAATGCCATTTCTACGTCAAGATAAAGACTTCTCATCTTATCTATACAAAAAAAGAGTCTGACTGGTAAATAGCGCTTATGTGCCTGTTAGATTCATGTCAGTTAGGTCTGCGTCTGCTCAGTTCCACGCACAACAGTGTAAAGACAATGGCTGAAATATTTTAAAATATCCTGTAGATTATCCTGAGGAAGTTTTTTCAGACTGTTGAGTTGCCAATCCGAGTTAAAACTGGACAAAAAAAATGTGTGTGAAATCTTATGGGACTTAACTGCTAAGGTCATCAGTCCTTAAGCTTACACACTACTTAACCTAAATTAACCTAAGGACAAACACAAGTACCCATGCCCGAGGGAGGACTCGAACCTCCGCCGGGACCAACCGCAAAACTGAACAAGTGAGAGCGTAATTAGCAGTGTTTCAGTCATGTTTGCAAAGACTTTCATGTTCTATAATTTGTTGGCAATGTCCATATCTTTCTCCTGAGGCCACCTTCGCTGCCTTCCGTTTGCTCCTTGCAGCCTTTATGGGACGTAGGACACGTGCAGCAGAAAACGAAAACAGAACAAAATCTTGAGAAACAAAATACCACCAGTAGGGTTCAAATCTGATACCTGGGGAGCATTGTGGCTAAGCAGACGCAATGAGGCACCTGTACAAAATAGAAACAGCAGAAAATATCTAAAATATTAAAATTTACGGAATACGAGATGCTCCAATAACCGTAACCTCCCAGGCGGAACTCGTCGTATGAGGAGTTTATTCGCCACCCTAATTTAATGTATCCGCCCTCCTTGACTTTCTCGACATCAGTAATAGTAAAGTAAAAAAAAAGGACTAAATCTGATAAATACCACGGCCGTGGGATGCAAACGTGTTTGGAGGACTCAGTACTTAGGAAGGTGAAATTGTAGACTCTAGGATTCAAATACACGACGTTTTGTTGAGACATGTGGACAAGCTGCTTAAATGAAGAAGTGGAAGGGGTGAGGGTAAAATTTTGAGCAGGACATTTAAAGGAAATAGATGTTGAAGGTTATAATTAGTAACGTCACATGGCTAAACCGTAGATTTCAACTGCAACTTTTGCAACACCGTAGACTGCACGAGAATCTACGCTCAGTATTCGTTTCGTTTGATATTCCAAAGTTACATCATTTAGTCTGTGTTTGCTCGTAGCTGTAACGTAGGAGCCGGCCGCGGTGGTCTAGCGGTTCTAGGCGCTCAGTCCGAAACCGCGCGACTGCTACGGTCGCAGGTTCGAATCCTGCCTCGGGCATTGATGTGTGTGATGTCCTTAGGTTAGTTAGGTTTAAGTAGTTCTAAGTTCTAGGTGACTGATGACCATAGATGTTAAGTCACATAGTGCTCAGAGCCACTTGTAACGTAGGAATGGTGACACATGTCTAACGTGAAGAAATCTACCATATGATAGGTATACCACTCCAGGATGTTAGAGCAGCGGCAGAAGTTGAAAAGAGGAAACAGGAAAATAACCACAGTAATATCACGTCATAAATTGAAACACAACTTTCTAGACTAAAGTCAAGCAACAGTTTTCTCTCTGAACGACTATAGCAATCGCATAACGACCTTTCACCTACCGAATGGAATGTGACGGAAAAGACACGCAGAGCATAAACCCAAAACTCAAAGGAAAAGTCTGCTGTTGGTTTCCAACAGCCTTATACAAGGGACTTCAGAAAGTAAGTTCGATGTATCACCTCACGCTAAGAGCATTGTTCCGCTGCGATATGGATCATCATAGCGTGGAAGAGAAATGACGCGGCAGATAGAAACGTACTCCAGAGTTGAAGCACTTCGGAGAGCATGTGCCAGCAATTTGACAATGGCCGCTCGAATGTTGGTGATGCTGATGTGTTATGAGGGCCATCAATATTGATCACAGATGACAATGTCCAGGCTTTCGGGGAACTGATTCGGAGCAGATGCAGATTTTCCGACGAAGAAGACGTTCACACAGCGGTTCTGGAACGGCTCAGTGACCAAGGAGCGGATCTGTACTGTCCAGGAACTGAACGATTCGTACAACGTTGCGAACATAATTTACAGGGACTTTGTGACTAAGTCGAAAAACAATTTGATGTCTCTGCGTCACTTTGAAGTGTAGTGTAGTATTTAATTAAAGTTACTTATGCTGTCGTAATAATCCATAACTTAGTTTTTGAAGTCCCCTCATAGTACGTGAAGCGAAGGGGCCACATTATTGGACAAGTAACCTCTAAATGTCGAACTTCAACACGCACAACAGCACCTTGTATGCTAGAATCTAACAGTAACCTGCAAGCTGGATGATATAGTTTCAGCAAACGTACGAGAAATGAAGACTGCCGACTTCCGCGCCTCAAAATCCTTCTGGATTATGTAGTAGATCAAATTTGTAAATAACTATGCTGTACTGTTCCAGATACAATAATAATAACAGTAATAGTAGTAGCAATATGGCCACTGCAAGCTGAATTGCAGATTGAGATTTTCACTCTGCAGCGGAGCGTGCGCTGATATGAAACTTCC
Source organism: Schistocerca piceifrons (assembly GCF_021461385.2). Classification (NCBI taxonomy): domain Eukaryota; kingdom Metazoa; phylum Arthropoda; class Insecta; order Orthoptera; family Acrididae; genus Schistocerca; species Schistocerca piceifrons. The sequence continues at coordinate 278,665,884 of NC_060143.1, read as the reverse complement.
TGGCAGATTAAAACTGTGTGCCGGACCGAGACTCGAACCCAGGACCTTTGCCTTTCGCGAGCAAGTGCTCATTCTGGAAACATCCCCCAGGCTTTGGCTAAGCCATGTCTCTGCAATATCCTTTCTTTCAGGAGTGTTAGTTCTGCAAGGTTCACACTTAACATGTCATATAGTCTTTGACCAACATTTGGCCACTTCTAGTCCATTTTCTGTCGCTTGATGGCCTTCTGCAATACAGGAGACTGGACACAGTCGACAATGAAGCATGTGCTAGACACAATATTGTTTCCTGTACTGTAACCCCATCTTGCCAGATTAAACCTCGATCCATCCACTCCTGATTTCAGCCTATTGAAAGATTTCCAGGTCATTCATTCCTCGTCACGTCCTGAAGGCAGATTTCAGAAATTCTTTTCCAATCAGAGTTGCGCCCTAGCATTTTCAGCAGTGGTATTAAGTACCTTGAACAGTTTTAATCTGCTAGGAAGTTTCAGTACCTTTGATATTCTAAGGAAACTCTTCCGTGACTTCAGACACTGAGAATGCGTTTTTATTCGTCGCAATTTCTCTTCGAATGGGAGGTGGTATTATTCCTGCAAGGCGGTAAATCCATTCGACAGGAGTAGATTTCAAACAACCTGTTATAATTCTCCAGATGTCGTTGAGAGCTACGCCTACCTGTTTGGAATTTGATGAATTATACCGAACAGGACAAGCGTACTCTGTTATACAATAAAGTGAAATAAGTTATTGTTAACTACTAACTGCGGCTTTTCTCGACACAGAGTTGTATCTAAAATACACAGAAAACAGCAAAGACCTTTAACATACCTTTTGTAATGTAACTGCCGATACGAAATTGTAACTGAATACTACGATTCCCGGTTAGCAAACTATGCGGACTCTATTTTTTATTGTCGTTGTTGTTACCTTGCATTCGATGAGTAGCTTGACGCAGCACTCCATGCTATTCAATCCTGTGCAAGCCTCTTCGTCTCCGAACAACTTCTGCAGCCTGCATCTAGTTGAACCTAGTTACTGTGGTAGATTCTTTGGTTTTACTCCCCCCCCCCTCCCCTCCCCCTTTCCACCGCCCCCGCGACACACACACGTACTCTTTCCTCCATTATTAAATTGACCATTCCTTGACGACTAAACGATATGATCGGTTGAAAAGCCTCATCTTAAGGAAAGGTGGGCCATTAACATCGTTTATCCTCTGTTTGATTCAGTACCTCCACATTATTCAGTAGAGCTTCTCTTCTGGTCTGAACTGAGTATTGTCGATGTTTAATTTCCGTAGAAGTCTATGATCTAGACATATATCTTCAGAAAATACCTCCTAATATTTAAATTTGTATTAGTCGTCAAGAAATTGCTCTTTTTCAGAAATGCTCTCCGTGGTGCAGCCAGTCTCTATTTGTATTCTCTCTACTTCAGCATACTGTTGCTCTTAGGGCCGTATGGCGGGGTACAATCAGGCCTGTGTCCTACGGCTTTCGCGGGCGTCTCCAGTCAGGTCATCGACCTGCGCTCTCATTGACTGGAGTAGCATTGTCTTCAGTGATCAGTACCGAGCGAGGTGGCGCAGTGGTTAGCACACTGGACTCACATTCGGGAGGACGACGGTTCAATCCCGCGTCCGGCCATCCGTGATTTAGGTTTTCCGTGATTTCCCTAGATCACTTCAGGCAAATGCCGGGATGGTTCCTTCGACAGGGGACGGCCGATTTCCTTCCCCATCCTTCCCTAATCCGAGCTTGTGCTCCGTCTCTAATGACCTCGTTGTCGACGGGACGTTAAACACTAATCTCCTCCTCCTCCTTCAGAGATCAGTCCAGCTTCGAGCTGAGCCACGATGAACAGCGAAGACGTGGCTGCAGGCGCCCCGGACAGTAGTGCGATACTAACTGTCACCTGCCATACGTCCCGACAATCACAAGTGATGGCTTGGGGCGCCGTTTAATGTCATAACGCTGGCCGTTGTGGCCGATCGGTTCTAGGCGCTTCATTCCGGAACCGCGCTGCTGCTACGGTCGCTGGTTGGAATCCTGCATCGGGCATGGATGTGTGAGATGTCCTTAGGTTAGTTAGGTTTAAGTAGTTGTATGTTGTAGGGGACTGATGATCTCCGATGTTAAGTCCCATAGTGCTCAGAGCCATTTGAACCATTTGAATTCCACAACACGTCTTCGCTGTTCATCGTGGCTCAGCTCGAAGCTGGACTGATCACTGAGGACAATGCTACTCCAGTCAATGAGAGCGCAGGTCGATGACGTGACTGGAGACGCTATGCAGCACACTTGCAGCACAGCGAAACGCCGACGATATTATACGCCTGGTTTTGTTACCCTTCTTGACAAGTCACCCTGGGCGTACATTTCATCAAACGGTGAAAGTTTCTACTGCTTGTCTTCGTGCCTGCCAAACCATACCTTGCCCAGCAAGGTCGCTGGACCTCTCCCCAATTGAGAACGTTTGGAGCATTATGGGCAGAGCCCTCCAACCAGCTTGGAATTTGATGACCTAACGTGCCAGTTGGTAAATTCGGCACGATGTCGCTCAGGAGGCCATCCAACAACTGTCAGTCAAGGCCGAAGTGAATAACTGCTTGCTTAAGGGACAGACGACGAGCAACGCGCTGTTGAATTGCTCAGTCTGTGAGCCCTTCGTGTTCCGTCTTTCTCTTGTCTTGCTGGTAATGAGCGCTAGAAGAGACACATGCACGTGTGAAGTCAATTTTTGTAATTTTGATCAATTTTTGTAATTTTGCTAACCCAGCAAGAAATGATTGGTAATAGTACAGGGTACTCTCCGCCACGCTTGTAGAGTGTGTATGTAGATTTAGATGTAGATGAATGAGAGCTTGTGGTGTCGAGTGTGTATGTAGATTTAGATGTAGATAAATGAGAGCATGTGGTAGGGACGGAGCCTGACCAGTTATTTGAAGAACCGTACGGAAGCACTCGTGTTTTAATGTTCGGGCGTTATGCTGCGTTCACACGTGACTGACGCCAAGCGTCGTAGGCATCGAGACTCTGCTCATGGTCATGGTGATTAGCGTTGAACTTGGAAAGTTCGCCATAGTTCGGTGCTACGCTTGGCGTCAGTTTGGAGAAGCTAATTGCACGGAGAACATTCAGAGTTAGTTATTTTCATGTTTTTCGTTCTGTTTCGTGTGACACTTTGGTGGCTGTGTTGGATTTATTAGTATTTCAAATCATTAGTAGGATTTATAGAGTGACTAACACTCAGAAGGCTTGTGGAACTTCTGTGCATGTGCGAGTGAATATTAGACGTTCTCTTCCGTTCTATTATGGCTTTGATAGACATGCAGGGTTAATTAAACAGCAACTGATAAAATTTTCCCTAGCTTCCAGCCGCGTCCAGTGGTTCAAAATCCACGAGCTTTCGGCCGAGTTCTCCTTGGCCATTGGTAAGTGGCAACTATCGAATGATAGCTGCTGCCGCCCTTATACAGCCGCGCTGTCTTCAGTGACGTCACTGGTGCTCGCACCAGTGCCATACACGTTAATGTTGAAACTTCCTGGCAGATTAAAACTGTGTGCCAAACCGAGACTCGGACTCGGCCCCTTTGCCTTTCATGGGCAAGTGCTCTACCATCTGAGCTACCCAAGCACGACTCACGCCCCGTCCTCACAGCTTTACTACCGCCAGTACATCGTCTCTTACGTTCCAAACTTCACAGAAGCTCTCCTGCGAACCTTGCAGAACAAGCACTCCTGGAAGGAAGGATATTGCGGAGACATGGCTTAGCCACAGCCTGGGGGATGTTTCCAGAATGACATTTTCACTCTCCAGCGGAGTGTGCGCTGATATGAAACTTCCTGGCAGGTTAAAACTACGTTAATGATTTCATTGCGCGCTTGCCGCACCCGCTCAACTTTCCGATGGCCGGGTTCCAAGCTGGACTTAGCTTCAGGCTGCCGTCTTTATTGAGGGTGTTGTCAGCAATTTTTATCGCGATCGCTTCTTTTATAATACTATTCCAAAAACTAGCTTACAAAAATATATCTACACCGGTTTTGATATCTGTGCGAGACCATAACATAGACCCACGCGCTTCTTAGTGGCGAATATTTGAACTACTTCCACAGTGAATACTAGACAACCCGGTTTTAAGGAAGTGGTGTTAGGCACGGAGCCTACGTTTTGACATTAAATCGAAGTTTTTCGGTTTTGGCACTTAGCACTGATTTTATTTCCATTCTGCAGTTCTATACCGAGTAGTGAGCTACGGTAAATGCTTTCTGCCTGGCCGCTCAGGGCACACCTGCGACTGACCGATTCAGTCCGCCAATAGTTTACAACGTTAACTGATGTTTCATTAGGCGTTAAGCATGAATTCAGAGCTATTGAGATCAGAGTTAGAAAGCTGTCAGTGAGGCTAACGTTATCAGCATACTTGGAACTCTGCAGGAACACTTAAACAGTAAACTGTTGATAATGAAAGTTATGGGCTCGGAGCCAAACCAAGTGGGCGAGTCGCCTCTTTCTCTATACGCATCAGCACGACATTCGCCACTAGACCACGCTCCACGACCACCTGCCGCTTTGTGGGATGGGTACTTCTGCTGATTTTTCCCGCTTCCTAACTTACAGCACCTTGAGATCTCTTCCACTGATAATAAAACATCGCAAAACGTGTGTTGAAATGTGACATACACGTCTCATGACTCTTTAGTCTTTGTATTTCAAAACTTCAGTACCCAACATCATTACACCCTCGATACATAATAATAACTGAAAAGTCCGACATCATCCTGGGTGATTTTCATTGGACTGTGAGAGCTTCAATAACTTGTGTGCCCTCCGTGAGGGTTTATCACTGCCTGACACCTATATGGCCCGCTTCGTATAAGTGTACGGAGGGCACCGTGCCATATCCGTTCCCATTCTTCAGTGAGAGCCCAGAACGACCTCGAACACGTCTGTCAAGCATATTCCACATATGCACGATGGGGCTTAGCTCGCGACTCACCGCCGGTCAGTTCATTACTTTAACGGCTAGGCTTCGCAAGACACCGCTGCCAGCTGAACGCTACTTCTCTGTTTTTCTATGAGTGCAATCACAGTTTCTTCTACACAACCATGTGTCCAGTGCAGTGCACATTTTAGCCGCCTCTGGATTTGTTTTTCGGTGATATTTGGTTTCTACTGTTGGTTACACTGAGATGTTCCGCTCACTGTGTTATGGTGGCACAAAGAAGTGGCATGTAAGAGTCTTCTTCCATTTCGTTGACTTGGCGATTGTGAACTTGTGGACTGAGTACACAAAGGATCAGCAGGCGTTAGGTGCTAGCAAAAAATCAATCACGGATATATTGGATTTTAAGATTTATATTCGTGAATCCCTGTGTTCAGCAGCCAATGCACCACGATAGTACCTTTACTCTTCAGACTCTGAGTCTGAATATCATGGTTCAGCTCTTAGGAAACGTGCAAAGGTAATTCAACTTTCAAACAGAGATGTTAGGGAAAGTTGGAGTAGACATTTGCCTCTCTGCCCAATTACAGACAACAGTAAACGGATGAGATACCGAAACAAGAGCTGCGAAGCTAAAACCAAGTTCATATGCTACGAATGCCAAGTATATCTTTGTTTCACTAATGAGAGATTATGTTTCTCTGACTTCCACAGCAGAAAAGTGATTGCGATGTACTACCAGAATTTCAGAAATATTGATACTGAAACTGCTTTTCTTCTGTCGTACGTTTGTAATACTCCGTAAATAGTGTATCTACATGTCAAATAAAAATTAGGTAACATACATTTGTCTTATTACCTTCATGGCCATATATCACGAATAGTCGCTTTGAGTCCCAGTGTCCAGCCAGGTGGATATAGGAAAATCTCTATCCGGATGAGCAGACCACAAAACTACCATTAGAATACTTACTTATGACATCCGTATGTTACACCCTTATCAAAAGGTAACCGAGATTGTAGAAAAATTTTGCTTCGTTCTGAAGAGGATACAGCAGCTCCCACTTAGTCCAGCGGTAAGGCGACCATGGACAACGACAAGATCCGTATGGCTATCATCACTAAAGCCTCCCCACAACATCACAGAATCTTGCTTTATCCAAAATTTTTGAGAAAGTAATGTATTCCAGAGTAGCTTCACATATCTGTAAAAATGAAGTACTAACAAAATGTCAGTTTGGTTTCCAGAAAGGTTTTTCAACAGAAAATGCCATATATGCTTTCACCAATCAAATTTTGAATGATCTGAATAACCGAACACCACCCATTGGGATTTTTTGTGATTTCTCAAAGGCTTTTGATTGTGTAAATCATGAAATTCTGCTAGACAAGCTCAAGTATTGTGGCATGAGTGGGACAGTGCACAAATGGTTCAATTCGTACCTAACTGGAAGCGTGCAGAAAGTTGAAATAAGCAGTTCCCATAATACGCAAAGCTCAGCACATTCCTCAAACTGGGGAACTATCAAGAATGGGGTTCCACAAGGGTCGGTCTTGGGTCCTTCGTTGTTCTTAATATATATTAATAACTTGCCATTCTATATTCATGAAGACGCAAAGTTAGTTCTCTTTGCTGATGATACAAGTTTAGTAATCACACCTGACAAACAGGAATTAACTGATGAAATTGTCAATGTCTTTCAGAAAATTACTAAGTGGTTCCTTGTAAACGGACTCTCACTGAATTTTGATAAGCCACAGTACATACAGTTCCACACAGTAAACGGTACGACGCCATTAATAAATATAGACCTTAATCAGAAGCATATAGCTAAGGTCGAATATTCAAAATTTTTAGGTGTGTCCATTGATGAGAGATTAAACTGGAAGAAACACATTGATGATCCGCTGAAACGTTTGAGTTCAGTTACTTATGCAATAAGGGTAATTACAAATTTTGGTGATAAACATCTTAGTAAATTGAATAAAATGTTTTCGGGTTTCCAACCGCGTCAATTGGTTAAAACTACACGAGATTTCAGCCAAGCACTGAAGAGGGCACATCGAACGCCGACTCAAAACATGCCCATATATGGCAATGTCACGGGCACCAGTGACGTCACAGCCAGCAGCTAGCGTATATAAGGGCGCACCAACAGCCCACTGGCAGTCATAACACTTGACAATGGCCGAGGAGTGCTTGGCCGAAAGCTCGTGTACTTTTAACCAATTGACGCGGTTGGAAACCTGAGAACATTTTATTCGATGTTATCGCCGCGAGACTCTGCATTCATACATCTTAGTAAATTCGCTTAGTACGCCTATTTTCACTCATTGCTTGCATATGGCATATTTTGGGGTAATCCATCGCTGAGGAATAAAGTATTTATTGCACAAAAGCGTGTAATCAGAATAATAGCTGGAGTCCACCCAAGATCATCCTGCAGACATTTATTTAAGGATCTAGGGATATTCACAGTAGCTTCTCAGTATATATACTCTCTTATGATATTTGTTATTAGCAACCAAACCCAATTCAAAAGTAATAGCAGTGTGCATGACTACAATAGTAGGAGAAAGGATGATCTTCACTATTCAAGATTAAATCTAACTTTGGCACAGAAAGGGATGAATTATACTGCCACTAAAGTCTTTGGTCACTTACCAAATAGTATCAAAAGTCTGACAGATAACCAACAAGTATTTAAGAAGAAATTAAAAGAATTTCTGAATGACAACTCCTTCTACTCCATAGAGGAATTTTTAGATATAAATTAAGAAAAAATTATAAAAAATTAAAAAAAAAACAAAAAATAAAATAGTTGTTATATTAACTTAATTATGTTGTTAAACTAACTTAATTATGTCATGTATTGGAAAATTTGACTCGTTCCACATCATTACGAAATATCGTATTCATGATCCATGGAACTAGTATTAATCTAATCTAATGTAAACCTTGGGTGTGAGTAAAACGTTTCGCCAGTGACGAAGTTGCCAGCTGACGTGGGATCGGCAGAACTCAAGGCGAGCTGCAAGGTGATGTCGTGTCAAGTGGGGCACTCGAACAGGGTCGTAAGGTCCTTCCTCTTACGCTGTTCATTACAATCTGAGTTCGCCTTGCAGTGCTCTGGAGTTGTCTGTACGACGCCGCAACGCAGAGGTGACCAGATATCGGACTTCACGTGGGATTATAATGCTTCGGCGACCTAGTTTCACTCGCACTGTGTATCGTGTCCACAGCCTATGGATCATACATGGAGAGGCATTGACATCTGCAGCAACATTACTGAAAGTCCATCCTTTTTGGATCAAACAGACCACTGTTCCAACTTGCACTGCTTTAAGATGTCGCATTGCATGGGCTTGGTTGAATACAAAGTCCACAAATGTTAGCTGTCACCTGTGTAGCTCACTAGAAAACACTGGGACACCGGTTCTCACTTCCTTCTGAAGGGTCACCTGACGCTGTAATGGATAACACAGTCAATAGATGGGGAATGATTTTAATTGTTGTTTACACTGAAAGCGAAGATCGCGAGCCTGGCGATAAGGCCACAGGTACCACCTGTACCAAAATAGGTGTAACATACTGGTCGTTGAACACGTGTTTTCATAATTCTTTTCAAACGCTTAGCATGTAATAGCAACTGGAGTGGAACTACCTTTCGATATGTAACATGTCTTTTCTGGCTGCACCTGTCAGCTCAGCCTCGACTTCAGGGCAGACGTAGACCAAACTGCATACTGATATTTAAACTTCGATATCTCCTACAACATTACAGTTATAAATTTAAAACTTGACACTATTGTGTAGTACATAATGAACTATAGTCTCTGCAGTTTTTGTTTGATCATGTTCATGGAATTTCATTTTATAAGGATTTGAATTTTTAATTACCAATGTACATATAATGTACCTTTTCTGATAAACTATTCAAGCATTACAGCTGAAACTTCTTCATTAAAGGCTATTAAAACGTGTGCAACAGATTTTTGTTTCAGCTCATAGTTACTTTCAAATTAATTTTTTAGTTTTGTTTTACTGCTCTATTTTTCTCAAATTTTAAAGGATAACTTTTCTCAGAGAAAAAATAACGGAAAATTGGTGCACAGGATTATTCAGTAACTACTTCTTAACAACTCTGCCAAATTTCAGGATGTTAGCTCTTATAGTTCCTGAGAAAAGGTACATCAAATCTAAAAAAAATCTCTTTACGGGAAATCTCATTTAAAGTTTTTATTTCAATTTTTAAGAATATTGCCATACTTCTACGCACTAATGCTGTCCATATCCATAATATTCATTGTCTTCCTTGTCTTGTTGGGGTATTCTCTCTCTCCCTGTTTCGTTTGCCTAGTCAGTTTTTGGATATTTTCCTCTGCTGCCTGGGCTTTGTCCAGTCGCACTTCTTCGATGCTTCGGAGTATCTTCAGTGTGAATGCACCTGGATGGAAGCCTAATCTCTGCAGGCACCTAATCCTGCCTACATTTCCACTGTTGAACACTAGACAGGCATCACATGCAGCTATCTTCACAACATTTGAGGACACAAACACTGTTTTGGGACAACGCATACATATAAGATGATTGTAGCTCTCATTTGAATTTTGTGTTTTCCCATGTACACTTTTTTTCATCAGTTCAGAATTGGCTAGATATCTGAAAGTTGGCTTTATAACCTTTAAAACAGCACGTAGCAAACCATGCTTATGGGTGTATGGCTTTCCACTGGCTTCTGCCTGAAGATATTTGCACCACGAAATTTCACAGAGGTAGTGTTGAGGAGTCTGATCTGTGGAAAGTTTGTGGAGGAATATTGCCCACACTGCTTGCTGCATTGTTTTCACACTGTGTGCATTGTCCCTGATGGCTTTCCCATAATACATTTGTAATGTGTGAATTTCCTTGTCTGTCAATCTGTTAACACCTCCCAGTGGCTTTCCATCTTCTAATTTTTTGCCCTTCATTTCTTTCTTCAGTCTGAGAAGTCTGCCACACATTCGCTTTTGAACATGTCCCACACATTCAAGTTTTTCAATTTTAACTTGTGAACCATAAGGATTGCTCTTTAAAACAATCTTAAAAGCACTAGAATCTGCATCACCTAGGTACTTCACATACCTAACTCCATATTGTTCTACTGACCTTTGGAATATTAGTTTCATCCCAGCCGCCTCCATCCCACCACTTGACCCCTGATAATTCTTACAGCAGACTTTCTTGTGTATCTCCTGACACCTTCCTTCTTCACTGCTGTCATAATTCTTTTTGGTGTCACAATAAGAGCAATATTTGCTCATTACTTGGAAGTCCAATATTTTTCCTGTGTCCACACTGATGACAGATGACACACCATGAAGTCATGTATAGCCCCTTTTCATCCACGTTCCATCACAGGAGACACACAGATCTGTCTTCACATCACAATTACCTTCTGCCCCTTCACAGTTAACGTCTACAGCTTCCTCAACAGCCGCTTGCATGTTTTCCTTGCACTCAACCTCAAGAGCTCTGAGGAGTGTTTTGTTGTACTCAGTGAATCTAGCCACTGGTGGAGGCATATTCATCGAGCCACAAAACAAATTCGTGCCTTCTCTTCCTACATACAAGCATCTCATGGCACAACACAATCTTGAATTAGCTTCGTACGTTTTCCCATGGAGAGCAGAAGTCTTGAATTAAGCATCATATTTGCACACGTCACAGAAAAGATGTATATTACTTACTGTGCTAATTCTAGCATTGTCATCATACAGTCTGAGGCCCTTGGACCCACAAATACCACATGCACATAAAACATTAATCATATGGGCAAGAATTTCTAAGTCAATTAACCTAAATCTACTACAAAATTCGTCTTTAGCACTGTACACTGCATCATTAATTCCTTCACTGATTTTCTTCTTCGACAAACCTGGCGATTTCATCGAAAACTGTCCTTCAGACATACAAGGAACATTTACCATATTCTTAATTAAACATTTTGTGCTCCTTACACGTGAAATTCGACACTTTCTCACTCTTTTGAATACACGGCCACTGTTAAGAACCATTTTAAGCAAAAAAAGCTAATACTTTGCCAAACAACAAACTGTAAAATGCACTATTCAAAAACAAATCATGTTAATAACCAAAGGAACAGGCATGTATAATCTTTGTCACAGCCTTCTAAATACTGAAAAATAACGCGAAAATATATTTAGTGTCAAGAAGGAGTGGAACACAGCACAGATAAAGGAGATGTGGCAGGCGCAGACGATAGAAGAAAAATTTTTAAAAAATAGTTCTAGGCAGATTTAAATTACGAAACTTTCAGATATCATTCATTCTTAAAACATCAACCTAATAAAGTATGTAATAAAAAAAAATAATCGAATTTTTTCACTATTTTGCCCTACGTCTGCCCTTCAGCTGCGGACGTCAGAGTCGGTCGGAGGGAGGGGGATTTTTTCAGCCAGGAGATGATTCTAAATGGACGTGGTCGGGTCTACTAGGCTGGCGTAAGGGCTTGTGAGTTTCCCTGTTGGGAAGCGGATTTTTGAAAAGTCCTCAGAGGAAGCCCCACCTTTCAGTGTTCTGTTGGGTGAGCAGAAATTGAAAGTGCCTACCGATTGATCAGGAGACTGGTTGGCTGAAAACCAAGACCGTTCGTTTGAAAATGAGTTTAAGAAGGACTGTCATCTTTCCTATAAAAAGTTGCAATATAGTAATATCGTTAAGGAATTAGCAGCGATAGAGTTCATTAAGAACCCAAGCCAAATTCATAGTGAATGTACTAGATTCAGGCGCATGGCATTCACATTGCTGAAAACTGAGAGTAGTAGCAGCGCCGTAAAAACACTAAAAAACGTTTACGCTAGTAAATAAATACATAAAAATACAGGAAATAATATTTACAAGGGTTGGACAAAAGTATGGAAACCCCGCGAGAGGTGCATGCTTGATCATAAATGCAGATGCTAGGCAACCGTGCAGGTTGCGCTGTTGCATTTGAAGACGAACGGCACCTGTGCAACGCCCTCAGTACGTTGCAAGTGTTAAGTGTGGTCAAAACAGTGTTCTGTGTAGTTGTGAGTGCAACATGCTGGAGCTCAGTGAACTAGAACGTGGGCAAATTGTTGATGATTTTATGGTTGGTGTTCGGGCAATCATGGTAGCCCAAGTGTTTGGTGATTCAAGAGGCAGGGCATCGAAGGCTCATATCGCATACGGGGAAAGGGGAAAAACACATCCACTAAGTCGCAATGCGGATGGAAGTGTGTATGAGGAAAAATAAGGCGACGACAGCTGCGAAAGTCACTGTAGAGCGGAATGCCACACTCGTCAACTCTGTAAGCACCGTAACAACACTGAAGGGAGCTCCATAAGCTGGGAACTTTAGGGTGAAGTGGAATTCCAAGACCACTCATTAGTGGTGCAAATGTTACAGGAAAGTGTGGTGTAAAACCTGGACTATGGAGCAATGGAGGAAAGTCATTTGGTGTGATGAGGGGTCTTGTTTCGCACTGTTTCCAACTTCCAGTAAGAGTTGGAAGTCTGGCGTACGCCGTCCAAAGCCTACGATGCGCGCTGCTTGCTGTCAAGAGTGAAACATGGCTTGGAGTTCGCTGATAATTTGGGCCGCCCCATCGTGATGTTCCATGGGCCCTCTGGTTACTCTGCACGGTCACGTCCCTGTGAAGGATTCTGTGACTACTTTAGCTGATGGGGTTCATCCCTTGGTACAATATTTGTTCTCCAATAATGATGCTGTGTTCCAAGGAGACGGGGCCCCTGTTCACACAGCGCGCATCATGCAGAACCGGTTTCTGAGCACGAGGATTAACATTTCTTATCTTCGCTGGGCACCACTGTCACAATATCTCACTATTATTCGGTCTTTGTGGACTACCCTGAATAGAAGAATGAGTGATCGCTATCGACCACCATCGTCGTTGCTTGAACTCGCAACTATTTTGCAGAAACAATGATTTCTTTGAAAACCGCTATTTTGCAAAAATACTGTGTAAGATTCCCTCGAAGCCCGTTCAGGACCTGTACTCTTAAGTCTGCATTTCGAGACAACTGGAAGCTGTTTTGAATGTCAAAGGCCAGTTGCATCAAGAAGTATCTTTTTTTCGAATATCTATGTCCATTTCCAAACTATCCTGCAAAGAAAATTACCGTTGACATGACAGTTTTATACAAATAAGACACATATCTGCAGTACAATTATAGTATACTAATACAGACACTAAAGAAACAGTTACAAACTACGGCGTACACACACTTTGTTCAACATGTAAACGTCGCTACAGATATTCTGATTTACGTTATGAGATGTTCGATATGCCTGCCGTCACTGGCGATGATGTGGCACAGACGAATAGCGAAATCTGCATGACTCGCTGAAATGTCGCAACGTCGATGCTGTCGATGACCGCTTGAATGGTTTTATTCAGCTCAGCAGTGGTTATTGCTGTACCTCTGATCCTTAATATCGACCCACAAAGAGGAATCGCATGTGTTCAGATCCGGAGATTACGGCGGCCAATCGAGGCCCATGCCAGTGGCCTCTGGGTACCCCAGAGCAAGAATGCGCTCCCCAATGTGTTCCTCCAGGGCATCAAACACTTTTCTGCTTCGATGGGGTCGAGCTTCGTCTTGCATAAACCACATCTTGTCGAAATCAGTGTCACTTTGGATATTGGGATGAAATCATCTTGCAAAACCTTCACGTATCGTTCGATGGTCACCGTGCCATCAAGGAATATCGCACATCTACTCCGTGACTGGACATTGCACACCACCCAGTCACCCGTTGCGTGTGAAGAGACTTCTCGATCGCGAAATGCGGATTCTCAGTCCCCCAAATGCGCCAATTTTGCTTATTGACGAACCCATCGAAATGAAAGTAGGCTTCGTCATTAAACCAAACAATGCTTGCGCATAGTAATTCCCATATGCCCTGCGGCCAACCATGCAGTTTGAATATCCTAACGCAAACTGTTCAGAAGTTATGACGATTTTATTTCATATACTTCAGTAACTGTCATCTTGTAAGTAGGGTATGCAAATATGATATGGTTATTTAGTTTTTCGACTTGACTTAGTCGTTACATACCTAATCGCAAGTGTGGGAATATAGGCGATAGCCCTTGTACAGAAACTGTCTCTGTAACGGTGATCAAAGCACGGTAAATAGACAACGTAGCACAGACATTGGAGAAGTCGTGTGCAGAGGATACCGGTGGTTACCAGGTAAAACCCTAGAGGCCGCTGGCAGCGGCGCGCGTCGAAGTAAAAATTTTACTGGCTAAACAATACATTCTTTTTCTCTTATTAACTTAATATAGACTTAAAAAAACATAAAATGTCTAAAATTATTTTGCTAAGACCGCTCATTGTTCTCCATGGGTCCAAAGTGCTATGCTATAAGTCATCGAATGAGGTCACCTGCAGAAGACGCTATAGTTGTATCAGCTACTTTCAGTAGTTAGTGATATCCATTAGACATAATTTATGCCTAGTCACTAAAAAGTTACATATCTTAACAACTCAAAATCAAAAAGTGCCGCAGCCCCGGCTCCAAAAATAAATTAACCGGCCAATTTACAAGAAGACATCTCAACACTATTACATTGGTTTATATTCAGTCCTCTAATGGAAGAGAAGTCCTCTAATGGAGAAGTGTCTTACTTTAACATAAAATATAGTAAAACTATTTTACATACAGGGGCCACAAATTGCAATTGTTTATAATATTCTAAAATCATAACGTGCTGCATTACGCACAAAGACTAAAAAGTAAAAACAAACAACAAACAACAAACAACAAGCACACAGCAAATCACTCATAGAAAAGATACTTCTTAATGCAACTTATGAGCGACCTAGAACCATTTATTTCTATTATGAAGCAAGTTGTGGGCCCATTTTCCACCTGTGGCATGCTGCTATTTCGTGTTGTCTCTTTGGTGGCTCCACATTTTTGTCCACCGCCACGTAGAAGGTAGTAGACAGCTCCATTTTGCTTATGTTTTGTGTCTTGTTTCCTTTCTATATGCCAAATAACATCCGACACTGCTTTTCTACTCCATTAGAGCTGGCTTTTACACTGCTGAAAACAGTTACAATAAAATTTTGCATAGATCTACTTTGTTGCTGAAGCACACTAGCCTTTTTCCAGATACTGTGAATCCAAAATAATTCTTTGCTTTCAGCTATTGGCCTGTCTCTCGCCGGCCGCTGTGGCCAAGCGGTTCTAGGCGCTTCAGTCCGGATCCGCGCTGCTGCTACAGTCGCAGGTTCGAACCCTGCCTCGGGCATGGATGTGTGTGATGTCCTTATGTTAGTTAGGTTTAAGTAGTGGTAAGTCCAGGATGACCTCAGATGTTAAGTCCCATAATGCTTAGAGCCACCTGAACCTATTTTGAGCCTGTCTCATGGGAGAACAGTCGTGGGGAAAACATCAAATCCTCATTCAACCTTCGCAAAGTGTCGCGAATATAAAATAAACAATAAAACATTGCTTAGTAAGACAGAAAATTCTTTACTGTAAGATGAATACACGTGGCGGAAATTTGTAAACGTCCGACGTTAGAATGCGAACCCATGGCCTCCTGCTTCTGCCCATATGTAGCGTTCAGCATACTCAGGTTTTCGCAGCTTCACTCTCGGCAGAATCGACCTATCACTGACGTCGCTGACCTGCTCAAGACAAGACTGGCTGCTGATCTGAACACTGACGCGAGACGCTCACTAACTAAGAGCCGTTGAGTTTCACCAGAAAGTTGTATGAAACATGGATCTGTTGTATAATTTTAGAACATGCTTTTTGCTCGCGTATCATGTCATTTCTGGAAACCCAGAATCTACTCTGTAGGAATCAACATGGATTCCGGAAGCAGCGATCGTGTGAGACCCAGAAAATATTAGATACAGGCTCCCAGGTAGATGCCATTTTCCTTGATTTCCAGAAGGCGTTCGATACAGTTCCGCACTGTCGCCCGATAAACAAAGTAAGAGCCTACGGAATATCAGACCAGCTGTGTGGCTGGATTGAAGAGTTTTTAGCAAACGGAACACAGCGTGTTGTTCTCAATGCAGAGACGTCTACAGACGTTAAAGTAACCTCTGTCGTACCACAGGGGAGTGTTATGGGACCATTGTTTTTCACAATATATATAAATGACCTAGTAGATAGTGTCAGCAGTTCCATGCGGCTTTGCGCGTATGATGTTGTAGTATATAGAGAAGTTGCAGCATTAGAAAATTGCGGCGAAATGCGGGAAGATCTGCACGGGATAGGCAGTTGATGCAGGGAGTGGCAACTGACCCTTAACACAGACAAATGTAATGTATTGTCAATACATAGAAAGAAGGATCCTTTATTGTATGATTGTATGATAGCGGAACGAACACTGGTAGCAGTTACCTCTGTAAAATATCTGGGTGTATGCGTACGGAACGATTTGAAGTGGAATGATTATATAAAATTAGTTGTTGATAAGGCGGGTGCCAGGTTGAGATTCACTGGGAGAATCCATCAACAAAGGAGGTGGCTTACAAAACACTCGTTCGACGTATATTTGAGCACTGCTCTTCAGTGTGGGATCCGTACCAGGTCGGGTTGACAGAGGAGATAGAGAAGATCCAAAGAAGAGCGGCGCGTTTCGTCACAGGGTTATTTGGTACGCGTGATAGCGTTACGGAGATGTTCAGCAAACTCAAGTGGCAGACTCTGCAAGAGAGGCGCTCTGCATCGCGGTGTAGCTTGCTGTCCAGGTTTCGAAAGGGTGCGTTTTGGATGAGGTATCGAACATATTGCTTCCCCTTCTTATACCTCCCGAGGAGATTACGAATGTACAATTAGAGAGATTCGAGCGCGTACAGAGGCTTTCCGGCAGTGGTTCTTCACGCGAACCATAAGCGACTGGAACAGGAGAGGCAGGTAATGGCAGTGGCACGTAAAGTGCCCACCTCCACACACCGTTGGGTGGCTTGCGGAGTATAAATGTAGATGTAGACGGAAGCGCTTAGAACCGCTCGTCCACAACGGCCGGCACTTCACTCTCGGCAGAATCGACCTATCACTGACTTCACTGACCTGCTCACGACATGACTGGCTGCTGATCTGATAACTGACGCGAGAGGCGCACTAACTAAGAGCCGTTGAGTTTCACCAGAAAGTCCTATGTAACGGGGTTAAAAGAGTGCTTGAGTTCATGCCGCGGCCGCTAGAGGGACTTGGCGCCAAGGACGGACGAAAGAAACGTTTCAGTTCGTCACGAGTACATGATGCCTTTAAGAATAGAATATCTTTTTCAGGAGTCTTACCTACTCGCTGCTATATTTGGCGGCGGCGACTTTTGCGTGTGGCGATAGACCTTATGAGGGAGACTACGGTTTCGTAGCGGGCCCGGCGGCTGCCGAGATGTCTATCGTTTGCAAGAGCCGTGTCGAATGCGGCGCTCGGAAGCCCCTCGCGGGTGGGCAACCCGCCGGTGCGCATGGCAGGGCCGCTGATGGTACACGTGTGTGCGGCAGGCAACGGACCGTGCCCGGCATCCGGTTGGAGTCTCCGAGCCAGTGGCCGCGGAGCGCCTTCCAGTGGTCGGTTACGTAAATGACGCGTCTCGCGGAACCGGATCGGATATTCGGCAGGCCTGGCCGAGTGGCGGGTATTTTCCACTGGGCTCCTGTCCACGCCCAACCTGCGGCACATCTAGGCCGCTGAAGCGTCTCTAGCCCGCCGCGTAAACGCGTCCAAACAAGTGCAGCTTCGACCACACACGCCGAAAGAGTCGCAGCGACTCTAGTTAGCAAAGTGATTTAAATAAAACTGAATTTCTTAAGCTACAACGTTTTCAGATCGGACTAAAAATATGTAAAATAATTTCTCTCAGCGAGATACGGACTCTTAACCCCGTACAGATAGTCCTGAAAATTTGTGATTGTGAATTTTTAATAGCTATGAAAATACTTGTAAGATTTAAAACAAAAAAAGAAGTCCGAATAAATTCGAGTAGAACTCAAGCACCGAGGGTTCTAAAAAAATGGCTCTGAGCACTATGGGACTTAACATCTGAGGTCATCAGTCCCCTAGAATTACTTAAACCTAACTAACCTAAGGACATCACACACATCCATGCCCGAGGCAGGATTCGAACCTGCGACCGTAGCGGTCACGCGGTTCCAGACTGAAGTGCCTAGAACCGCTCGGCCAAACCGGCCGGCCACCGAAGGTCCTGTGAGTCATAATTATGTATATGCACTGCTGGAAAAAGTACCTGTCATGCAATACATTTTATACATTGAAGGATTACTTAGCTGAAACAGAGTAGGGGTTTCATAAAAAAATGTTATACAAATAAATAATAACAATGATTATAAAATATCCAGCATTCCACATAACACCTTCACATTGTCTTTCTTCCTTCTTTTTTCCTTTCTAGAAATATTTACCCCCAAGCTATGCGTAGAACAATACTAACACCTCCTCTTTCTGAGCTCAACATCTCACTCATTATGGAGGGATGCTGACTCAGTTATTCAGGATGTGTGTGTGTGTGTGTATGTGTGTGTGTGTGTGTGTGTGCGTCTGAAATCTTATGGGACTTAACTGCTAAAGTAGTCATCAGTCCCTAAGCTTACACACTACTTAACCTAAATTATCCTAAGGACAAACACACACACCCATGCCCGAGGGAGGACTCGAACCTCCGCCGGGACCAGCCACAAGGTCCATGACTGCAGCGCCTCGGACCGCTCGGCTAATCCCGCGCGGCGTTTATTCAGGATAGCAAATGGGAAGTTGCGGTACAGAAAATGGCCTAGATATCACCTGTGTGTGTGTGTGTGTGTGTGTGTGTGTGTGTGTGTGTGTGTGTGTGTACAGTGAGTTAAGTGTTATGAAACAATGTGTGTATAGTGTGTGCAGTGACTGATAGTGAGATATGAGTGAACAGTGTGGCATTACATTATTTAATAAGTTATTTGAAAAAAATTTGTTGTATACCAGGAGTAAATCTAATGACTGTCTCTAACTAGAAGTCTGTAAATATGTGTGTATACGAATTAGCTTATTTTAAATTGATCTAAATTTGTAAATACTTTGACATGTCCTATATCCTTGTAGAAAGAGGTCTACGGTTGAATAAAGCTACTACTACTACTACTACACCTGGAAAGACGATGTCGATTTTGTTCAGATGACTGTATGGCACCTGGGGGACAGTAGATGTACTGATAATGGTCTCAACGTCACCCGCCAAAAGATAGCATAGTGGCATAGCTACCAGAGCGTCAGCTGTTCCTACCCTTTAATAGGGAATGCGCACAGCCAGAAGGCCTAGTGTGATACAAACGTGTGAAGCAAGTAGGCAACCATGACACGCAACGCGCTCATGCTTCCTACAGTCAACTGAGCGAGTTTGAAGGGGTCGAATTGTGGCCTTCGGAGTCGCGGGATGGTCCTTTCCAAGAACTGCAACACAAGCTGCGTCAGTTCTGCAGAAGTGCCGGTATCAGAGGCCACGTGAACATACTTGCACCGTAGACGAGTTTCTGTACGTCGATGCAGTTCAGACGCGGACCAGGTCTTCGTATTGTAAAGGCCGCAGTGGCGGATAGTACAGCTACCACAGGGCAGATAATGGGGCTTGAGAGCCCAGATGTGTCAACAGGAACCGTTCCGAACCGGTTATAAGCGGTGCGACTAAGACACGCACACCTGTAGCTCGTCTTCCAGTTACGCCAGAGCATCGACGTGCGCGGCTCGACTGGTGACGTCACCTGGAAGACGGAATGGCGAGCCGTGGTCTTCAGCGGTGGAAGTAAATTCTGCCTCCAAGGAAGTGATGATTGATTGTCAGTTCGGCGTAGACCTGGTGAGTGCTGCTTCGTAGAGTGTATCTGTCGAAGATAGACTGGCCACCACTCCAGGCCTTAAGGTCTAAGGTGCGATGAGCTACAGCTTTGGTTCACCTTTGGTGCTTCTGGAGGAATCGCTACCCAGCGTTCGGTGCGTGCAATATGTCGTTAGACCCGTTCTTTTGAAGTTCATAAAATAGGCGGGTGATGTGTTGTTCCGATACAATCATGCACGTCCACACACTGTCAGTGGAACTCAATGTGCTACCCAAGACGTGCAGCAACTTCTCTGGACAGCACGATTTCCGGACTGGTTTCCAATCGACAACGTGTGGGATGTGATAGGACGACGAAGAGACTCGTGCGACTCGTCAACCAACAAATCTTGGAGAACTGCATGAACAGGTGGAGCAGGAGTGACATAACGTAGCCTGCGACAGTGGTCAACATATATACCATCGACTGGACGCCAGGGACAGCGCCTGTACTGCCGTCCGTAGAGACTACACCACGTACTTGTATGGGTGTTTCAGCAAGCTACTTCAGAACCTCCTGTGCTACTGATCTATAAACTTACTCATTTTGTGTACTCCACATGCACTGTTGCAGTGGTAAGTCTTGAATAAACTGGAAACCTCTAAAAGAGTGTACTGATTTTCTTTCAGCAGTGTAGATGCTTCAGCCATCATGCGAATCGACAATCTCTATGATTTTGGCTTGTTATCGTTATCGAAACTGGCAAGATATCGGTCGCGGGAATTCAGAGACTTTTGAGAATGTTTTAAGTTTAAATGTTTTCTACATCTACATCTGCATCCATACTCCGCAAGCCACCCGACGGTGTGTGGTGGAGGGTACTTTGAGTACCTCTATCAGTTCTCCCTTCTGTTCCAGTCTCGTATTGTTCGTGGAAAGAAAGATTGTCGGTATGCCTCCGTGTGGGCTCTAATCTCTCTGATTTTTATCCTCATGGTCTCTTCGCGAGATATACGTAGGAGGGAGCAATATACTGCTGGAGTCCTCGGTGAAGGTATGTTCTCGAAACTTCTACAAAAGCCCATACCGAGCTACTGAGCGTCTCTCCTGCAGAGTCTTCCACTAGAGTTTATCTATCATCTCCGTAACGCTTTCACTATTACTAAATGATCCTGTAACGAAGCGCGCTGCTCCCCGTTGGATCTTCTCTATATATTCTATCAACCCTGTCTGGTACGGATCCCACACCGGTGAGCAGAATTCAAGCAGTGGGCGAACAAGTGTACTGTAACCTACTTCCTTTGTTTTCGGATTGCATTTCCTTAGGATTCTTCCAATGAATCTCAGTCTGGTATCTGCTTTACCGACGATCAACTTTATATGATCATTCCAATTAAAATCACTCCTAATGCCTACTCCCAAATAATTTATGGAATTAACTGCTTCCAGTTGCTGACCTGCTATATTGTAGCTAAATGATTTAGGATCTTTCTTTCTATGTATTCGCAGCACGTTACACTTGTCTACATTGAGATTCAATTGCCATTCCCTGTACCATGCGTCAATTCGTTGCTGATCCTCCTGCGTTTCAGTACAATTTTCCATCGTTACAACCTCTCTATATACCACAGCATCATCCGAAAAGAGCTTCAGTGAACTTCCGATGTTATCCACAAGGTCATTTATGTGTATTGTGAATAGCAACGGTTCTAAGACACTCCCCTGTGGCACACCTGAAATCACTCTTACTTCGGAAGACTTCTCTCCATTCAGAATGACATGCTGCATTCTGTTATCTAGGAACTCTTCAATCCAAACACACAATTGGTCTGATAGTCCATATGCTCTTACTTTGTTCATGAAACTACTGTGGGGAACTGAATCAAACGCCATGCGGAAGTCAAGAAACACGGCATCTACCTGAGAACCCGTGTCTATGGCCCTCTGAGTCTCGTGGACGAATAGCGCGAGCTGGGTTTCACACGATCGTCTTTTTCGAAACCCATGCTGATTCCTACAGAGTAGATTTCTAGTCTCCAGAAAAGTCATTATACTCGAACATAATACGTGTTCGAAAATTCTACAATTTTGTTTAATTCCGCAACCGTTACCGTGAATTTTCATTTATTTTATCAATTTTGGAGTAATGTTAACATGCTAACTGTCAATTGCAGAAGCGTCGACTCCGTCTGTTCTCGTCCCTGTTGCGATAACTGGCAAGATCTGACGGCAGTCTGTAGTGAAGAAAACAGTAGACCCGGTCAGAGGGCTATTGTTGTTAGACAAATGTCGAATTGTTCTGTGAAACGCTTCTATGGATATTTTATGGAATACAGGAAACTCATTCCAAATAATGGAAGTGTCATCCTTAATCAGTTACCTGTATTACTTTGCTTTGAAGCATTACAGATGCTGCACTTGTCATAGGCGTAGACTCTCAGCGCGGTAGCAGGAAAATCCATCTACTTTGCGGTTGGGAACCTCATTTCATCGTAGCTCAGCCAACTAGCGCGAAGCATTTTTAAATTAAGGACGCAAACCATCCTCGTGAATCACTCTACCTATAGCTGGAAACCGGATCAAAATGCCTGCAGTTGTTCCTGATTCTGTTGACGGACTGCGAATGTGTGGTAAGTTTGTAATGGCAAAGAATACCCGTATTTTTTTAGGGGATGAATTACAAATTAACAATTTTCGAATTGTTTCGTTTACTTGTTCAATGAAACCTTAATTTTCGCAAAAATTTTACGGTTACAGGTCAACGGGAACTGGCCTACAGGTTTTGATGAACGAATTTGCGTGTTTCAAAATATGTGACATAAATGGCTGCGCCTTTTGATTACATTGACTTAGAAGCTTAGTTTTTACACCGAAAAGGTGATTCGTCTCCCCGTTCCTGAGAAAAAGTGTTCTTAACAGTCGGACAGACAGAGAGTGATTCTATAAGGGTTCCGTTTTTACCTATTGAGGTACTGAACCATAAACACGCGGGGCGCATGCAATAGATATCAGTTATGAGATAAACTACAGATTCATCAATCAGTAAGTAGTGTAATAGCAGAGCATCAAGTATTGCACTCGTTCCACGTTCTTCGTTTTATCTTTTTATTTGTATAGTCAAATTTTGAAATAAGCGATCTGTTACGTTAATGCTGTGGACTCAGAAAAACCCACACTAGCAAGACTGAAAATATAACTTTATTTGATTACTGGTTTCAGTTTATGTACAAGCGACAACAAAATCTATTGATTAGTGTACAACTGCCAAACGGCGGGACACATCGCTATAATCTGTGTGAGTAGCATCGTTTCTTGAACAGCGTATGGCCTATTACCAGCTGAAATTTATTGCAGAATCAATCAGTCTTTCTTATTCCTACTACCAACCCATATTCTCCCGTAACCCTTTCTTTTACTCCTTTCCCTACAACCGCATTCAAGTCTCCATGACTATTAGATTGTCATCTTCCAATATCCTCATACTTTCTCCATCTCCTCATCTTCGGCTTGCGACATGGGCGCGTATACCTGAATAACCGTTGTTGGTGTTGGTTTGCTTTCGATTCCGAGAGCAACAAGCCTTTTACTAAGCTGTTGACAGTAACTCAGTCTTTCCCCTACCTTCCTATTCATAACGGATCCCACTCCCATTACACCATTTCTGCTGTTGTTGATATCACCCTATACTCGCCTGATCACAAATCCTTGTCTTCTTTCCATTTCACTTCACTGACCACATCCCCTCCCTCCTATATCTATATTGAGCCTTAGCATTTCCCTGTTCAAGTATCACAACAGGAGGAGGTTGTAACCTCCCCACAAAAATATTTATTAAAATGGACCAAGTGTAACCTCCCACGGAAATAATAATTAAATGAATTTTAAATATTGTAACCTCTGAACAAAATTAGCTCCCATTTATTATCTCCGTGCAGAAATGCATTCACATTTAATGTACCCACAATTTTCTTTGCTCATTTAATGTTAAGTTCGAAACAGAAAAATTCCTAAACCCAAAAATAATTAAAAAAAATTCAGTAACCTGGTAAATTTTATGACGACAGCAGCGCTGCGCCACGGCCCTGTATTTCTGAATAAAAAAAGCAAAAATTCTTACCTCAATAAAAACTGCGAATATATCTGCTCTTACCTAAAAAAATTTTGGCACAGCTCCATGCAATGCTGGCCTATATTTTTGTGATTCGTGAAAGGAATGATCATGCATTGGATATATTCTTTAAATTGAAATGAATGCTTTTTTTTAAAAAAAAAAATTACTTTATATTATAAAAATTATTATTGGGGCATTTTTTTAAAAGAAATCGGATGACAGTTAACATACATTACTAGATATGCGCAAGGCTGCTTCTTTACCTTCTACAATAATACTCATCCTCCAGAGTCCCGACCAGAGCAGACTGCAGACATGCGCAGACACGCGCAGACTACCGCCGACTACTGCCGACTCACACAGACTACTGCCGACCAGCGACAAGCAACAGCTAACTGCTCTCTGCTCAGAGACTCTCCTATGCCTTGCCTATTGCAGGCAGCGCATACATCTTACATAACCCTCCACTGGAGGGGCAAAAAATTTGGCAGCGATGGTGAGTCAATTGGACTTGCCATGAGCAACAAATTTTTCTTACTTAACTAAGTTTACAATCACAGAATATATACATATTTATAAGTGCAGAACATGAAATAAAATATAGTGCACATATCAAGCAATGACAAAATGTATACACAATGAGTACAAAACATATAACAAATGGCAAAAGTGCACACGCACTGTAGTACAGAACATATCAGGAAATCACAAAATGTACACGCAATGAGTACAAATCGTATTAACAAATGACATAAAGTGCACACGCACTGTAGTTTTTTTTACTATTTTACAAGAACTAGGATAGGAAAGGGAAGGATTGCATCATGGTTGTAGCACATTAGGTTGCACACAGCTGCACTGAAAGTCCATATCTTTCTACAGAAGCACAACACCAAGTGAGACAATCTGAAGTTCTTTTCCCTGAAGTATTAATCAGTGTAGCCAAGACACTGAAATGTCGTATTAATATTCCATGTTATCATTTTGGTAGTACATTAGGTACACCAAACAGTGGGACCATAATATCTCCATCGCTCAAGGTGGTGGACAACATGTCGTGTTAACACCACGTTCTTGTAAGGTACACCAACGTAGAATTAGTGCAAAAACCAAATACAGTGCTCCATGAGCATGAGGATAGACAGGACAAACGGGTATTGCAGTAATTTCTGGTAATTAGGTCAGAAGGTGAAGGACATTAAGTCACATGCTAGTCTTCATTGAGAGTTACACTAGTCTAACAACTGATTTGAGTAATTGGTGGCACTCATCGCCAGTTACTGAACATTTCTGTACCATGTATGAAGTATTACAGAATAATGTTCAGAAGTTATCTGTTTACAGAGAACATTGGCACTCATTGACCAGTAATTAGGTCAGAAGGTGAAGGACATTAAGTCACATGCTAGTCTTCATTGAGAGTTACACTAGTCTAACAACTGATTTGAGTAATTGGTGGCACTCATCGCCAGTTACTGAACATTTCTGTACCATGTATGAAGTATTACAGAATAATGTTCAGAAGTTATCTGTTTACAGAGAACATTGGCACTCATTGACCAGTTACAAACCATCAGAAGTCATCAATCAAAACAGGAGCTAATGAGTGTAGCATCAAGCTACTGGTATTCATATATATAGCATGTAATTGACATAATATAAATTTAAAATATAAGAAACAGTGGCATTCATTGGTCAGCAAGTATTGAATATAACAAAACAATTTTCATCATTCAAGTGACATATGACATATATAAAAACGTAACACTCTGTAACTATTACTCAAAGTCTGTGATTAGAAAATATCATTCAGTATTACTCATAATTCTCTTAAACTGGTGGTATTATTTGGGACTGGTAATACATTTTTTTTGTGCTAGCAATGCATTGCGTAGGGATCGATAATTGATTGCTGGGGCGTAACAATATTTGCTTTTGACTTATTCCTGCAAATGAAGATGGGTAACATCATTCATCATGAGTCAGCTGTAGCAAGGTTATGAAACAAATAGAATATATGTGATCACATTCATGAATGACACAGGTTTAATGACCAACTGCCTATAGCACATTAATTTCATGAATAATTTCTCCTGCAAAAAGTACAAAATGGATTATTAAACTGAAAGAAGAAACGCATATTATGCTGAAAAGTAGTGAACTTCGAATTAACAGGTAATGAAATGTGTATTAAATAGATATGTTCTCTAGCTGTCCTTTCCAAAACCTTCAGTCATCATACCATGCGACATAAGACATACTGTCAAAACGAACTGCTACAAATATTTAAATAACTACACAGCATAAATACATAAACTTCAACAATATCCTCATCTGCAAAGAGAAACTTCATTATCATTACTATCATCACCTACAAAGAAAAACTTCATTATTAGCATAATCTTCATCACTATTCATCATCATTCATTATCATCTGCAAAAAAGTCACTTCATTATACAACTATTCATAGTATAGAGTTACTTATTTCTAGCATATTTCATCACTAAAACTAAGATGCGTAGCTCTGTCTGACAGTCTGCATCAATCGCCTCGTATTCTGAAAGAAAAAATTAGTGAAGACTGCTATCATACGATGTGTATAGTATATTCTTGTTAATGCTTGTTAATTCTGATCCATTTACTCTTCGTGACAAGGTATTGCATTTTCTTTCGTTCATTGCGAAGGTGAAATTCCCATAATTTATTTCTTTTACACGTTATTTCTTTCTGAAAATTATGAACAATGATTAATGTCTTGCATTTAAATCATATACCCATTAAATAAAAATTGGTTTCTAGTGATATAATTGAGCATACAGCATAGCATGACAGAAAACGTAATATGTCAAAAACATAGACAGTGTTCAGATGCAAAAATGTACACAGAATATCATAATGTAGCAGCAAAAAAAAAAGTAAAATAGTCACGATGTTGAGCTATCATAAGGCAAAATGTCAAAGTCAACTGGTGTTTGTTATATCTTAAATATTTCATAATGCATACAAACAAAACAGGAAAACAATCATACATACATAAAAAATGGAAAATGTGCACGGTCTGATGCGTAACCACAAGAAAAGCGACCAGCTAACCTTGCCTTGCCGGGCACTTGCCAAGAAAAAATACGATAATCATCAGTAAGTGTTCATGTGAATATAATTGCATAAGTGGTCATAAAATAAAAAAAAAAATCAGGAAATGGCATTACAGTGTGATAAATCATAAAGTATGTTATTTCAATAAAGGGTTTGATGTTGGAGATATGGTGATTGCCTTTGGTTTTTCTGGTTCTCAGAGTTTCGACGTGTACTACATTGGGGTGACGAATGCTGCGAATTCGATATGGACCTGCGTATAAAAGCTCAAATTTACTACATCTCCTTTTTCCTCTATTAGATAAATAATGTGGGCTTACTAATATCTTTTGTCCAAAGTGAAAGTCACGGCGTGTACAAACCTGTTTTTCCTGTCTTCTCCGGCGCTCTGCGGCACGTTCGATGTTGTTCAGCGCAATGTCAATTATTTCATGGTGTCGTAGTCGACGAGATGTAGGAAAGGTTACTAACTGTTTAATTTTGTTAGGTGGTTCAACATTTTTCAGTATAACAGACGGAGATAGCATAGTAGATTCATTTGGTATGGAATTAAGTACATCCTGGAATGAGAGTATGTGTGTGTCCCAATCAATATGTGTATTTGGCAGTATATTCTACACAGTTTACTAGTTTCTTTCATTAATCGTTCACAAGGGTTCGAAGAAGCATGGTACCTGGATATATAGATCGGAGAAATGTTTCTAGCTCGTAACATACGTGTCTATATTGCAGATCGAAACTGTGATCCATTGTCGGAAATTACTTTCAACACATGCCCTACATGAAATAGAAAATGTTTTACAAATGCTTTCGAAACAGTTTCAGCAGTAGCTTTGCGTAACGGAGTGAAGGTAACAAATTTTTAAGTGAGTTCAACAGCGACAAAGATGTAGCAAAAACCTCTATTAGTTCTGGGAATCGGACCAAAAATGTCTACAGCGGCTATGTGTCTCAATTTATCAGGTACAATGGGATGTAATGGAGGAATATGTGAATTCGTATCTGACTTAGGTTTCTGGCATGTTGGTAAAATAACAGTTCTGTCTCAATATAAGAAAACATTTTCTGGCTCCGTAATGTGCGTAACTTAAATGAGTATACCAAATTAATTTGTTAACAAGCTCGTCAGGAATGCATAATAACCAATTGTTGCTGTCTGGGTGAGAGCGGCGAAACAATTTTATTACGTACAGTGTAATGGTTTCTAATGGTAACATTATTCCTATCTTGCCAAAGGTGTTTAATTTCTTTCCACACGTTGTCTTTACTCTGCTCTTGTGCTATGTCTTGTAATGACGACGAAATGAAATTTTCAAATGCAACTTGTTAAATGTACATGACGTTGAAATTTGCTTTGCAGAAGTTGGTGGCGATGTCTTGCTGATTGTTGCTGAGAGAACGGGATAGTGCGTCTGCTACAATATTTTGTGTACCGGGAATGTGAACAATTGTAAAATTAAATTCCTGGAAATAAAGTTTCCATCTGCTTAATCTGTCGTGTGTAAATTTAGCGGAAAGTAAAAACTGTATCGCTCTATGATCTGTGTAAACGGTGGTATGTCTTCCATAAAGAAAATGCCGAAATCTCGTAAATGCCCATACAACACATAATGTTTCAAGTTCTGTAACAGAGTAATTGCGTTCAGCAGGTGACGGAATGCGACTCGCAAAGTCGATGTTTTTAATTACTGTGCAACCATCTTCTTCAATTTCCGGAAAAATGTGTACACCTAAAGCGGTGTTAGAACTGTCGGTGGCAATGGAAAAATTTCCATTAAGATCTGGATGTGATAAAAGTGGTGCATTCAACAAAGCATGTTTCAAATAACATTTTCGTGAACAAGATTCTGCGTGTCAAAAGTATTGCTTACGTTGCTGGAAGATGCAACCTGTACTGTATTTAGTCAAATTCTATCAGACGTGCTATTATTTTCAGGAGGATGCTGTGGCATTTCAACTATTTGTACTGTTCTGTTATTTCGTCCTGACGTATTACGTTCGGGATGATATCTACTGTCTGGTTCATTCATGATAATATGTTGTTGCGGATGATTCTGCTGCTGGTAAGACAGACTGTTATTAAACGTACGCTGAAAATTGTGCTCATTATTTTTACGTCTGTCATGATAGTCATTTCTATACGGTGCACTGCAATAGGAATTGAAATGGTGTGTTTTCTGTACGTAGTTATTTCCTTGTTGCTGTGCGTTATTATTTTTTGGAGCTGACGCTATACGTGTAGGCGGCGAAACATTAAAGCTTGGTTGACCTTGTACATTACATTGTTGGTTAGGTATGCTAAGCGGCTGGTTTTGTTGCTGTTGCGGAGAAAAACCTCTATTGTTACCAAAATGTGTTTGCTGTTGCTCATAATTTTACACATACTGATGATAAAAATTTTGTCTGGTATTAAAGTTCTTGTGGTTGTCATTTCTGGAGCATCTAATGACAAATGGCACTTTCAGTAAAACTTACCAGGTTTTTTTTTACTCTTTCATTATTATAGATAGATCGATAGTTGAAGAGCTGTTTTAATAGATATAAAGGATAGTAGAAGAGAAGGCAGCAGTGTAGAAAACTAAAGATGAAATAGCACTATTACGGCTCGGGGCCCTGTGCACACTACGGCACATATTCATTAAAGCGTAATGAATCCCCTGAGGTTAATTACGCGCTGCAAATAAATGTTAGCTTCTGTGTTACAGGCAATGCCAGTGAAAATTCAAAAGCAAATTGCTGTACCCATGCCAATTCTAGTTTCTGCATTACAGGCCAAGCTGATGAAAATACAAAAATAAATTGTCATATCCAGTTCAAAGCGTGTACCTGTGCTCTGTCATTTTTAAATACTTTAGATTTTCTTGCGGATAAAAATTGCTCGTAATCGACGTTATCGTCTCTGAATTTGTGAACAGGTTCAGGTTTGTGTGAGAATCTGTTTGTCCGTGTCACTTCGTATTCTAAGTCACGTAGTCTCTGTAAATTACCTACGTTACACTGGCTGTGTGAGTGTGACAAATGTTCAGAATGTGCCGTATGCTGTGACGTGTTAGTGACTGAAACATTTTTCATTTCTGTCACTTTAATACGTTCGTCAATTTGGCTGATCTGTTGTTTAAATTTCTTATCGACTTCCGTACTCAGAGTGTGTGAAGTTCTGGTGACTTTAAATTAAACTCGTCGCGTATCTGTATTGTGTTTTCTGAACATTGTTCAGTTACTGCACTAATTTCATCTCTAAGAGATTCTGTTGTGGCTGCATGTGTATTATTTAATTCTTGTGCAACAGATCTAACTTCTCCACTACTGTTCCTAGCACAATAGCACAAGCCTAAATTTCGTCACGTAATTGTTCTTTAGTATCATGACGTTGCACGGTAACGGCTGTAATCTGTTTACTAAGTTGTTTGTTCTGTTCGTTAAGGTTGTCGTGTTTTTCATTCGACAGTTTGGAATTGTTGTCTTGTTTTTCACTAAGTTGTTTGAAATTGTTGTTTAGTTTTTCATACCACTGTTTGAGTATTTCACTAAGTTGTTTGAAATGGTTGTCTATTATTTCATTCAACTGTTCGGAATTGTTGTCAAGTTTTTCATTAAGTTGTTTATTTGGTTCATTAAGGTTATCTTGTTTTTCATTTACCAATAATGCCATAACTCGATCCGTGCCAAAATTACCTACTCTGTTCTCTGTGCTGTGTGATGGTGTATCTGCTTTTGTCACGTTTTCTGTAGCCATTTGGTTATTCTGTGATTCTTGAAAATGTTTGCTAATCGGATGTGCACTGTTGGTTACTACACCGGAATTAAATAAATCTGACGTATTCTGATTACATTGTTCATCTTCATGAGAAGAATTTATCTGTTCATTACGTAAATTTTGCAAACCGGGTGTGTCAAACTGGTCAGCATTCATTGTAATGGAACGTGCCGCGTCATCAATTGTCGTTAAATTAACAAAGGACACAATTGAATTTATTTGTTCATCACTAGGATCAAAATCAATATTAGTGGTCGGTACGCACTGATTGTCTGTAAATGGAGGATTGTCATCATTACACTGAGTGTCGCAAATATTATCGGTCAAATTATTCGAGTCGGCTATTTCACTCATTGTACATTGCGATGTACTGTTAACAGTTTTTCGCGGCATTTTTCACAAATCAAAATTAAGCACAAATGAAACAAAGAAAATGCAAAATAGAACAAACAATAACAACAAAGAGCAATAAATTACCGATGATCTGTGAAAGAAAGAGTGACAAATTAGTAAATGAGTAGCGCTAGATGCAAACTACGTTTAAATAAATAAGAGCAGATATATGACTACTTATCAGAAGATTCACAAAGAAATACGATCCTGGCCGGATGTCGCCATGTGTAGCCTTCCCACAAAAATAATTTAATGTGAACCATGTGTAGCCTTCCCACAAAAATAATAATGAACCTGATGTAACCTCCCCACGAAAATAATAATTAAATGAACCATGAACCAAGTGTAACCTCCCACGGAAATATGTAATGAATTTGATTCTAATTGAATGTAACCTCTGAACAAAATTGGTTACCATTTATAATCTCCATGCAGAAATGCATTCACATTTGATGTACCCACAAAATTCTTTTCTTATTTAATGTTAAGTTCGAAACAGAAATATTCCTAAACCCCGAAATAAAAAAAAAATTCAGTAACCTGGTAAATTTTATGACGACAGCAGCGCTGCGCCACGGCCCTGTATTTCTGAATAAAAAAAAGCAAAAATTCTTACCTCAATAAAAACTGCGAATATATCTGCTCTTACCTAAAAAATTTTTGGCACAGCTCCGTGCAATGCTGGCCTATATTTCTGTGATTCGTGAAAGGAATGATCATGCATTGGATATATTCTTTAAATTGAAATGAATGCTCTTTTTTTTAAAAAAAATTACTTTATATTATAAAAATTATTATTGGGGCATTTTTTAAAAGAAATCGGATGACAGTTAACATACATTACTAGATATGCGCAAGGCTGCTTCTTTACCTTCTACAATAACACTCATCCTCCAGAGTCCCGACCAGAGCAGACTGCAGACACGCGCAGACTACCGCCGACTACTGCCGACTCACGCAGACTACTGCCGACTAGCGACAAGCAACAACTAACTGCTTTCTCCTCAGAGACTCTCCTACGCCTTGCCTATTGCAGGCAGCGCATACATCGCATACCTCTTACAAGGTGTACAAAGAAAAGGCCGGGAGATACGGGAAAATTTCAGTTAGATAACATCATGGTTAGGCAGATATTGCATTGTAAGGCGTACCCAGGAGAAATATAGATTCTGATCAGTATTTGGTAGTGATGAAAAGTAGGCTGAAGTTTAAGGGACTAATCAGGAGGAATCGATGCCCAAAGAAGTGGGATACGGAAGCACTATGGAATGAAGAGATACGATTGAAGTTGTCTGTGGCTGTAGATACTGCGATAATAAATAGTACAATAAGCAGTACAGTTGAAGAGGAATGGACTTGTCTGAAGAGGTCAATCACAGAAGCTGGAAAGCAAAACATAGATATCAAGAAAGTACCATGGGTAACAGGAGAAATACTCCAGTTGATCAATGAAAAAAGGATAAAAATGTTCAGGGAAATTCAAGAATACGGAACTACAAGTCACTTAGGAATGACATGGAAGCTAAGGTAAAATGGCTGCAAGAAAAACGTGAAGAAATCTAAAAAGAAATGATTGTCGAAAGGAGTGACTCAACATGTAGAAAAGCCGAAACAACCTTCGGTGAAATTAAAAACAAGAATGGTAACATTAAGAGTGCAATGGGAATTACACTGTTAAATTCAGAGGAGAGAGCGGATAGGTGGAAGGAGCACATTAAAGGTATCTGTGAGAGGGAAGACTTGTCTGATGGCGTGATAGAAGAAGCAGGAGCCGATAAAGAAGAGAGAGGGGATTCAGTATTAGAATCAGAATTTAAAAGAGCTTTGACAGACTTAAGATCGAATAAGGCAGAAGGGTTGACAACACTCCATCAGAATTTCTAAAATCATTGGGAGAAGTGGCAACAAAACGACTATACACGTTGATGTGTAGAATGTACGAGTCTGGCGATATACCATCAAGCTTTCGGAAAAACATCGTTCTTACAAATTCAAAGACTGGAAGAGCCGACAAGTGCGAGGATCATCGCACAATTAGCTTAACAGCTCATGGCTGTAAGTTGCTGACAAGAATAATATACAGAAGAA
The DNA here is from genome assembly GCF_021461385.2 of Schistocerca piceifrons. Classification (NCBI taxonomy): domain Eukaryota; kingdom Metazoa; phylum Arthropoda; class Insecta; order Orthoptera; family Acrididae; genus Schistocerca; species Schistocerca piceifrons. The sequence goes on along the minus strand of NC_060143.1, from coordinate 278,632,657 downwards.
TGGAAAAGAAAATCGAGGATGTGTTAGATGGTGATCGTTTTTTCTTTACGTGACGTAAAGGACCCTGAGAGGCAGTTTTGACGATGCGGTTGATAACAGAAGCAAGACTAAAGAAAAATCAAGACACGTTCATGTCAGTTGTTGACCCAAAAAAAGCGTTCGACAATGCCATATGATGCAAGATATTCGAAATTCTGAGAAAAATACGGATATACGATAGGGAAATACGGGTAATATACATATACATATACAATAGTGAATAATAAGACCGGCAGACAAGGAAGGAAGTGCTTTAATAATTTTCATGCAAATTGCAAGAAGGAAGCGCTAGGGTTAAAAAGATTGTACGACAGCGATGTAGTCTTTCCTCGGTACTGTTTAGTCTATACGTCGAATAAGCTATGACAGAAATAAAAGAAAACTTAAAGAGTGGAATTAAAATTCAAGGTGACAGGATACGAATGATAAGATTCGCTGATGACATTGCTGACAGGACATTGAAGAAAGACGAAAGTGATGAGAAGAAGTAGAGATGAGAACAGTGAGAAACTCAACAACAGGATTGGTGATAAGGAAGTAGATGAAGTTAAGGAATTCTGATACATCGGCAGCAAAATAACCCATAAAAGTCAGGTAGTATCAAACATACGCCTTAATCTAAGGAAGAATTTTCTGAGAATGTAGGTTTGGAGCACAGCATTGTGTGGTAGTGAAACATGGACCATGGGGAAACTAGGAAACAAGAGAATTGAAACGTTTGAGATGCGATACTTAAGAAGAATGTTGAGAATTTTGTGGACTGCTAAAGTAAGGAATGAGGAGGTTCTCTGAAGAATCAGCGAGGAAAGCAATGTATGGAAAATACTAACAAGAAGAAGGGACAGGATGATACGACATCTGCTAAGACATTAGGGAATGACCGCCATGTTACTAGAGGGAGCTGTAGAGGGTAACAACTGTAGAGAAGACAGAGACTGGAATACATCCAGCAAATAATTGATGATATAGGTTGCAAGTGCTACTCTGAGATGAAGAGGTTGGCGAAGGAGAGGAATTCATGGCGGGCCGCATCAGACCAGCAGAAGATCGATTATAAAAAAGAAAAGAAAAAAGCATCGTTTGCTATACAATACAACGGACCAATGGTGTCAGTTATCCCCGAATAGTAGATGGCGACGTGTAATGCACACTCACAGAATCAGATAGTTTACGCAAGTGGACACATTGGGAAATACGATAGCTCACACGAATTATGATGGTGCGTCCAGACGTTTGGCAACTGTACTCTTATCAGACTAGTTTGTTACAATCTAAAGTTGGTTTGTAGATGAGCTATACCTAGTAATCAAATAAAATTATATACATGATCTTCGCCATTAAGCGTTTTCTGAATCCACAGCTTGAACAAGACAGATCGCTTGTCTCCAAAATTGACCGTGCCAAGTACTGTACAATGGAATTAATTATAAAGGGAAGATGTAAGAACAGGTATCATCAGTAGCTAGCGAATTATAATAATGCTGTAAAACATTCTATCACTATCTTGATAAGAACATGTAATATAATAAACGATGTATAAACTCTTCCACAATTTGAGAAATAGATATTTGAATGATGAATAGATATATGAATGCAGTTTGGGTAAATCATAATTATTACATTTCTGACATAAACTAAGTTGCCAACATTTACAACATTATGAAGTCTTACCAAATCCGACTGGACATTTGTGCAGCTTTTTCGCCTAATGTCTCACTGCAGATACCTGCAAAAAGTCGGAGATTATTACTAATATTGTGTAGCAAGTCATTAATATACATTAACAGCAAGTTTATACTACATCTATCCATAGCTCTCCATCCAAGGTAACATGCAGCGTTCTTTCCGCAAAGAAAACCTCGAGCCAGTCACAAATTCTGTTTAATATTCCGTATGAGCGTAGATTTTAGTGTTGAGTCAAATGCTTTGCGGAGCATAAGGAATACTGCATCCATCTGACTGCACAGAGCTCAGACTTTCAGGACGCACGCGAGGAAAGCGCAAGCTAGATCCTACCTCTTTTTTTGCGTCGAGCAGTCTTCTGACTGGTTGGATGCGGCCCGCCTCGAATTTCTCTCCTGTATCAGCCTCGTCATTTCAGGGTAGGAGTCGCAACCTACGTCCTCAGTTATTTGTTGCATGTATTAAAGCCTCTGTCTTCCTCTACTGTTTTTACCTTCCGTGGGTCCCTCTAGTACCATAGACGTTATTCCATGGTGTCATAAAATATGTCCTATCATCCTGTCCACTTTTCTTGTTTCTTGTCAGTGTTTGTAATATATCACTTTCTTTCCTGTTCCTTTGGAGAATCTCTTCATTCCTTACCTTAGCAGCCCACGTAATTTTCAACATTCTTCTGTAGCACCTGATCTCAAATGCTTCGATTCTGTTCTGTTCCGGTTTTCCCATAGTCCATTATTCTCTACGATACAACGCTGAGCTCCAAATATTCTTCCTCAAATTAACGACTATGTTTGATACTAGTAGAGTTGTCTTGGTCCTGAATTCCATCTTCTCATTGGTTCGCGCGTCGTGGTTTATTCTGCTTTGTTCAAAGTATCTATTATGTGATGTCTTGTAAAAGTCGCGAAACAATTCCGTTTAATACGGCAGTGGAAAATATTTTGTGCGTCTGTAGAGGTATGTAGAAACTGCATTTACAGTGTAACAGAATAGAGCCACTCGCTGTTCGCTGTCGTAGTCAACCATAAGTGTGTTACTAATATCGCAACACAGTACGTTGCAGCCCTCCCGAGGGAAATATGGTGGCTGTCACAACGAAGATTTTGGAAACTGACCAGCGGGGAAGTTAACGAGCCCAATAAATGTTAGGGAAATTTTAATTTAAAGTAATAAATGTAGTACAATAAAAATATTTTTACTATCAAACCACACTATGTGTTCTTATGTCGGAAAGATTAAACTTCATTAAGGTACCACCGAAAATTCAGTCAGCATGGCTGGAAGGGCTTTTGATCCACCCACCTTGGAACACGTGATCAGTTTCTTAAAGACTGTGCAATTTAGCTTGCTATGTTTTGGAATGGGTTTCCAGTCGTCTTCCTGTCCTACAGAGGTTTTCAATAATTATTCCCGAAATAACTTCCGCAAAATAACGAGAGGACTTCCTGGAAAAAGCGACACCGTTCCAGCTGAGCTACTGCTTTGTAACGATTTCTAAATCAACGAGATGTTAAACCGTATACTTCCTCCGTGTCTTTGTGCCACAGAAGGGCTATTGAGACGCAAACTACGTTACGTACTGAAGCTGAAACTTGAGGCCGTAGAAGGAAACGGCTGCCGCGGTGGCAGTACGTGATGAGATTCTCGCACGGCTCGATTTCTGTGCTTCGGCATCCAGGGCACTTGTTTTTACGTCCACATGCGAAAGCTGACACGCGTGAAAATCTTCCACGCCAGTGGCAGGTCTGAGATGCCTTAGCAGGGGTGCTTGCGCGTTGCAGAGATAAAGTTCCGGAAAGACTTTCCTCAGTTCCTCGTGAAAAGCAGTGCTTTCTTCGTCTAGTCAGTCCGCTGCTGACCTCTCCCCTAATGCCTGTTGTAATGGGACACCCGAACTCCGATGGAACGAATGCTCTGTAGCTGGTGCCAAAGTTTTTCGGTGCCTCATCTTCACGCCTGTCGGTCAGGGCAATATCAAACGCCTTCTGCATCGACGTAGGCCAGGGTCGCGTGGACATGTGGTCTTGCGTTATCTTGTTGAAAGATACCATCACAGAAACCTCGAAGAGAGGGGACAGCCATCGACCTTGACGCATCAGTGATGTAGCGTGTACTGTCCAAACTAACGGCTATGCCAACAGGTGGTGATCGCGTTGTGCACCCAGTGGCACGATCCAGTCACATTAGTGTGACTACCGTCTATGTTCGACGTCGACGTGCAGTACTCACAGATGGCAGCACTAGCAATGGAGGGTACATAAGAGTGTGGATCGGACAGGGAGACCAGTGCAGTCCTTGTCGTAATGCAGAAACGGAGCGATTTATCTGACGTCAAAAAGGACATAATCATTGGCATCCAGGCCAAGGATGGAAGCGTTTCCGAAACGGCTAACTGCAGACTGTTCACGTTGTGAAGACATTGCTTTCCCCGAAAGTCGATAATATTTTTTTTCCTTTGTGCATTACCTTGTTATAGTACGTATGTATCATTTATTTCAACTATTCTTTATTTGTTAATACGTCACATTGTTTCTTCATTCATTTTGCTACTGTTTTATATTTTACATTGTACGAATATGAATGTTCTGGTTTTATATACTTTGTAAATCTTTGGTTAGGCTAGGAGAAGTACTGGGTCAGAGAGAGAGCGAACGTCTATCGATAGAGAGCGTGCGAGTTGTGTGGTATCGTGGCTGGTTCGCGGGTGGAGAAACGTTGAAAATTTCGGCGTGAAAGACGGTGATACGCGGAGGAACAATGAATTACAGTGCGTCCGCTGTGTTAATAGGAGATCGTGCATTATTAAGTGAACAGTAAAACCTGAAAAGTATATCGAGTGTTTGCGGTGACAATTTTACATACTGTGTGAACTTGTGACAATTAGTCGTGAACCAGACATCATTGTCGTGTGGAGACACTAAGTGTTAGAATGCGTGAAAGTGGAACAAACCAAAATGTTAAGTAAAAGAACAGCGCTGTGATTTGATCAAGAAACATTTATTATATCATCCAAACTGTCTTAAAGACGACGACGTAAATTGAACTGATGTTTAACGGACTGTCATAGTGATAAACACATGTGACTCTTTTCCTGTGGCCACACGGTGAAATAACTGTGCGGAGTATTGGCATTAACCGGATATATATCTTAAATGCTAAAGACATTGCGTAATTCCGACCTACCCGCACCACGTGATTAATAAACTTTTAATAATAAAACGTCGCGCGCGTAATGACAACGCACACACTGGAACTATTATTATCGCGCCAGTGCTGCCAGCTGATTCGACTACAACGGAGACGTGGACCACCGCCGTAACTGGAATACTAATGAAACAGGAGGATCCATCATTATCTTCACGCCACGAACCAGGATTAACTTCACACATCGTCCGCGCGGACCACCGCTGATGTCATCGCACTGCCTGTAACAACAGTTAAGACATTAAAAGAAAATTATTACGCTCTCTCTCATTTCAAAATTATAGACAATTGCAGTTAAATTATCTATTTTAAAAATACTGTCACAATATCAAGGTTCAATTTTGTTTAGTTCCAATAAATATTCTTTCCATTATTTAGTCTTCTTAAGTGTTGAAAACCCGTCAAATTAAAGTTCAATTAATAATTTTCTTTCAAAATTCTTCTCAGACATTTTGCTGCTCATCATAATTTTGTTTTAATGTTTGTGTGTAACTTCTTTTGGAGGGAGTACATATTTTATTTTTTGTGCAGTAAAATTAGCTACCATAAAATTACGTATATTACCAGCCGATGCTGTCCGCCATTACTGCTTGAAAACTGACCAATTGTATTTTTGCACCTATTTTCTCATTGGCTGTCAGCTTCAAAACAAAATTACGTATTTCGTGGGCATCTAGCAGATGCGCGATGTCTGTGTAGGCCCCTAAAATAATTTTTTTTTTTTGCTTTTGCAGATTTACTGGAATTATATTGACTGTAATTGTTCATTTGGCCCCCGTTAAAGTGATTTATCGCATCTATATAATAATTGTACTGAATTATCTAATTTATTTTTTATTACGTAAACATTGGCATACCATATTTATATTAAAATTGACGTCTTATTGGCCCCACATAAGATTCTGCACGTTCTGACAAAGACTATGTTAATTTTTTTTGTCCATGACTAACAGGGGTAGTCAGATTCCTTGTATAGGTCATGTTTTATTATTTAAAATGGTCTTTTTTCCAGAAGTAGAGAACCAGTTTCTTTACAACGTGTCACTGTGATTGAAGTACACCATTCAAGGCAAAATGGCAAGTAAAATACCGGTGTAGAGGCAACCTTGGTGCGGTTCGTAGATGACAGCGGTAAACGACAGCTGTGAAGATGCATACGGGCACATGGACGTTCAAGTGTTGAGCAACTGGTCGCCCTCATAAGCCAAGGGGCTACCAACAGTGTCTCCTTAACGACCGCTCAGCGGTCATTTACTGCTCATGGGCCTGCCTCTGCAGCAGGCGCTTGGTTCGTGCACCCATGCTGGCTGTTGTCCATCGGCGATGAAGACTGGAATTTGCACGTCATTATCACAACTGGACTTTCACATAGAGCAGACAGATGGCCTTTTCAGTTGAAACACGTTTTGTAGTCCATCAGACAAATTACCATTGGTGTGTACGTCATGAAACATCTGGAAGCAAACATCTTGCAACAATTGTCAGAAGCGTACAGACCAGAGGGAATTTCCGGGGTGATCTTCTGATTCTGGAAGGCACAATGGAACAAAGCAAGTATTCATATATCCTTAGGGAATATGTTCACATCTATGTAGAGTTCCTTTTTCTCGGTTTGGTGGCATCTTACCAGCAGGACAGTGCAACATGTCACACAGCTCACAGAGGATGTGTGTGGTTCGAAGAGCACCAGGATTGAGTTTACCGTACTTCCCAGACCACCAAACTCCTCGGATTTAAACCGGATCGAGAATCTATGGCATCGGGCTCTTCGCTTCACGATTGTCAATCGCAAAATTTAGTGCAGCTGGACATGGCACTTAGTCGGCGTGGCTCCACATCCCTGTTGACACGTACCAGAATTTCAATGACTCTCTTCCTGCATATCGCGCAGTGGAAGATTGTTACTCAGACTTCTGACAGGTGGTAACACGAATGTGATTTGTCCGTCAGTAATAGGTGTATGTGTTGCACCCTATGGCGATAATCATGTAGAGGTCGGGACTGACCCCTGCAGTGACGGGTGAAACAGCTAATGGTAGCCGACGATGGAGCACCATGGGGTGCAGGTGTAAGTGCGGACTGTACAAGTAACATTAGTAAAACATCCCTGATTACCAACATGCTTTGTCTGTGTCAATTACAAGGATGGAGTCGCGGCCAGAGGGTAGGTTATTGTCCTGGCGAGCGTGCTGCGTGCCGACGTCACCATTTCGCCTGCCTGACAGGCAGCATGTGCGAAAGTCGTCGCTGCTGACGTCAGCGCTGCCATAGATATCTGATGCGTACGCCATACCAGTGAGGAAAGATCTTTGCCACTCGGGCATGGCCGCAGCACCAATACGAAAAAAATGCTGTTAAATCGTAGTACCCAGCATGTTCAAAGTCGAGGACATACGCTCGCACTGGATGGTGACCAGCAACAATGAGGCCCTACAAGGAATAATCACTAGCAATAGCAACAGCGTAATCGGGCAGCCGGTAGCTCAGGCTCGAAGAAGCGACCCACCAAGGAACTGGTCGCCAGCAGAGGGGAGTCTCCATGCACGTGACCTAGCAGCACAAAGACGCCAAGTTGTCTCGATTCAAAGTACAGTACAGGCGGTCACGTGCAGCTACCGGAGTCGAGGTCCACGAAATGTGGCTGACTGCTTGATCTGGTACTGCAGTTGACTTTATCTCGAACGACTGGCATAGACTGTGGCGTTTGCCATCAAACTGCCTGATAATATCTGAGAGCATTGAGTGTGATGGTCTGCTTTCGGGGATTGGGGGAGGGCGGCAGGGAGCCTCTGCAACAGTTGCACTTCCACCTCATAACTCACAGTGGGCTGGAGCGGCAGGGTGTCGCCACTGGGCTTGAGAGAGATTTCATTTGCTCTGGTTTTCTTGTTTGGTCAACTGCTCCAGCGTCCTGTAGGATTTCCCAACTTCGCCTTTCAGGTGGGCTTGTCGGTGACTTCCGCGTTGGCAGCGTCCCGAATAGCGCTGTTGCACTCTGAATATACCATCTTACGAAACGGTGTCGGACTGTTTCCTCCATTATGACGTGGTTCTGCCTAGAATTGCAGGAACTGTACCTTGCCCCTGGCGTAGGCATGATGCAACAGACACAGGTACGTTCATCGTGAAGCAGTCTGCAAGGCTTGTCTCAAAAGACGGTAACCCTGTGTCTCTGAGCTAACAATGTCTATCGACCCGAGCACTAGTCATGTGGAGCTGCAGTGATCCTGCAGCCATCAATATCGTGTTCAAGTGACATTCGTGGAATATAAGGTTTCAGTATTATGACAGGAAGCAGTTTTGTTTGTTACAAACCAATAAAAAACCAACATCGCACAAATTACTTTTTATTCAAGACAATAGGTTTCAACAGTCTTTGCTATCATCTTCAGGCCTTAAACATCTTTCTGTAGTAAAACGTGTTCATTTTACGCTGAACCCCATGCACAACATGCCAAGTGGATGAAACTCAGCACATTATAAAAGTTTGTCGTTGCTAAAATGTTTAAAAACACGAAGCACCCTGTCCAGAAGGCCATGTCCATATACATATTGCTCACAGATGCTTGTTACATTATACAAATACGGAACGTAATAGCACATCTGTTCACATATGCTGGACATGTACTAAGCAATGGGAATCCACTTTAAATGGCTTATAAAATACAACTCTCCGTATGACAAACGTTTATAATGGGCTGATTTTTATCCACTTGACATCTTGTGCATGAGGTTCAGTGTAAAATGAACATGTTTTACTACGAAAAGATGTTTAAGACCCGAAGATGACAGCAAAGACTTTTGAAATCGGTTGTCTTGAATAAAAAAAATATTTCGTGCGATCGTGGCTTTCGAGTGGGTTTTAACAACTGAAATAGATCTCCCGCCTATACGTTCAGAAAATTCAATCAAGTTTTATTTGTAATATTTGCTACAGAGCTTAATTCCTGAATACATGTGTAGACGCGACTCTGTGGACACCAAAGCTTATATTGTTGTCACGTAGTCACTCAGTGCTGGTTAGCACTTAGTGTTACTTAAACATGGCCTGTTTAACTAATAGTATCTATAGTAAATCTCATTACTATCAATATATGGATAAGCTATGGGATGTTTTGGGAAAGAACTTCAAATTAAAAACAACTTAACAACTCTCTATTGTTTAGTAAGTTCCATTACCAGATATGCAAATTTTGCTTTATAAAACGGAAGATATTTAAATTCTTGTCTTCTAGACTGTTTCGTTTTTCATTAATTATTTCTCCTGCCTTGGAGAAAACCTTCTTTGCAGGAACTGAAGTCATTGCACAGGACAAATATTTATTGGTCATTACACGCAACAGATTTTTGTCAATATTGTAATATACATACATGATTGTCTGTTACAGGCTTCTTAAAATGTTAACTTGGGTCAGTTATAGAATCACTGCTGCTGATTGGAAAGAAAAACAGTTTCTGAACAGGTAGCCCCATCAGTAGACTGTTAGCGCTGCTCATGGATGTTTCTACAAAAGTAGAAATGGCATAGTGGCGCTATGAACGCGTCAAAGTTTTGTGTTTTCGAATCACATTATACAATAACACGTACAATGAAAACTCTTGTAAGTGCAAGGAGGGCTCAGAAACAGATGAGGACAATAGTGGTGTGCTTAACTGATAACGATAATAATCGTATTTATTTTAAAATGAATTACGCGCCATAATCTCAGACGCTTAACAAATCTTTCAATGTCATTTTTTCCTTTACTAACTACATTGCTTTACAACAGCCTTATCTACATTTGTATTCTTTACTACAAATAAGTAGGCTTACACATGATCATCTGGATAATGCGCTTTCACGAATGCATATAATTTGCTAGCTGATCAGTACGAGACGCGCACGCCGGTGAGTTGTCAGCACTGGAACACACACACGAAAATTCCCTCTCTCGTGTCCGCTCACTCGCAGCGCCAATCTGCTAACAACATATGTAAGCAACATCTCGTAGATCGCTAAGGCACGACTACAGTTCATGTTGATTAAACATCTCCTTGCTATCTGCTCGTACTTTCCCCTCTCCCCAAGCACTCAAAGGAGGTAATCGGATCGATCAACTTCTCGCACCCTAATTAAGATTGCGTTTTTTTTTTTTTTTTTTGTTGAAAGATATGACTATCGACGGTTAAGCAGACTGTCGATAGTGTCGAGATTGTCGTTAATCTGTAATTTGTCGATGCATAAGTAACACTAATAGCACTTCTTTATCGAGCTTTAGTAGAATCAGACGTGTTGTCTAGACCGTGCTGGTGTGGATGCCTCATTTCGGAATGCAGCTGCTGCAGCTTGGGACACATGAGGGAGTGCTGGAAAGTAATACCTCCGAATTTTTTATTCTGTTCTCAGTTACATGTCTTGCTTGTCACTCGGTCGACTTTCTCGGTACGCTGGCGCAAGATGCAACTTTCTACCGCTGGGGGCCCCGAATTATATAGTGTAACTATACCTTTGAATGACAGACGGCGTGCCGGTATTGAGTTTCTAACCGCAGAAAACGTCCACACATGGGGCATCTTTCCCTCAGAATGACAATGCCAGAAAATACACCGGCGCCGCAACATCTACAACAATCCGATGACTTGGGTTCATCACCATCGATCATCTTCCATTTTCTCCCGACCTGGCCCCATCCGATTTTCATCAGTTTCCATAACTTAAAGGACTTCACGTTGATAGTGATGAAGCGGTGTAAGCAGAGGTGAGGTTGTCGCTCCATCAGCAGAGTCAATCATTCTACAGTGACTGTATCAACAAACTGGTCTCTCGTTGGGAGAAATGTGTTCGTCATCAGGGTGACTATGTTGAGAAATCGACAGATAGAAATGAAGAATAAAGATATAGAATGTTAATAGCGTTTATTTTATTTAAAAATCTTTAGGAGTTTTCACATAAAAAATTCGGAGGCTTTACTTTTCAGAACTTCCTAGTCTCGACTAAGGTATTACCTCCCTATCATTGGCGTGCGCCAATATTGGAGGAAATGGAATGCAACCTTCCACGAACGTGCTATCCGCAGAGGTTTTCCAGACACATGATCTGCAAGATCGACTGATTTGAATCCATGTGACATTTGGCTATAGGAATATTTAAAAGAAAGGGTTTACCAGGGACGCGATCGGTTTCTACCTTATGTGAAGGCCAGTGTACAGCAACACGTTACTCAGATTCCACTGCAACTGCAGCGAGCAACTGTTGAGCACGACGTTATACGGATGCAGCGTCATGTCGACGTCTCTGGCGCTCGTACTGAACAAATTGAGTAAGTGGCCGTTAATAATAAAATCATCACTATCCCTTCTCATTTGTTTGGCTTTTCAGCCCACATTCCGTTCCTAACCCATTACACAGGGTGGTCCATTGATCGTGAACGGGCCAAATATCTCACGAAATAAGCGTCAAACGAAAAAACTACGAAAAACGAAACTAGTCTAGCTTCAAGGGGGAAACCAGATGGTGCTATGGTTGGCGCGCTAGATGGCGCTGCCATAGATCAAACGGATGTCAACTGCGTTGTAAGATGGCAAGAACCATGCCCCTTACATGAAGTCATTAAAGATCAACTAACTCACGTTGAGCGAACAGTAGGGCTGAACAAAAAAATGACTGACAAGGCACAATGCATCTTGTAGAGGGTATAGTATAGACGTATTGAAATAATTAATGTCGGGTGATGGTTTTAAAGTAATTCACAAGACATGAAAACTTTGTGGAAACACGTCGATTTACTGGAGGCTAGTTTATCTCAGGGAAGTACTCAGAATTGACTGTGGTCGCTGGGGGAGCGGCTAAGGGAAGCGACAATGGGCAGCTTAGGGCGGCTCAAGCTCTGAGAAAGCGGTAATGAGGCGCGGCCTCCAGCCACCTTAAGATGAGTGACAGCGTGGGTGGTTGTCCCCGAGCTCATGCTGGTGTACCGGGAAGCAGACGGAGAACTTGTACGCCTGTTGATAAACGTCCGGCGTCCCGTTTTCAGTGAAAAATGCGAGAAAGCCGAGCAAAGCTACGGTGGAGCAGTCAACAGAGGTCAAAATATGCGTGTTCGTGACAATAGCAACTTCACACTGAATTCATGGTCTGCAGAGTCTGAAGCAAATAAGAATGAAATACGCCGGCCTCCGATGGGAACGTAGGACCAAGGAATTTGAAGTACTCTCCTGGGAGTCAGAATTCCGGAAAACATGGTGTTGTGCAGACGCTAACCTTGATGGGTGGCCTGGGAGGAGCTAAATAACAGAAGTTGAGAGGAAGGGAAATTTTGTGGGAATTTGTTCACTTCCCAGAGCAGGCATTGGTCGGCGCTGGGAAGCAACACATAATTAATGCGACTTGCTCTGCAATTGGCGTAAGTGACTTTGCTGGAGGGGAAACCGAGGTGAAGAGCGGACTGTGAGAAGTCTCCATAGAGGTCTTCCGTTCCCAGCTTGCCTAGAGTGCGGAAGTGGCGTTCTTTACTCAGCTTGCCTGAGAAAGAGTGATCATCTCTGCAGTTTAGGACTTAGCAAATGGAACGATTGAGATTGGAGATAGGAAGTTTTGGTTCCACTATGTACTGAGCAAGATAGCTAGGAGTGAATAGATGAGCGCAGCCTTGCAGCATCACGAGGCTGGCTGACTTCCGCACAATGACACCACCCCGCCACGCTGAATTCGGTGATATTGCGCCCGCTCCGACCACTGATTAATTTGTTGGATCACGTTGGCAAAGTTTCCACGAGGGTTTCATGGACTGTGTATTGTAGAATTCTTCTCGCACTTCGCATTATGCCTGGGTCAGTCGATAGGAATTTTGAGTTATTGCGCTTCACTCCACACAAACGAAATTTATTACCACTGCCTGATAGGAGACTCATGTAATGTGATGATTGAAGGTCAGGAGTTGAAATAAATTTGTGCTAATCGACTGCATCTGTTTTCAATCAAGTAGTTGAAATCCCAAGTCACTTTCTTAATTAATTTTATGTTCAACATTTGCATTTGGTGTTCAATAACTGAATATAACATCAATGTGCACCCCTTTTTAATTTAAAGTGATCAGTTCTGAATAAATTAATGTCAACACTGAGACTGCAGTTCAATCAGGAGTCACAGGGCCATATTACTTTTTTGCGTTATCCGATATTGCGGCAGTTTTGCATTCTCTGTTGATCTGTTAGTCAATTAGTTGGGGTGAACACACGCCAAAACCAGCTAAGTGACGGGTGGGGTATTACAGCATTTTTTAAATAGGAACCCTAATTTTTAATCACATATTCGTGTAGTACGTAAAGAAATAATAATGTTTCAGTTGGACCACTTTTTTCGCTTTGTGACAGATGGCGCTGTAATAGCCACAAACATATGGCTCACAATTTTAGACAAACAGCTGATAACATCGCCATTCTCCCTTGCAGTGAATCATCTTGTAGTACAATCGGTAGAGCATTTCGTAGGAACTCAGCATACATTGCACCATTTAGATTGCCATCGATAAAATGAGGGCCAGTTATCCTTTCTCCCATAATGCCGCACCACATATTAAGCCGCCAAGGTCGCTGATGTTCCACTTGTCGCAGCCATCGTGGATTTTCCGTTGCCCAATAGTGCATATTATGCCAGATTACGATACCGCTGTTGGTGAATGATGCTTCGTCGCTAAATAGAACGCGTGCAAAAAATCTGTCACCGAACCGTAATTTCTCTTGTGCCCAGTGGCAGAACTGTACATGACGTTCAAAGCCGTCGCCATACAATTCCTGGTGCATAGAAATATGGTACGGGTGCAATCGATGTTGATGTAGCATTCTCAACATCGACGTTTTTGAGATTCCCGATTCTCGCGCAATTTGTCTGATACTGACGTGCGGATTAGCCACGACAGGAGCTAAAACACCTGTTTGGGCATCATCATTTGTTGCAGTTCGTGGTTGACGTTTCACATGTGGCTGAACACTTCCTATTTCCTTAAATAACGTGACTATCCGGCGAACCGTCCGGATACGTGGATGATGTCGTCCAGGATACCGAGCAGCATACATAGCACACGCCCGTTGAGCATTTTGATCACAATAACCATTCATCAATACAATATCGATCTTTTCCGCAATTGGTAAACGGTCCATTTTAACATCCAGAGGGCCAACCATAGCGCCATCTGGTTCCCCCCTTCAAGCCAGACGAGTTTCGTTCTTTGTAGTTCTTTCGTTTGATGCTTATTTCGTGAGATATTTGGTCCGGTCACTATCAATGCACCACCCTGTATATACAAACATTTCTACACGTTTTTCTTGCATTCACAGCGCCAGACATGCACCCGGTGACCAAAATTGGAATTAATTTTTTGTCCATCGTAAATCGCTTCCGCATTAACGCATTAGGATATCTACCAAGTTTCGCTGACATATGATAACTGCAGTCGTAGTGGACTTCTGTGAGTAGCTGGACTTTAATAATAACAACTCAGTACTATCATACTCATAGTAATGCATGAAAAAAAATTGTTGTTTTATGTTCTCTGCAGTGGATGGATATACTTGAAATTCCTTGATCAGTCATGCTGCACAGCTACGTATGCAATTTTTGGTTTGTTAAGCAGATATAGATACTAATTTTGTTCATTTAAAAGAATGTATGAATGTTCTGTATTAGAAGTTAAAGTATAAAGATAGGGTATATAGTCAACACAGTTACACAACAGTCACATGTAGAAGGTCAGATCTGAAGACTTCACAGAGTCTGAATAAAGTGTACACAGATACACACATTGGAATTCCAAATATGGAAGTTTCGCACAGTCTTACATAGTGATTTCATATAGGCAGGTAGAAGTATGAATATCACATGCGTATGTGGGTGCCTCCACAGGACCCAGAGTTATCTTCATGATATTTCATCTTTTATGCCTTACTATCAGTCAGCCAACTGCTGTGTCGGACCCACAGCAAAGTTTGTCTACTCCTTTACTTCCCCCCCCCCCCCCCCAGCGAGCTTTGAGCGCGAGACCCACCTTGTGTCGAACTGAGCAGACAGGATTTCAAACGTGCTGCTTACTACACACATCGGTATCAGTTTTGTCACTGATTTCTTCATCAGGCAACAGCAATTCAGGGATTTGTGTCATCAATCCAGTTCACAGATGAGGCCACTTTTAAGCGGAGTGGTATCTCCAACTTTTGTAACAGTCGTCTGTGGGATAATGGGTACAACCCCTTCTGGTATGGTGACAGTGAATCATCAGCATCAGTGCAGCCAGAATGTGTGAGCCAGGATAACTGGCACCAGTTTTCCTTCCACATTGCTTTACCTACCTGGCTGGAAGGAGTGCCATTTATGATTCGAAGGGTTATGTGGCTGCTACATGATGATGCTACAGCACACTTCACCGTTAAAGTCCGGACGCATCTCAGTCGTGTCTTCCCTGGTCGATGGATCTGACGACGGGGTCAAGTTGCATGGCCTGCTCGTGAGATTTCTGGTTATGGGGCCATCTCGAAATCATCTCATATGCAGAGCCCATTCCAGATGGAATGTCTAAGCATCTTTACAAAGTAAATGACACATTATCAGAAAAATTCTACAACGTAAATCTTATTAGCTAAACACATAAAGACAGGAAAAACACAAATATACAAGAGTACACAAACACATAGCGGAATAACAGACAAGGAAATGACAGGGGTTGTTTTACTGCAGTATCTTGCAAATAAAACCTTCTTTACTTCTTGGAGAACTCCCTTCATTCTTCATTATTTCAAAAAGTGCTATCTATACCTGCTTTCTGTACTTTTTTCGTAAAACTTCTGAATGGATTTCTTCCAATTCATCGCAACTCATTCTCTTATATAGTCTACCCCCTCTTAAGCTAACTTAAATCTACTGAGCTCAGATGCTAAAGTAAGGGACGAGGCAATGCAGCAGCACAAAACATTTAATACAAACAGCAATAAAAAAAATGCAAATTGGCAAAGCTAACAGCAGTAAATGTAATAACTTATATCTAAACATGACAAACCCACAAGCAGAAAAAATAGTACACTAAAGACAACAATGCACAAAAGGGACATGTATATTCACATCCTAATGTCTATGTAATTAAAGTGGTGCACCACAAAAAATAATTCTACGAAAAATTACCAAGTACTTGAAAAGAAAATTATATATGCAGTTACTGTTATTAGTCCCTTCTTATTGTTCTTCCCATTCCAAGAGCTCCTTTTTCGAAGAATGTGGATCATAAAATAATTATTTAATAGATCTGTTGACAGAAAGTGTTCACATTAGCAAATGCATTTAAGTTTATTTTATAAAACCAATGCTGCAACTCAGCTGGAAAACAGATATCAAATGAAATAAGCAATTAAGCAAACCAAAGTATAAAAACATCATTCAACAGCCATGTGGCATTTCATAAGTCAGTAGAAATTCTCTCAATTCTCGTAGAAAGACACTTGTCGTAATCAGGCGTGCAGATGTACGAATATTTCCCATCAGTTCATAAGCATTTCAGTAAGTAGCACAAAGTACGAGCAATCATGTTTCCAAGTAATGAGCATGTCGTATTTGCGATGCTTTCTACAAAGAAATGTCAATAGCGAGGATAATGGCCACTATCGTCTTTGTAATAATATCATAACAGATCAATCACATCTCAAAATCGTCGTAGCCTTCTGAATATTCTAAAACCTAAAAAAAATTCTCTGCTCATTTCAAAAATGTTATCTACCTCAAACGAACTTTAAAAATCATGATCCCATACCAAATACATCATTCAAAGCTCTCTTAGTGTCACAATGGTTCCGAAAAAATACAGACAATATACAATTTCATAAGTGTGAAGTTATCCAATTGCGTAATTACGTAAACATGTGTCACTGACGTAGTAAAAAAAATGTTTGTCTCTCTCAGTAAAATGACCAGATAGCTGTGTAATTTATGTGTTAGAGGAATATGGTACCGATGTGTAAAGTTGTATAAGCAAATACCATATTAGCTAGGACTCCTTGTGCTTGCCAGACACATGGTACACAAAGTAAGCGTGTACCCCCCCTGAGGATTAATGTAATTATTCCCTCAGGTGTTACAGATTAATGAAATGTATCACGGAAAACTTTCTTAGTAATTCAAAAATCTTGAAAAATAAATGGTTTAAGTACAAAATTAATCATTCAAATGCGTGTCCTGTAGCGCTAAATGTGCGTCTTGCTGTAAGGTAATTCTGTGGAAGTGTCGTAGTTATCTTCCTCTGTAAGCAAAGTTCTGCTGAAGTCAATTACTTACCTCATCATAAACGAAAGTGAAATGCTTTGCGTATATATATCGTAGTTATTACGTACCTTACCATGATCAAGAAAGTACTGTAATGCGATGTATTGTTGTGCTACGAAAAAGGCTGTCTCATTGTAGCTATACCACAAAAGTTACTACTAAAACATGTTTTACTTTCCAGAATAATACAGAAAAACTGTGCAGATATAAAACAGATACACCGCAAAAGCAACAATGTAAATTGTGTCACATATTAATAGCGTCGTGATATAATCGTGTAGCTATCAAAGAAACCAAACGCTAAGTCATCTTTAATCTCACCGAATGTACTTCAAATAAAGAGTATCTTTTCAAGTAAACCAAAATGTTGCATTAAAATCTCATTAGCAGTATAAGTTCTAAGTATGTAAGCCTGATAATCGTTATGTAATCGTGCAACTTGTTGCAAGAATGTACAACACAGTGTCGTCTGTTCACTATTCGTAATTACAGTTTAAATAAGTTGCCCAGGTTCTTGAGTGGATATTTAACTTCAAACACTGTTGCATCGTAACAGTTTCTGAAGTCCGACAAAGCATACTAGAAATGTGAAGTGAAAAGTTTGATGGCAAAGACAAAGTTAAAAAGCAGATTATCTTTCAACAAACGGTTTTACATGTGAAATGTGGTGTAAACCTTTACTCTTCCTAGTACGCAGAGTTTCAACTTCAACACAATTATCATGTGGTATACGTCGGATTCTGTAAGGTCCATTGTAAACTAGAAAGAATTTGTGACTCAAGTTTCCTTCTTATGTGATAATGAATGAGCTTTAATGAGAACTTTCTGACCAATGTATAATTTCTTTGCTTTTGCTTTACCGTGTATTTTTCTCCTTTTGTCTGCTGCAGATTTTATATTTTTAATAGCCAAATCAATTATGTCTTTGTGTCGAAGTTTACGTGTATTCGGGAAAGGTACAAACTCTCTGATTCTGTTCGGTAGTTCTTCATTCTTCAGTACAAGAGTAGGTGGTAAAGCAGTGGAGTCATGAGGCATTTCATTCAGCACATTTTGAAATAAGTGTAAATATCTGTCCCAATGATGATGCTTTCTTAGACAATAAAGTCTGCGAAGTTTACTGATTTCTTTCATAATCCGTTCAGATGGTTTACAATGTGGTGAGTACAATGAAATAAAAACAGGTTTGATTTTACGGTTTCGAAGCACGCGTGACCAAACAGCAGATCTGAATTGCGGTCCGTTATCTGAAATGACATTAGCAACGTGGCCAACTTCACGTAAGAAATTTTTGACAAAGGCGTTGGATACAGACCATCCAGTGGCTTTACGTAATGGAGTGAAAGAAACAAATTTTGAAGTAAGTTCAACAGCGACTAGAACGTACGAAAATCCATTCAATGTTCTGAGAAGGGGTCCCAAGAGATCAACAGCAGCAAATTCTTTTAATTTAGAGGGAATGACAGGAGACAACGGAGCACGATGTGAGATAGTAGATGGTTTCGCCTTTTGACAAAGTTTACAAATAGACAAGACTCTTCGAATTCTCTTTTCCATATTGTTAAAATAACAAGTCGTCCAAAGAATATGATAACATTTTCGTGGACCAAAATGTGCATAGCTGAAATGAATGTACCAAATGAGCTTATTAACAAAATCATCTGGAATCCAAAGTACCCATAGCTTGTCATCAACAGTGCAGCGTTTGAACAGTATGTTGTTTCCAACCAGATAATAATGCCGAATCTGTGTGTGTGTCTTTTCATGCCATTTACTTTTGACGTCTTTCCAAATTGGACTTTTATCTTGTTCATGAGCAATGTCCTTTAAAGATGTGGTGATGAAGTTTTCAAAGGCGACTTTCTGAATGTAAATAATACTCAAATTTTTCTCGAGGTTGCCTTCTGCGTTACTTTTCTCAAGCCCAGCCGGTGCGCGTGACAGTGCGTCCGCAACAATGTTCTCCCTGCCGGGAATGTAGACTATTGTGAAGTGGAATTCTTGCAGAAACAATGCCCAACGTTTTAATCTGTCATGATTTAATTATGAAGACATAAGAAATTGTAATGCACGATGATCACTGTATACTTTTACGTGCTTACCAGAAAGAAAGAAACGGAATTTGTTAAATGCCCAAACAATAGCTAAAGCTTCTAATTCAGTAACGGAATAATTTTTTTCAGATTTTGTTAGCACTCGGCTAGCAAAAGCAATGGTTTTCTGAACAGTAGTGTCATTTTCTATGGCTTCTTGAAATAAATGGGCACCAAGACCGACTTCAGAAGAATCCGTGCTAAGGCAGAAATCTTGTGACAGATCTGGATGAGATAGTATTGGCGCGTTAAGTAGCGATTCTTTCAAAGAATTGAATTCCAACTGTGCTTGTTCGTCTCAGTTCCAAATAGTATTTTTTTCAGTGGGAGAACAAAGTTTTGGTGTAACTAGAATTTGCATATTCAGAAAACGACGGTAAAAATATACGAGACCTAGAAAACTGCGGACTTGTTTTTTTGTGGATGGAACTGGAATGGCTCTGATTGCTTCCAACTTTTCAGGATCCGGCTGAATGCCTTCAGAAGAAATAATGTGTCCCAAAAACTTCACCTTTGTCCTACCAAATTCAGACTTTTCCAAGTTAACTGTAATTCCAGATTCTGCACGCTGTTGAGGATGCGATTGTGTTGTTCCCATGATGCTTCTGCTATCAGAATATCTTCCACATATAAGGTGATGTGACGTTTTAAGAACTCAGGTAATATGGAATTTAGACCACGAATGAATGCTGCCGAAGAAATGTTCAAACCAAAAGGAAGTTTCCGAAATTTATAACAAACGCCGAAACAAAGGAAAGCTGTGTATTTTCTACATTCTGGATGAAGTTCGATCTGATAAAAGCTGGATCTGAGATCAATGGAAGACAACACTCTTACACCATTAAAATTTTGAAGAAGTTCTTCCAACGTTTGCGGCCTGTCTGTTTCAGGAATGATGATAGTATTGATTTGTCTTGAATCTAAGACAAGCCTGATCGATCCATTTTTCTTCTCAACAACATGTAATGGATTGTTGTATGAGCTTACTGCAGGCTCAATAATGCCCTCGTCAAGCATAGATTGTATTTCTGTTCTAACACGGTCCCTATAATGTGCCGGAATTACGTATGGTCTAACACAAAATTTAGTATGCTCACGAACACGAAATTGGTATTGAAATCCTTTGATTGTTCCTGTTTTGTGAGTAAAAACTTTGGAATGGTCTTGTAAAATCTCAAAAAGGTCTTGCCTATCAGTGTCATTACAATTCTCAATTGTTTGAATTTTATTCTGAATTAACTCATTAGTATCAAATGCGCCATCGATATCATCCCTGTCAGTACTTGCAGAGTGATTGTTAGTGTCAAGTTCCGTCGAAAATTCCATACTGTTGTCTAACAGGAGGTAAAGCCGATTAATTTCTTTGTCATGGTTTGAGAGCCAATCTTCAAATTTCAAAGCTATTGACTCACCTTCTTTCTCTAAACTTATTTGAGCATCGTGAAAGTTTAAGATTGCTTTGTATTCATTAAAAAAAACTACTCCCAATATAATTTCCGTCGACAATAATGGAACAATAAGAAAGTTCATAGAGAAGCTATGGCTTTGACAACAGAATTCTAAGTTGGTTTGTTGGCGTACATCTACACTTTTTCTAAAGATTGCACCTTGTAATTTAATCTTACGTAACGGAAGTGTGGGGCAATCGTTCGATTTGTTGCATTTGCTAATGACTGTTTCACTGATTACTGAAATGGGACTGCCAGAGTCAAGTACTGCCGTAAATTTTACGTCATTTACTGTAATGTGAATCACAGGATAAGCAATGTTGTTGTTTTACGTCGTGTTCCTGGAGTAAGACGTCCCTAATGTCTTCCATTTTTACGTAATTACTAGCAACGGCAGCTGCGTCGTCAGTTTCATAAGTACGTTTTGTGGCTGCCAGCGGTATGAGTCATTGCCTATTGTCTCTTTGATGGCGCGCGTCGTTATTGGGATTTGGAGACCTAACTTCTATAAATTCACCTTGTCGAGAGGGCCCTGCCGTGTTGGAATCCCGCCAGTTCTGATGCAATTCAGGTCTGTCGTTACGATCATATCGTCTGTCGTCATGTCGGTAGATTCCATAGTTTCTTTCTTGTCGGTCACATGGTGGAGAATTTCTCCCTGAATCGTAGCTGCGCACTGGACCGTTGCATCTAAAGTTATTCTGTCTCCCTTGATAATAATTGTTTTGGTTCCTATATTGTCTGTTTCTCTGATTGTCTCTGTGATAGTCACTACCACGGAGAGGTGATCTTTCCCTGTAATTATTACTACTCTGCCAACGGTTGTCATACGGGTGGTGTCTGTTTTGGTCACGATTTGTGTTGTGAGAATAGCCTTGTCGTGTCCAGTTATTATTTCTTTCATCGCGGAATTGCGACGGATGTGACCTGTAATTGTTGTGTTCCTGTTTTCGCGTTCCGCGATTGTCAGTGTCAATTTCTGATTCTTGTAAGAGTCCCTGAAAAGCTTAAATGTCGTCTTTGCAACGTCCTGCCAAAATAATATGTCGTAAATGTTCAGGTAATTTGATTAAGCAAATGCGGATGAGTTCTGAGGGGCTGTATGGGTTTGACAGCTACTGATTCTTGTGCAACATGTCTTCAAAATATTTCACAAGACTGGAAAATTCAGATTGTTCGAAATGTTTCATCATTATGATGCTATGTTTTACTCGGTCTTGTGTAGCTTGAGACCAATATGTTGAGAGGTTCAAATGGTTCAAATGGCTCTGAGCACTATGGGACTTAACTTCTGTGGTCATCAGTGCCCTAGAACTTAGAACTAGTTAAACCTAACTAACCTAAGAACATCACACACATCCATGCCCGAGGCAGGATTCGAACCTGCGACCGTAGCGGTCACGCGGTTCCAGACTGTAGCGCCTAGAACCGCTCGGCCACTCCAGCCGGCATGCTGAGAGGAAGGCATGATAAAATTCTCCTTCACTGTGGCAATCGTGACTGACCGATTGCATTCTTACAGCTGGTCCATTCTCTAAATAGCCACACATAAATTCTAATCTGTGCTCTAATGACCAGTTGGGAGGAAAACAATGAGAGAATTGATGGAGCCATCTTGTGGATGAATGTAGTTGCCAGAATTCTTAAATGTTTTGAATTTACGTGTAGTAATGAACAGCTTATAGTCAAAATCATCATGTCGGCGAGTCGCATGTCGGTCATTGTTACGTCGTTTCGGCGGTTCCATCTCAAAATTCGGTGTACCTTGCCAATTTCTTTCATAATTTCCGAAGTGCCCTGTGTTATTATTTTGTGGCTGTTCCGTATTTCTATGTCCCTCTTCCCGTATTGGAGCACTAGTGTCCTCTAAAATATGTAATTCCTGTATTACCTGTGTCAACTGATCTTGTACTTCCCGGATTTCTCTTTGGTATTGCGTATTAATTTGATTCTGATTTTGTTTGAATTTCCTGATTTGTTCGCACTCTTCTGTGTCATTAAAGACTACCGGTTTTGTGTCATTCAGATTATCATCTACCTTCGTAGATAAATTATTTAGCTGATCCGAAAGTTCAACTACTTTCTCTGATAATGAACTAATTTCCACCATGTGTCTTTTTGAACCAATTTTCAGAGTATCTACTGTGTCCTTTAAGTTTTCCTGAGATTTTGCAAGTTGCGTAACCGAATCGGTAGATGCAACTGAGTCAATTTTGGCTTGCAAGGTGTCGTGATTTTCATGAACTATAGTTTGCAGTTCCTTTATGGCTGCTTCGTGATTCTGTAATGCATTTTCATGACGAGGAATAATAGGTTGGAAATGCTCACAAATTTGTTTTTTTAGGTCATTACAGACTTTTTGACATTTCGATTCGATTTTATGTAACTCAGTAGTTACATCTTCACGTGTTTGTTGAAGTGTGGTGTCTAACTTTTGAAGATTTTGTTCCATTGCGTCTAACTGTTGCTGTGTTTGTCTCTGGTGTTGTTCCATTGTGTCTAACTTTTGAAGATTTTGTTCCATTGTGTCTAACTTTTAAAGATTTTGTCCCATTTGTTACTGATTTTGTTCAAGCGTTGTGTCTAACTTTTGTAGCCTTTGTCCCATTTGTTGCATTAACTGTAATAACAATGCACTGGTGTCTGAAACATGTTCCTCAGTGCTTTTCGGCAGTGAAGTTGCACCGGCAACATTCACATTTTGACTAGCAGAAAATGTGTCTTGACTTATTTGAGAAAACTGTGAGGACCCAAAACCTGAATCTGCAGTATTTGCAGTATTGTGTCCTGTCATTCCCGATTCCTGAGGCGGGCTGTTGCCGACCGATCGATCGATAATGCTTCCCTGTTCACTAATTGTTTCACTGTCTACACCATTGTTTGCCGCCCGCTCCATTTCCCTATGCACAATTACCAAATTACTATGTTGAACATTAGTTAATTCATTAGACGGTGGCGCTAACACACTGCTTTCGTCTTCACTGTCATTTCTCAGTTTACTTTGGAGTCTAGTATTATGTTTTTCACACGCCATAATTGTCACAATATTTCACACGATAACACAGAAAAGCACAATTTGAAGAGCAAAAATAAGAAAACACATTAACATAGCACTGAAAATAATATCTAGTTCAAAAAATGGCTCTGAGCACTATGGGACTCAACTGCTGTGGTCATCAGTTCCCAATATCTAGTTAATTGTAAGCGCAGCTGCGAAATACTTGGTGCAAATCTATATGCATGCCACAACTGTTTTACTGTACAACAATGAAAGACTGCAACTACAAAGGAGATTCTCTCTACAATTATGCACTACCAATAAACAAATCTACACTAGTTACACAAACTACAAGAAAAAATCAGAAGATTCCAGTGAGGTATCCTCGGCTAAGGGTCGACATATGTAACGTCCCCTTAGAAAAACTGACACACAATATTTTTAGCGCAACGCAATCTGACTTTAAAAAATCGCTACACAAGAATGGCCCTGACTAACATTAACCTATACCTTTCACAAACCACTTACCTGACAAAAATCTTCGTTACTCGAACTACTGCAATACAGCGAGCGCCACTACTGCCAGCTAAATAAAAGATTCAGACTACTGAAGGCACTAACTACTGATAGGTATACTTAGCAAATGAAAGATTTTGATAGAGAACAAACAATGTATTTACCTCAATAGTGTTCAAAAGTCATAATATATATATATATATCAGTTCATGGCATCCAGTCTTACAAATTTACTGTCTCTGTCCAAAACTCCGCCATCTCACTCCCCACATCCACCACTGCTGGCGGCTCACCTCCAACTGCGCAACGCTACGCGCTGTTAACAGCCAACAGGTCAACACTACAATAGTGAATATTACAACAATGCCACCCAGCCACAGACTGCACAGCACAGCCAGTGATTTTCATACAGAGCGCTACGTGGCGTTACCAATATAAGAACCTAAACAGCCTACTTACAAGTTGACCGGCGTTGCCTGGTGAAACGTTGTTGTGCAGGACAAACGCGTACCATCACATTTCCGACTTTGATAAAGGTCGCATTGTAGCCTATAGCGATTGCGGTTTATCGTATCGCGACATTGCTGCTCGCGTTGATCGAGATCCAATGACTGTTAGCAGAATATGGAATCGGTGGGTTCAGGAGGGTAACACGGAACGCCGTGCTGGATCCCAACGGCCTCGTATCACTAGCAGTCGAGATGACGGGCATCTTATCCGCATGGCTGTAATGGATCGTGCAGCCACGTCTCGATCCCTGAGTCAACAGAGGGGGACGTTTGCAAGACAACAACCATCTGCGCGACCGGTTCGATGACGTTTGCAGCAGCATGGACTATCAGCTCGGAGACTATGGCTGCGGTTACCCTTTACGCTGCATCACAGACAGGAGCGCCTGCGATGGTGTACTCAAGGACGAACCTGGGTGCACGAATGGCAAAACATAATTGTTTCGGATGAATCCAGGTTCTGTTTTCAGCATCATGATGGTCACATCCGTGTTTGGCGACATTGCGGTGAACGCACATTGGAAGCGTGTATTCGTGATCGCCATACTGGCGTATCACCCGGCGTGATGGTATGGGGTGCCATTGGTTACACGTCTCGGTCACCTCTTGTTCGCATTGACGGCACTTTAGATTTCAGATGTGTTACGACCCGTGTCTGTACCGTTCATTAGATCCATGCAAAACCCTACATTTCAGCAGGATCATGCACGACCGCATGTTGCAGGTCATGTACGGGCTTTTCTGGATACAGAAAATGTTCGACTGCTGCCCTGGTCAGCACATTGTCCTGATGTCTCTCTAATTGAAAACGTCTGGTGAATGGTGGCCGACCAACTGGCTCGTCACAATACGCCAGTCACTACTCTTGATGAACTGTGGTATCGTGTTGAAGCTACATGGGCGGCTGTACCTGTTCGCGCCATCCAAGCTCTGTTTGACTCAATGCGCAGGCGTATCAAGGCCGTTATTACGGCCAGAGGGGGTTGTTCTGGGTACTGATTTCTCAGGATCTATGCACCGAAATTGCGTGAAAATGTAATCACATGTCAGTTCCTGTTTATCATCAGCATTTGTTCTTGGTGTAGCAATTTTTAAAGGCTAGTAGTGCAGTTCCAACTTCTAGGGGTCTCATGACTTCAGATGTTAGGTACCATAGTGCTCAGAGCCATTTGATCCATTCCAGATGTGGAGACTCTGTAGCAGCGTATTCATGCTGCCTTTGACAGTGTTCAGATGCAGCCTGTACGACTTAAACGTGTGAGACAGAACATGCAACGACAACGACGCGTACACGCATACGTTGAGGCGCATGGGAACCTTTCTCAATGCGTACCGTAACTGTGGCTGGCTGGTGCTGCGTGTATTAGAACGCAGTCCCTGTAACAAAGTATGGCTGAATGAATGGTCTCTAATATAGAAACCATGCGTTACCGGACATAAGTTCATTTGACCTTTGTTCTTGTTCCGTATCCTCTCGCCGATCAATCCCTAGAGTTTTTAGAGGGTGGAAAAAAATCACCCTGTGTATGAACATCTATTTTGATAATACGTACAAATTTAATATTAGGAAGAATTTTCTCAGAGTACTTGTACTGACTGACGCCTTGTATGGGCGTAGATCAGGGAGGGTAAAAGTTTCATACGAGAAGCTTTTCAAATATGAAACCGCACAAGACTTCTGAAAATTATTGGACGGGTACTGATTCGAATTGGAGAGAAAATGAATTTATACGAAGTTTAATACAAAACCGTTCTCTAAGGAGCGATTAAAACGCTTTCGTTCAAAGGCCGTGCAGTCCAGAATCGGAATGCCAATCAGGCAAAATCGCCCTGAGCATTTAGGTAATCATTCCCCCGATGCATCACGTTTAAGATACCCGTTTGGTAAAACACCATCTCCTGCTGCTTGAAGAAGTTTGTAGCTGCCTGCTGAACGTCCAGCAGGAATCTCAGACATTTGAAGGCCTTTTTGAGGGATCGAAAGCGAGATAATCGAACGGGAAGAGATCAGAACTACAGTGAGGATGCTCGAGTGCCTGCCAGCTGAGTCTGCGTAACTTCTGCGTTACGACATTTGCGATGTGAGGGCGTGCGTCAGTCATGAAGCAGAATCTACATCTACATCTACATGCATACTCCGCAAGCCACCTGACAGTGTGTGGCGGAGGATACCTTGAGTACCTCTATCGGTTCTCCCTTCTATTCCAGTCTCGTATTGTTCGTGGAAAGAAAGATTGTTGGTATGCCTCTGTGTGGGCTCTAATCTCTCTAATTTTATCCTCATGGTCTCTCCGCGAGATATACGTAGGAGGGAGGAATATACGCTTGACTCCTCGGGCTTAACGAACAGAAGAAACAACCTAGTGAACAGATTACAGCCGTTACCGTGCAACGTCATGATACTAAAGAAAAATTACTTGAGGAAATTAAGGCTTGTGCTAGGAACAGTAGTGAAGAAATTAGATCTGTTGTACAAGAATTAAGTAGTACACGTGTAGCCACAACGAAATTACTTTGAGATGAAAGTAGTGCAGTCACTGAACAATGTTCAGAAAACGCAACACAGATACGCGACGAGTTTAAATTAATGTCAGCAGAAGTTTCACGCACTGTCGATACGGAAGTCGATAAGAAATTTGAACAACAGATCAGCCAAATTGACGAACGTTTTAAAGTGACAGAAATGAAAAATGTTTCAGTCATTAACACGTCACAGCATACGCCACGTTCCGAACATTTGTCACACTCACACAGCCAGTATAACTTAAGTAATTTACACAGACCACGCGACTTAGAATCCGAAGAGACACAGACAAACAGATTCTCATGCAATCCTGAATCTACTAAGACATACAGAGACGATAATTTTTATTACAAACACTTTCTATACGTGAGAAAATTTAAGGTATTTAATAATGACAGAGCACAGATTCACCCTTTCGACTGGATACGACAATTTGCTTTTGTATTTTTACCAGCTTGGCCTGTAATGCAGAAACTATAATTGGACTGGATACGACAATTTGTTTTTGAATTTTTACCGGTATTGCCTGTAACGCAGAAACTAAAATTTATTTGTAGCGCGTGATAGACCTCAGGGGATTCATTACACTTCGATGAATATGTGCCGTAGCGTGCACAGGGCCCCGAGTCGTGGTAGTGCTGTTTCATCTTTAGTTTTCTGCACTGCTGCCTTCTCTTTTACTATCCTTTATATCTATTAAAACAGCTCTTCAACTATCGATCTATCTAGAATTAGGAATGAGTAAAGAAAACCTGATATGACAAGTTTTACCGAAAGTGACAATTTTCATTAGACACTCCAGAAATACCAGCATAATTTTAATAACAAACAAAATTTTAATTATCAGTATCGTCAAAATTATCAGCAACAGGAACCACATTTTGGTAACAAAAGAGGTTTTTCCCAACAACAGCAACAAAACCAACCGGTTAGCATACCTAACCAACAATGTAATGTGCAAGGTCAACCAAGCTTTAATGTTTCGCCGCCTACACGTATAGCGTCGGCTCCACCAAATAGTAACGCACAGCAACAAGGAAATCAGTACGTACAGAAAACACACCATTTTAACTCATATCGCAATGCACCGTATAGAAATGACTATCATGACAGACGTAAAAGTAATGAGCATAATTTTCAGCGTACGTTTAATAACAGTCGGTCTTACCAGCAGCAAAATCATCCGCAACAATAGATTATCACGAATGAATCAGACAGTCGGTATCATCCCGAACCTAATGCGTCAGGACGAAATAACAGAACAGTACAAATAGTCGAAATGCCACAGCATCCTCCCGCAAATAATAGCACGTCAGACAGAATTTGACTAGATATAGTACAGGTTGCATCTTCCAGCAACGTAAGCCATACTTTTGACACAGAGAATCTTGTTCACGAAAATGTTATTACTTTTGACGACATCCGAGACACTCATTTGCAAAAAAAAAAAAAAAAAAAAAAAAAAAAAAAAAATTCAGCTCCATCCGAACTGCAGAAAGTACACGGCTTTTCTCTTTTTTGGTGACTGTTATCAATTTTGTAAATTACCGTTCGGTTTAACTATACTTCCGAGAGAATTAAAAGACAGAATCACAACGTTTGTAGACGACATTCTTATTGCAGAAGCTAAAAGGTCTCAACACAATTTGATTCTTGAACAACTGTTACAAACCTTTCATGCACAAGGACTCACAGTTAATCTCAGTAAATCGCACTTTGGCAAAACTTCTATAAAATTTCTTGGACATGTAATTTCAGCAGAAGGCATTGCGCCTGACACGGAAAAACTTCAAGCTTTACGTGACATTACTGTACCTACGCAGCTTTTTGGGATTAATTAACTTTTTCCGTAAATTTATTCATTACTCTGCTTTAGACACCCCTAGATTACGTCAATTGACGGGTAAAAACACTATTTGGTCTTGGGATAGCCAAGCACATTCTGAATTTGTCAATCTGAAACAAGCTTTGTTGAATGCACCACTTTTATCACATCCAGATCTTACTAGAAATTTTTCCATTGCCACCGACAGTTCTGACACCGCTTTAGGCGTACACATTTTTGAGGAAATTGAAGAAGATGGTTCTACAGTAATTAAAAACATCACCTTTGCGAGTCGCATTCTGTCACCTGCTGAACGCAATTATTCTGTCGCAGAACTTGAAACATTATGTGTTGTATGGACATTTACGAGATTTAGGCATTTTCTTTATGGAAGACACACTATCGTTTACACAGATCATAGAGCTATACAGTTTTTACTTTCCGCTAAATTTACACATGACAGATTAAGCAGATGGAAACTAATGCATTGCTGGCACAAAAAAAATGTATTACCAGTCCCAAATAATGCTACTAGTTTAAGAGATATTTATAGTACTAAATATAATGCAGATTTGTCAGATGTATTGAATCCATTATATCTATGTATTATTGGAACACAGATCTTGAGTAATAGTTACAGTGTGTTACATTTTAAATATGTCCTATGTCACTTGAATGATGAGTTCTGAGTAATACTGAATGATGTTTTGTAATAATGCATAAATGCTATGCCAATAATTTCTGTAAATAATATTTTTGTTATACTCTATAAATGC
This sequence comes from Schistocerca piceifrons, assembly GCF_021461385.2. NCBI lineage: Eukaryota > Metazoa > Arthropoda > Insecta > Orthoptera > Acrididae > Schistocerca > Schistocerca piceifrons. The sequence goes on along the minus strand of NC_060143.1, from coordinate 278,602,762 downwards.
TATGCCAATAATTAACTCTCATTTTGAATGATGTCTTCTGAATAATACTGAATAATGTTTTATAAAACTATATGAATACTTTGTAACTGGCCAATGAATGCCACTGTTTCTTATATTTTAAATTTGTCTTATGTCACTTACATATATGAATACCAGTAGCTTGGTGCTACACTCATTAACTCTTGCTTTGAATGATGACTTCTGAACAATGCATAAATATGGTTTGTAACTGGCCAATGAGTGCCAATATTTAGTGTAATCAGATGACTTATGAATGATGTTCTGTAATACTCCATACATAGTACAGAAATGTTTAGTAACTAGGCAATAAGTGCCAACAATTACTCAAACCGGTTAATAGACTAGTGTAATTCTCAATGATGACTAGCATAAGACTTAATGTTCTTCACCTTCTGACCTAATTACCAGAAATTACTGCGATATCCGTTTGTCCTGTCTATCCTCATGATCATGGAGCACTATATTTGGTTTTTGCACTAATTCTACATTGGTGTACCTTACAGGAATGTGGTGTTGACAGGTCATGCTGTCCACCACCTTGAACGATGGAGATGTTATTATGGCCCCACTGTTTGGTGTACCTAATATACTACCAAAATGATAACATTGAATATTAATACAACATTTCAGTGTCTTGGCTACACTGATTAATACTTCAGGGAAGAGAACTTCAGATTGTCTCACTTGGTGTTGTGCTTCTGTAGAAAGATATGGACTTTCAGTGCACCTACATGCAACCTACTGTGCTACAACCATGATGCAATCCTTCCCTTTCCTTTCCTATTTCTTGTAAAATGGTAAAAAAATATATACAGTGCATGTGCACTTTATGTCATTTGTTAATATGTTTTGTACTCATTGCATATACATTTTGTCATTTCTTGATATGTTCTGTACTCAGTGCATGTGCACTCTATTTCATGTTCTGCTCTTTATATATATATATATATATATATATATATATATATATATATATATATATATGTGTGTGTGTGTGTGTGTGTATGTATGTATATACTCTGACTGTAAACTTAGTTAATTAAGTAGATTTTAGAAAAATTTGTTGCTCATGGCAAGTCCAATTGACTCACCATCGCTGCCAAATTTTTGACCCCCCCCCCCCCCCCCCCAGTGGAGGGTTATGTAAGAGGTCTGAGCAGATGGAATTTCGATGTATTGCTCATGCGCTGCCTGCGATATGCAAGGTCTCTGACCAGAGAGCAGTGTTGACTGCAGTAGGAACTGTGTGGCAGTAGCAGTAAGTTGTTGCTAGTCTGGAGTCTGCTCTGGTCTGGTCTGGTGTATCATGTTGGCTGGCCCGGTCGCGGTGCAGCGATGCCGGAGCCTGAGTATTATTGTATAAGGTGAGAAGCAGCCTCGCGCATATGTATTAATGTTATCTCAAGTCGCATGTAAATGTTTTAAAACTCTCGTAATAATAATCTTGCTCATAAAAAGTAACTTTTAACAACCATTCATTTCAATTTAAAGAATTTACTAATTTCTCCCATCCATGATCATCCCGATTATTGCAATATAAAAATCAGTTGCTTCCTTTCATAAATGACAGATAGGTCGGCCAGCATTGCACAGAGCTGTGCCGGAAAAATTTATTGTAAGAGCAGATATATCCGGCGACTTCATTGAGGTAAGAATTTTTCCTTTTTTTATTCAGAATTATCTTTCAGGGCCATGACGCAGCACTGCTGTCGTCAAAAATTTACCAGGTTAAATTCACAGTGAATTATTGAAAAGTCATAAGTGAGCGATAATTTAATTGAGAGGTTAGTTACATTGTTTTATTACCAGGTTACTGAATTTATTTTTTTAATTGGGACGTTACACTGAATGTGAACGACATAATTATAATTCTTACTGTTGAGAGGTTTAGGAATTTTTCTGTTGTGAGGTTACGCTGAATGTGAATGAATTTTGAGCTTAGATTAAATCAGAAAGAATTTTGTGTCGAGGTTAATATGTAAAAGAATTTTGTAGGGAGGTTACAAATGAGAAAGAATTTTGTGTGGAGGTTACACTAAATCAGAATCATTATCCATAATATTTATTTTATTTTGTGGGGAGGTTACAATGTATGATACAGGCGAAATACCCTCCGACTTCAAGAAGAATGTAATAATTCCAATCCCAAAGAAAGCAGGCGTTGACAGATGTGAAGATTACCGAACTATCAGTTTAATAAGTCACAGCTGCAAAATACTAACGCGAAATCTACACAGACGAATGGAAAAACTGGTAGAAGCCCACCTCGGGGAAGATCAGTTTGGATTCCGTAGAAATGTTGGGACACGTGAGGCAATACTGACCCTACGACTTATCTTGGAAGATAGATTAAGGGAAGGCAACCTACGTTTCTAGCAATTGTAGACTTAGAGAAAGCTTTTGACAATGTAGACTGGAATACTCTCTTTCAAATTCTAAAGGTGGCAGGGGTAAAATACAGGGAGCGAAAGGCTATTTACAATTTGTACAGAAACCAGATGGCAGTTACAAGAGTCGAGGATATGAAAGGGAAGCAGGGGTTGGGAAGGGAGTGAGACAGGGTTGTAGCCTCTCCCCGATGTTATTCAATCTGTATATTGAGCATGCACCGAAGGAAACAAAAGAAAAGTTCGGAGTAGGTATTAAAATCCATGGAGAAGAAATAAAAACTTTGAGGTTCGCCGATGACATTGTAATTCTGTCAGAGACAGCAAAGGACTTGGAAGAGCAGTTGAACGGAATGGACAGTGTCTTGAAAGGAGGATATAAGATGAACATCAACAAAAGCAAATCGAGGATAATGGCATGTAGTCGAATTAAGTCGGGTGATGATGAGGGAGTTAGATTAGGAAATGAGACACTTAAAGTAGTAAAGGAGTTTTGCTATTTGAGGAGCAAAATAACTGATGATAGTCGAAGTAGAGAGGATACAAAATGTAGATTGGCAATGGCAAGGAAAGCGTTTCTGAAGAAGAGAAATTTGTTAACATCGAGTATAGATTTAAGTGTCAGGAAGTCGTTTCTGAAAGTATTTGTATGGAGTGTAGCCATGTATGGAAGTGAAACGTGGACGATAACTAGTTTGGACAAGAAGAGAATAGAAGCTTTCGAAATGTGGTGCTACAGAAGAATGCTGAAGATTAGATGGGTAGATCACATAACTAATGAGGAGGAAATGAATAGGATTGGGGAGAAGAGGAGTTTGTGGCACAACTTGATTAGAAGAAGGGATCGGTTGGTAGGACATGTTCTTAGGCACCAAGGGATCACCAATTTAGTATTGGAGGGCAGCGTGGAGGGTAAAAATCGTAGATGGAGACCACTAAGCAGATTCAGAGGGGTGCAGGCTGCAGTACGTACTGGGAGACGATGAAGCTTGGGCAGGATAGAGTAGCATGGAGAGCTGCATGAAACCAGTCTCAGGACTGAAGACCACAACAACAACAACAACATCCCATCAGGTCCAGCGGCCTTTCCTCTTTTGAGCGATTTTAATTGTTTCTCTATCCCTCTGTCGTCTATTTCGATATCTACCATTTTGTCATCTGTGCGACAATCTAGTGACGGACCTACAGTGCAGTCTTCCTCTGTGAAACAGCTTTGGAAAAAGACATTTAGTATTTCGGCCTTTAGTCTGTCATCCTCTGTTTCAGTACCATTTTGGTCACAGAGTGTCTGAACATTTTGTTTTGTTCCACCTACCGCTTTGACATAAGACCAAAAAAATACCAATCCTTTTCGACAGACATGCTTCCACATTCTTCGACGGATGTCTACCAGTGTTTGACCTTCGACAGACAGGAAAATAATTACAGTACGTTGGTCCTGTTTGGAGACGTTTGGTAACAACGTCGCCATAGTTCACGTTTCCACCTTTACCTCACAGTCGGGAAGACACGAATGCCAATGTCCGTCCTCACGAACTCCTATCGGATTTCGCGCTGTGTAAGATATACCCTGCAGCAGCGTTCTCAAATGACAACTTCTGGATCACTCGTTTTAAAATTAAGGAACTGGTTGACAGGCTATATCTTGAGGCATGAAGGAAGTGTCTGATAATGGAAGGAGATGTGTGTGTGTGTGTGTGTGTGTGTGTGTGTGTGTGTGTGTGTGTGTGTGTAAGGAGGAGGGGGAAGGATGGTTAAAATATGAGGGGCGATCAAAACATTTCTGTCTGAATGCCACACTAGTACCTCGCCTAGATATCGGTGCTTACATGGCCGCATCGGAGTCGCGCTGGATTTGTATTTAGCTGCACCAAGGACCTCAGATGGGAGCTTTTTGATTGGCCCTTATAATAGAGGGAGACCAAGACCTGAGTACAGTAAGCAGGCTAACGTGGATGTAGATTGCAGAGATAAGGGGGCTTCCACAGAATAGACTAGAGTGGAGAGTTGTGTCAAACCAGCCTTCGGACAAGATAAAAACAACAAACAGCAATGCAAATGCCATGGCGTTCAAAAAGAAATGGAACAATTTTTTTTCAAACAAATTCTGCTGAATGACCGCTAAATTTATTGTGGGACGTCGTGTAATATTCTCGCCCCTCCCCCTACAGTTCAATGAATTTCCGACGAGTGACGGCGCTGTATGTAGCCTCCAAAATGGTCGGTAACGGAGGGGCGTTCCAGTCAGTGAGGTGTCACCGAGATTATCTTGGCGGGAAACCAGAGTATCACAGATGTTCATCGGCGCGTGCAGAATGTGTACAGAGGCGTGGCAGTGAACAAAATCGTGGTGAGTCGTTGGGCGAGGCGTGTGTCGTCATCGCGCAAACCTGTCCGACCTCCAGTGTGCTGGCCGGCTGCACACAGCTGTGATTGCTGCAGTGTTGAAACGTGCAGACACTCTCATTCAAGGTGAGCGTCGTATCACAATCAAACAAGTCGCTGCACAATTGGACGTCTCTGATGGTGTAACGCCGGAAATGCATATCCTGCTATATCCATCTATTTTTATTATTATACAAATTTGGCCGTTAAAGACCGTGAAAACAGTTATTTCTTGCGCTTCTGGGAAGTCTTCTTTCTCTCAGTCCACACTGCTTTCATTCTTGCGCTGAAGGCGACTTTTCTCTCTTCAGACCATTTAGTTCCACAAGTCTTCTTAATTTTCACACCGAAACCCGTGAATGAACTCAGTTTTTTTCTAAAAAGGTTTCTGTTAAATATTGTTTCCTGATCTATGTCCATTTCTTTTAGATCTCTTTCTGTGTTGAGAAACCATAAATTTTTATTTTTTAGATTTGCGATGTACGAAAATATTTGTTTTGTAAGCCTATTCGGGTTCATCCTCATGATGTGAGCAGAAAAGGAGCATCTTCTTTTTCTAATTTCGTCTGTAATTTTGCTGCACTTCGTATACACATCTTTGTTGCTTTTTAGTCTGTATACAGACTTGCCTTGATCATCTGTTATTTTCCTGTGTCCAAGAATTGTCCTCACAATTCTTCTTTCACGATTTTCTATCTGTTCTGCGTATGTAAAATTTGCCAGTGTTTCTGATGCATCTAATATCTGCGGTCTAATGACAGTCTGGTAGTGTCTGAGTTTAATGTTTTTGGATATACATTTATTTTGAATACGTTTGTCTGCAGTAGTGAGTTGCTGTCTCTAGTTTTTGTATTCTAGCCATGCAGGCTGGATGACCTTTTGCCACAGGCTGAATTAGTTCACCAAGATATTTAAAATGTTTAGATACCTGTATTTTCCCGTATTTCGTAGTTATTTTCTTTGGTGGATTTTTGATATTTGTGATGATTTCTGTCTTTTCAAATGAAATTTGCAAGCCTGCTTTTTCAGCAGTTTCTTTAAGTAATTCTATTTGTTTTATTGTGTCTTTTTGTGTGAAAGCTAAACAGGCGATATCGTCAGCGAAGGCAAAACAGTTGGTTTCAATGGCTTTGTAGCACTTCCCTCCAATTTGGACTTTCTCAACTCCATGTTTTTGCGTGAGTTTTCTCCATTCTGCTATGACTTTGTCCAGAACACAGTTGAAGAGTACCGGGGACAGCGCATCTCCTTGTCTGACGCCGGTTTTGACCTCGAAATGCCGTGAAATTTCTCCTTGGAATTTTATTTTTGATGTTGTATTTGTTAATGTTTCCTTGATTATGGTGATTGTTGTTTCATCTATTTCATATTCTCGAAGTGTTTTGATGAGTGTGTCCCTATCGATTGAGTCATAAGCTTTTTTGAAATCAACGAATGTTATGAAATATTTCTTGCTCCTTGTAGATAAATAGTTCATTGTTGTTTTGAGGTTAAAATTTTGTTTGGCGCAGGATCTTCCTGGTCTGAAGCCAGCTTGATATTCTCCAAGTTTTCCCTCTATAATTGGTGATACACGATTGAGCAGGGCTTTTGATAGAATTTTGTATGGGACTGGGAGAAGTGATATTCCACGATAGTTGTTAACATCCCTTTTGTCACCTTTTTTAAACAAAGGGTGAATTAGGGCAGTTTTCCAGTGACATGGGATTTTCTTGGCTTCCCATACTTGTTGAAATTCTTTGTGTAGTGCTTCTACTGATGTTTCTCCCCCAAACTTGAGCATTTCTGCTGTAATTGTGTCTTCTCCACATGCTTTCCTGTTTTTGAGATTTTTGATTATGTTTGTGATTTCCTCTCGTGTCGGAGGTGTTGAATGTGTTGGTAATGTTTCTGGTTGCGTAAAACTGAGAGTCTGGATGGGTGTTTGGCAGTTTAGGAGTGTCTCAAAATATTCAGCCAGGATTTCACAGTTTTCAGTGTTGTTGGTGGCGAGAGTCTTATTATTTCTCATAAGGTTTAGGCAAGGGGACTGGTATCCTCGGAGTTTCTGGTTGAATGTTTTGTACCAAGCTGCCGTGTTGCATTTCTTGAAATTCTCTTCGATTGAGTCCAGTTGTTGTTTTTCATATTGTCTCTTGGTGTTGCGAATAGTTTTCGAAGCATTCTTTCTGGCTTGCTTAAATTCATCAAAGTTGTTTTCAGTTTAATGTGAGTTCCACTTTTTCCAGGCTTTAAGTCTTTCATGCAGAACTTCATTACAGTTGCTGTCCCACCACGGGTGTCTCGGTTTGCTATTTTTTGGAAAGGTTGTTTCTGTTGCCTCAATCAAGTTGTTCTGAAATTCTTGGAGGTTTTGTGAAGGGGAGAATGTCTTTAGTTTTTTCTGAAAATCCTTGAGGTTAGAGTTGGACTTAAGGTTGTAATTTCTCAGGGTTGTAAGATCAAAATTTATTTTATTTCTGTTTTTATATTCACCGTTTCTGCTTTTCTGTTTGTTTTGTGGGATCAGTTTAGTTTTTATTTTCGTGAGATAGTGATCGGAGTCAAGGTTTAGAGATTTTCGGACACGTGTGTTCAATATTTCTTTCTCACATTTGGAGGAGATGGCAACGTGATCTATTTGAAATTCTCCGATATTCTTTATCGGAGATACCCAGGTTTTTTTTTCTGGGAAGATGTTTAAAACGTGTTGACATTAGCTTGAGTATAAACTGCTTACAGAGCATAATTAACCTTTCTCCATTTTTGTTGGTTCGTTTGTGTGCGGGAAAATTGCCGACAATTTCTTTTCTTTTCCAATCTGAGCGTTAAAATCTCCTAGAAGTATTTTTGCATTGTTTTCTGGGATTTCTGATATATGATTCTTAAGGTTTTCCCAGAATTCATCTGTTTCTTCCCTATTTTTCGCATTATTTTTGTCATTTGTGGGAGCATGAACATTGATTAATGTGTATTTTTTATTTGCACATCGAAAAGTGAGGAAAGATGTTCTCGATGATGCTGATCAAAAATGTTCGACAGAGTTCAGAATTTTTGTGTTTAGAGCAAAAGCTGTGCCAAGCTGAGGGCATTTCTTCATTACAATTTTTCCAGGTTTTCCTTTAAATATTCTGAATTTGTTTGATTCAAATGTGTTTTCATCAGTGAAGCGAGTTTCTTGTAGCGCCACAATTTGTATGTCTTCCTTGTGTAACTGGTCTGTAAGGTGCTTAAGTTTTCCCACTTTGTGAAGGGAGTTTATGTTGAGAGTTGCTATGTTGAAGATTTTTCTGGGTTTAATCTTGTTGGATTTGCATGGTGTTGCAGACTCCCCAGAATCTATGGGTCTGCTTGCGTCGTTGCCGACGGTGGATTGGCCACCTGGGGTAGTTTCGTTATTGAAAGACATTTCCATCATGCGTTAAGATTGTAACTGTTTAAATTCTTCAAAGTTGGGGAGATTACTTGCGTAACCTACCAGGAATACGACTAACGTTGTTAACGTTAGAAGGTTTTCTTGAAACAGCCGCCTCTAACATGAGGAACAGACGCTGCCCACAAGCCGCCCAATCTGGGTACAGACGCTTGCAGTGATAGATTTTTGGTTCCTCCGCTCTCTCAGCCGTTGGGAGTTAAAAATTCCTCATCCGCCTATGAGACCGTTGACCAGTTTTCACCCGTAACCCTAGGCAGGGGCCCTCACAGGGTGCTACCATCCGGAGCCAGATGGACCCAGGTTTTTTTACGAGGTTGTTACTCCTCCCCCTCCTCCTCCCTCATGACTTGTAAGATGAGGACCCGGGCTTGGGACCGGCAATGGCGAAGTTATCCATCTATTTTACTATAAATTTTTTTTCTTATTTTGTTACCTGAAGATATGACATTTCTGTGTCTTTATATATTGTAATTGTTTTACTATTTGTATATATATATATTTATGCATTTATGTCGATGTATAATTGGATTGTTTTGTAAATATTATTTGTATTTTTTCGCTGGGTCTGGCTGGAGTAGGGCGGTGGAGCAGGTGTGTTGTGTGACGCTCCCGCCGAGTTGCCGCGCTTTCGGTGTTTGGCAGCATGTACTTGCGCACGACTTGCTATGACAGTTTCTGATACGGTGTCGCGGACGGGGAGCATTAGCAAGCGCACATCAAGAGCCCGTTTTGCCTGGTGACCGTGTCGAGAAGAAGGTGCGCCAACATCCAGCTTCTGCAATAGCTACGGCCGACAGTGAGTGACTGTCGCCACCTCCCCGATCTACGACTGAAAAACCTTCAGTCAACCAACAAGGAAGACTAAAAGCACGTAAAGATTTAGAATTGTATGGCAGACCTCAAGTTTTCAAACTGTTGCATCACAAAAATACAGCAACTTAGCATGAACCTTTGTTGCTCATTGTCCTAATTGCATTACCAAGCAGGGTCCCTTCCTTTTCTGGAATGAACCCGAGTGTGGTTGAAATTCAAACGCCAGCATTAAAGTAGTATCATTCCACTTCACTGCTTTAATTTCAAAGTTCAGTTAAAGTATTCATAGCTGGCTACAATATTCAGATTACACAAGCAGAAATTAAGAGTGCGAGTTTTGTTACCATATTTTAGCTTACCTGTGACTGCAGCCCAGCTTGGTTTGTACTAAATTTTACTATTGTTAATTATTCAGAATCATTTAATTCAAGTTTAATCTCTTATTTCTAAATTGCGTAGATTGAAGCAGCTTTTGAAATGATTGTTGAGGTAGCCCAAGACTAATCTTATTTTATTGGATTTCGTAGTGCTTCAGAAACAAAGTTCACTATTAATTTCAGTCACTAAATTAACTTTCAATTTTCCGATTTTATTAATTCTTTTGCTAAACTAAGTCAGAGTGTAGTGAAATTTATTACTTCTGACAAACATTCAGTTTTCACACAACACGTGTCAACCTTCAGTTGCCACACTTTTAGTGCCAAATATATGTGCATTAATCTTTCATTTTCAGTTATTACAGTAGTTGTCCATGGGACTGGCGACCGTAATTTTCCCCAAATCTCAAATATCTAATTAACGCCAATTAATTGTTAATGTAACGACCGCACATTTACTTTCATTATTAATTTTACCCTTTTCTCAAAATTAATTTCCACCAATTTCATTTGCATTTTTCCTTTCATTTAGATGTAACCCTTTCCTCCCTCTTCACCGACAAATTAACTTCGGTGACGATTGCTTTTCCCAAATTTCCATTAGCTACACGCGGTTTAATTTTAACTGTCATTAAGGTCGATAAGTGAGGGGGAGGTTACACATGGCGAACTGGTGACAGGACAATCTTCGGATTTGAGGTTGTTCTGGACACGAATTTTGCATTGTGCAAATCTCGTAACAAAGTACTGGTTACGAACAGGTCGTTACGTCAGCGACAATAAGTATTGGGAGGAATCCTAATTAGATTTGAGATTTGGCATTTATATTGAAAATTACTAAAATGAGTGAAGGCAACAATCAGCAAAATTTGGTAGACTTGGGTACGCAACAATCGGTCGAACAGTGGGAAACGCGCTCGGCAGAATCCATTGTTCAGGGGCGGGCGGCTAGCATGAAAGACGCGACCGCCGAAACGCAACAAAGAGCAGGAATGGAATTCCAAACTTTAGAAAAAGTTTCGGAATCGGAAGTGAAAATCAGATCTGAACCCCTTAATGACGAATACGGGGGGACAATTAAAGAGGCACCCGCTACGGAAGTAAAACCGCTGGTTTCCGGGAATTTAACTGATTTATTAAATGTTTTGATTAACGAAATCAAGGCTCAGTCTAGCAAGATGGAAACTCAGTCGGCAGAAATTAAAGCTCAGTCTGCCAAGCAAGAAGCTCAGTCTGAAAAAATTGACAGGAAGCTAGACAATCAGAACAAAGCTATTAATGTTGTTAACAACAATGTTGTAGTTGTTAACACAAAAGTTGATAAAATCAAAGAAGATATTGTTGTAATTAATACCGAAATCGGTAATCTTAAACAGGAAATGATAGGTGTTCAGGCGGAAATTGCGAGCATAAATACTCGTTTTGATTCCGAAATTAGCAGAATCGAGAAAGGTGTAGGAGAAGCAGTTGCTCCGATCATCGAGAATAAGGTGACGGAACAAATTCAATTAGTGAAAAAAGAGGATTAACAGAAGGTGGAAACTTTAAAGGCTTTAGTGTCCGAAGTAGATACTAAAGTGAGGAAGCAGGCTAATACCTGCGAAGAGAAAAAGAGAGAAGTGGAAACGCTGGCGACAACCACTTGCCAAGTAATTACGAGAGTGTCGGAATTAGAAAAGAAACTTGACGAAAAACAGATCTATGTGCCAATCTGTGTACATAGTTCGGAATTGTTGACGAAAGAGGAGCGGTTCGACCCCTTGAAAAAAGGCGGTATACACGCAACGGATTTCATTAAAAATTGTGAAAGAATTTTACCCAGATCATGGACTAATGAGAGAAAAATTAATGCGGTTCTTGACGTGTTGGCTGTTGATGCTAAGCGTTGGGGCTTAAACCTCAACATTACGAACCTGACTTTTGACGAGTTTAAAAATTTGTTTCTGGCTGAATACTGGTCAGAGCAAAAACAACAAAGTGTCTGGCATGAATTTGTCGTATCGAGTACAAAACGCTACGTAGGAAGCAATTACAAGACAATCAATCATTCCCTGGAAAGAGTTGAGGACGAGGAAAATTGGCGCAATAATCGCGACAGTGGTAGAGGCCGTGGTAACAACAACGGCTACCACAACAACGATAACCATGGGAATAATTCATACCGCAACCATGGCAGCAATAACAATAGTGGTTCGGACCGTAATAACAATCGTTAAAATGCAAATAATAACAGGAATGACGGAAACCAGTATCATACTAACGTGATACGGGCTTCACAGAATAGTAATAACGCCAGAGGGTGTGATAAGCCGCCTCAGCAGCATCCGGGGAGAAGATCTGCTGGGACGAGACAGGAAAACCATTAGCCGCGCCGTTGAGGGGCCGACCGGGCGTGGAGAAATTTTGGCGGCCCAATAACAGGAGAAAACCGAGATGTCGTCGTTATGAAAATTGCGTATGGAATAATCAACGGCGGGAGAGTGTGCCAGTGTTAAGAGAAAGGAGTGCGCCCACAAGCAGTAGATCAGCTGTAGACACGGCAGTAGAAAATACATTCCCTGTCAGTGAGAACAATTTAAGTAGTGTTCCGGAAATCGATTATAAAGTGGCATCTGTAACACCCGCAGCGGAACTGGAGATTGAGTTTAAGAATGATTCGCAAGTGTTGACAGAAGATCAGATGTCGGATAACACGTCCGTCATCGAGCGAGGGGATGCAGAGAGGGATGAGGTCTGCTTAAGGCAGTTCGGTCGCTTATACGACGAACTAAGAGATTATAGGGGCGTGTACGGGAGAAGTGTTTGTGGGTAGCGCGGGCAGGATTTGCCGCGTCTCGTCCCGCACGAAGATAGTGTTTGTGAAGTGATAGAAAGTTCTGGCCCTAACCGGCAGGCTTTACCAGAAATAGTTGATGTTAATGAGGAACACGAGCAAGATTCGTCGTGTTTCGTCCCGCAGGAGTTGGATGTTGAAGTAGTAACGGAAAGTTCTGGCCCTGACCGGCAGACTTTGCCGAAAGTTATAGTGGTAGAAGTAGCCGACCCATCCGACGCAAAACTCCAGTTTAAACATTGCGAAAGTATTAAGGAGAAAGATTACGAGAATTTTAGTTATAGCCGGACACGATTGGTAGAAAAGCACGTAGATTACAGCGTGTATGAGGTTAGAGCTGACGTTATACGGTCGGACGATAGCAGTGTGGGTTGCGCAAATCCAGAGGAAGTAATTGCAGATACTACTGGGCACATTCCTCCAGGTAGATTGGCAGATGATATCAATCTGGTCAATGGGGAATCAACGAAGGTGACAATTAGTGAATTGATAGCAAAGCAACACTCACTAGTTGACGAGTTACAGGAAAAGGTATCGGTATTGGAGGCGAAGCTACAGACTAAGCCTCTGGACAAACGTGTTGAAATCAAAACTGTATGTGAACAGAGGCTGAAAAAGCCGCCAGATAAGCCGAATTTAGGATCAAAGCCGGATGGTTTTTTCTGGAATGACCTGGATATAGACGAGGATTTACTGTGGGAAAATAAAGAAACAGTCGAGGACAAGTGTAGACAGATAGTAGTGTCTGTTAATATGCACGGCCTACAACTAATGGTTCAAATGGCCCTGAGCACTATGGGACACAACATCTGTGGTCATCAGTCCCCTAGAACTTAGAACTACTTAAACCGAGCCGGCCGCGGTAGTCTCGCGGTTAAGGCGCTCAGTCCGGAACCGCGCGACTGCTACGGTCGCAGGTTCGAATCCTGCCTCGGGCATGGATGTGTGTGATGTCCGCAGATTAGTTAGGTTTAAGTAGTTCTAAGTTCTAGGGGACTGATGCCCACAGATGTTAAGTCCCATAGTGCTCAGAGCCATTTGAACCATTTGAACTTAAACCGAACTAACCTAAGTACATCACACACTTCCATGCCCGAGGCAGGATTCGAACCTGCGACCGTAGCGGTCACGCGGTTCCAGACTGAAGCGCCTAGAGCCGCACGGCCACTCCGGCCGGCTGCCTACAACTAAACGTGTTGATTGACACCGGTGCAGAATTGAGTGCTGTATCTGGGACAATATTTCAGTTACTGAAAGACAGACCTGGTATCGTAGTTAAGCCAGTAACAGGAGTGAAAATTATCGGTGCTACCGGGAAGGCCAGTAAACCGGTCACAAAACAGATTTTTGTCAACTTCGAGATATGTGGGGCACAATTTGAACAAGAGTTTGTCGTCGTGCCAGACTTAACTACGGAAGTAATTATCGGGTTATATTGGCTCTTAAAGTACCGTGCACTGATTAATTGCGAAAGCAAAACTTTGACATGTACGTCACAAGATGAAACAAGATGAAAGATGACGAGGCAGGAGACGGTGTGCATAGGCAACACCAGCCTATACACATTGTTAACTGGCCAGATGCCATTGACGTAGGCATGAATTTGAACTACTGTAACGTGAGGAGATCCTGTTAGATGACAGAAGGAAAAGCTTAGTGGAAGAGATAATCAAATTCCCTCCACGGATTGACATTAGTGTTGGTGTGAAAAAAGATCGTTTGCGAGAAGTAATGAAGTGCCGATGCTCGCATACGTCGTCATGACGCTAAAGCGCGTTTTGCTAAGTTTGCAATCGGAGACTTAGTACTTGTAAAATCTCATGAGAAATCGAGCGAGATAGACAATGAAATCTCTAAATTTAAGTTTGTTTATAATGGACCATATAAAGTCATTGGTATACCTCACACAGATGCTTATTGCTTAGAGTATCCAAGCTCTGGAAAACTGTTAGGTATACGGAACATTGTAGACTTGAAATTGTACCAACCAAGGATTGATTAATACCACAGAATGGGTAATCTGTACAGTATGTAAATACTGAGTGTAAGATTTAAGGATTTGCTAGATTGCCACGCTTTTGCCTGACCAAGAGGTCATTAAAGAAGTTGTAATTAATAAGTAATTAATTTTGATTAAATGATTTAAGAGTAACTGATTATGAATCAACTGAAAAATCCAAGCTGCTAGTTTAAGTTTTCAGCTGAGTCACAGTAGATTAAGGAATGTAAATATTATTTTGTAACTAGCTGTAAGATTTCATGAATGTGTGTTTTACTAGTCATTGCCGATGCACTTAGACGCTGTTTTAGGTTTCAGGCTAGTACATGCGTGTGATGATGGACAGTGTTGAGTTATTCACTGTGACAGTATTAATGGACTCCTTGAGATTACTAGGGAGTGAGTTTTTTCGAAAGAATTCAGTGAAACGGACGCTCTGGAAATGCCGTTACACTGGCGAGTGAGATTAAGCGTGCCCCACAGGCGGGCCAACAATACTGGCGAGGCGGAGCCGCTGTCGGCTCTTGTGACGCTGCCGGCATTCTTTGTACTTGCGGGTAAGGAAGGCGGAGTTGTTTTTCTTCCCGGATAGCTGATGTGAAAGAATTCTGCTGTCAATATTTATGTTTTTGTCGATCTGCTGTATATTATTTTCTTGTTTAGCGTTAAGTGAACTCTCGTGGCGAGAATATTAATTATGGAAAGGTTATATAAAATGTGTATTCTATGTAATTAATTATTAATTTGCGTATTTTGATCTACCTGTTTTTATGACCAAGTACTGTGATGAATTTTGTAAATAGTATTCCATTTCTTGATACCGTTAGAAATTTTGCTGATTTTAGAATAGCTAAACCATTTTCTATGTTTTCTATGAATTTTAGTATATTGTCAACCTGTTTTCTTTTGTGTAAGATGACAGAGTGGAATTAGGTTAGGAGTGTCTTCACTCAATTATTATGGTCTAAAAATTGGTTAATGGTTAATTAGCCTAATGCTTAATTTTCTCGATGTTTTGAGCATATGCATTTCCACTGTTTTTTTTTTTTCCTTTTTGGGATATTTTCTGAGTGTTTAGGTTACACGAGCATCCTCAGACAATGTGGGGCACGTGTAATTGTACAATAATTTTTTTCTATTTTGTTACCTGAAGATATGACATTTCTGTGTCTTTATATATTATAATTGTTTTACTATTTGTATATATATATATATATATATATATATATATATATATATATATATATATATATATATATATGCATTTATGTCGATGGTTTGTTTTGTAGATATTATTTGTATTTTTACGCTGGGTATGGCTGGAGTAGGGCGGTGGAGCAGGTGTGTTGTGTGATGCTGGCGCGAGTTGCCGCGCTTTCGGGGTTTGGCAGCATGTAATTGCGTTCGACTTGCTATGATAGTTTGTGATACGGTGTCGCGGACAGGAAGGATTAGCTGGCGCACATCAAGAGCCCGTTTCGCCTGGTGACCGTGTCGAGAAGAAGGCGCGCCAATGTCCAGCTTCTGCAACAGCGACGGCCGACAATGAGTGACTGTCGCCACCTCCTCGATCGACGACTACAAACCTTCAATCAACCAACAAGGAAGACTAAAAGCACGTAAAGTTTTAGAACTGTATGGCACACCTCAGGTTTTCAAACTGTTGCATCACAAAAATACAGCAACTTAGCATGAACCTTTGTTGCTCATTGTCCCAATTGCATTACCAAGCAGGGTCCCTTCCTTTTCTGGAATGAACCCGAGTGTGGTTGAAATTCAAACGCCAGCATTAAAGTAATATCATTCCATTTCACTGCTTTAATTTCAAAGTTCAGTTAAAGTATTCATAGCTGGCTACAATATTTAGATTACACAAGCACAAAGTAAGAGTGCGAGTTTCGTTACCATATTTTAGCTTACCTGTGACTGCAGCTCAGCTTGGTACGTACTAAATTTTACTATTGTTAATTGTTCAGAATCATTTAATTCAAGTTTAAAGTTAAATCTCTTATTTCTAAATTGCGTAGATTGAAGTAGCTTTTGAAATGATTGTTGAGGTAGCCCAAGACTAACCTTATTTTATTGACTTTCGTAGTGCTTCAGAAACGAAGTTCACTATTAATTTCAGTCACTAAATTAGCTTTCAATTTTCCGGTTTTATTAATTCTTTTGCTAAATTAAGTCAGAGAGTAGTGAAATTTATTACTTCTGACAAACATTCAGTTTTCACACAACACGTGTCAACCTTCAGTTGCCACGCTGTTAGTGCTAATTATATGTGCATTAATCTTTCATTTTCAGTTATTGTAGTATTTGTCCATGGGACTGGCGACTGTAATTTTCCCCAAATCTCAAATATCTAATTATCGCCAATTAATTGTTAACATAACGACCACACATTTACTTTCTTTATTAATTTTACCCTTTTCTTAAAATTAATTTCCACCAGTTTAATTTGCATTTTTCCTTTTATTTAGATGTAACCCTTTCTTCCCTCTTTACCGACAAATTAACTTCGGTGACGATTGCTTTTCCCAAATTTCCATTAGGTGCACGCAGTTTAATTTTTCACTGTCATTAAGGTCGATAAGTGAGGGGGGGGGGGGGGGGGGGTTACAATGGTAGTACGGAAGTACGGACACACTCGTCCACCGGCTGGGTTATTCAAGGACGTGCGCCCGCTGGGTTCCTCACCAGCTAACAGAAGACTAAAAAGCAACGAAGGGCCAAATGTGTGGAGTTTTTTGCGCATTACGAAGCTGGTCGTAACAATTTTCTGTCGAGCATTGTTACAGGCAATGAAACACGGCTTCATCGCTTCGAACCGGAAACAAAACGGCAGTTCATGGAGTGGCGCCACACCACCTCTCCTCTGAAATAAAAATCTTGAAGAAGCTGACCAAGTGACAACCCAGTGCCTGGAGCTCCGCACCAGGGGATGGGCCGTCTGGCTCCAGGCACAGTGTCAGGGGACCTTAGTTCGAGCTCGGGAACGTGGAAGGGCAACTGGATCTGGACGGGTGGACCCGCAGTGCAGTCAGAGCGAAGTGCTGCCCAGTGCCTGGGCGGACAAGCAGCAGTCGAGGGTTACCGGTCCAGCGACGGTGGTGGCAGCTGCGTTGCAGTTCTTCCGTTGACTTCACGGTAGCGTCCGACGACGACTAGCTGGGCCTGGTGGGTGTAAACACTTGCTGTCTGGAGGGTGATCATGCAGAAGAAGTACCACTGTCACTTTCTGCCATCACGCAAGCAGCTCGGAGGATGGTCAGTGTCCAAGGACTCTGCCATTACCTCATGGAAATAGCTCGCTGCTACTAAGAATGATGTATTGGCATAGGGCACTGACTGCGGCACTTAGTGCTCGGAACATGGCGCCATGGATAGAGGCACCGTTTTCTTCACTGCAAGGCGTATGGAAAACTGTGAGGAATGGAGAGAGAAGTACTGATATTGTTCGGATAGGGAATTCGCCAACCGTACGCCATATACCTTGCTCTTTGGCACGAAAGACAGCTACAGAACTCGCCAAAGCGCTAACACACCAGTGTGGGGCGGCGCTCGATTCAGAGGTAAGCCTTCTGAAATTCTGGTGGAGGACTTAAGTTCCATTAATAGTATTTGGCCGTTAAGGGGAAGAGATTTGGCGGCGACACATTCCGAACTTCTCCGAAGTGCTTATGAAGTGAGGGTATGTGACACTGCTGACGGAGAGTCTCTTCGATGGAAACGTAAAGCTCAGCTGCCATTTGAGAAGCAAAATCATGTGCCAGTACTGCGTTTCACCCTCTCCCCATGCATCTTCATCATCATCATTATCATCAAAAATGGTTCAAATGGCTCTGAGCACTATGGGACTTAACATCTGAGGTCATCAGTCCCCTACAACAACTTAAACCTAACTAACCTAAGGACATCACACACATCCATGCCCGAGGCATGTAGCGCCTAGAACCGCTCGGCCACTCCGGCCGGCCATTATCATCATCATCGTCATACAAATTGAATAAGGTGAACATAACACTACACACTGTAGAAGCATCCATTATATTCATCTATAATCTACAAATACACATACAACTGCTCTTAATATATTAGCAAGGAAAGGGGCCAACGTCCACATATGGGGAACAAACACGCTTTCAGACAGGCGTTTGAATCCACCCTGTGGGATATCCCAGCCAACAACGCCATTCGACATTTACATTTACAAGCTTCAGGGATAGTGGGTCCACAATTTACCGGAAAGATGTTTGAATGCTCGTAGGTCTCTATAGCCGCCTCTAACAACAGCTTTGTCTTGGTGATGTTTCTCCACTAGCCTCTTTACCCTACTCAACATCTCGTGATGACTGGGTGTTGTCATGTCCTTAGGTCAGTTAGTTTTAAGTAGTTCTCAGTTCTAGGTGACTGATGACCATAGATGTTAAGTCCCATAGTGCTCAGAGCCATTTGAACCATTTGAACCTACTCCACATGGAGGAGATGTAATTAATCGCTGGAAGGATGTTGCTCCTCTCTCTCTCTCTCTCTCTCTCTGTTCCTCCTCATTCAAAACAGCTCCTTCTTTCTCTGTCTGTTGCGATTCTGGGTGGATGTCTTCCGGCGCTTCAGTAGTGAGATGCGAGTCCTTTACAATGGCCGTTCAATAACTCTTTCGCATCCCAACCATTGACCTCCACACTCCTGGACGTCTCGGAAAGTCAAGGCTTATCGTATTAGCATGAAAATCCAAAGGGCCAAGGAAATGTTTTGATTATTGTCTTCTGGGTACGCCAATACATTCAGTCCGAAATTAAATATGAATACATGTTATTTTATCATACTTGCGATACGCCCAGTTTAGAACTTAACCCTTTCACTGGTGAGTGTACCATCGTAACACCGGGCATACGCGTGTGTGGTCAGGACGCTCCACATGGCCCTGCTGAGCACGATGTGGCACTGAGCACTGCAGGGTCTGCTGCGCTGGATCGTTACTATCGCAGACTTATCTGTATTTCTTCTCATCAATAAGTTTTTGAAATAAATTGTAGTTTGAATATTTTTGTTACTGAAGTTTCTAAAACTAGATAACATCACAAACAAGTGCTTCAGAAAGTATTTGAGTGATAAACTTCGAAGCAAGGCACAACACACTGTCCATCACATCGTTTCCAGTGATAACACAATTTCTTTTGGTTTTTGTTCTTGCTGCATATCATGCACCTCCTTGCAGATCCGAATTGTTTCACTGACGATTCAGCGGTGATTGGGAAGTGCCTTTCTCGAAGCCTCAGTGGATTCTCTTGGTCCGATCGATAACCTCCTGAAGCTTTCCTTTCTTGGTGTTACGTCCCTAAAATCTGACGAATGAGGTTCAGATGAAATTCGGCGAATAAAGTATTCTTTTCGGTAAGAATCTTGTGAATAACGCGGATATTTGGCAAGCATATGTCTAAGGAGTGAAAAAAGTTTTTTTTTTGTACCATTGCAGTGTTTTGCGAACACATTTCAGTGAACTAACTGGCATGTCCACAGCACGTATTACAGCACACGTTTTGGTTTAAAATTGTCGGTATTATTTATTGCTCCATTGTTACAGCTAATTTAATTGCATCTGTATGACACGTCGTTAAACACACGTACGTGTCTTTTGTCATGCAATATCAAACCCGTCATAGTGTCTCGTGACCTAAATTCCATCTCACCTCTTTCCAGTTAGGCTTCAAGTTTGGCCGTACATTTCCTGTTCATGCGAACTGTATTTGGACTAGTGTAGGGGTTGCCCACATATAACATATGTGTTTTATGGCTTTTATTTTTCAAGAAAAACCTCGAAACCTATATATCTGATGTTAGTACCCATGGCACTCCCGGTTCCTGTGGCATAAATACGAGGGACATTCAATAAGGAAAGAGACAAAGTGATATAGAAATGAAACAGTTCGTAGGAGGAGTTTCCTACTTGCAAGGTTTTAGGTTCGCATCACTACGATGAACCGAGGATAGCTGACGGATAAAAATTGTTTGTTTATAACCACACTATTCCATTTAACGATGGTGTGTCCGCTTGAAGTTTCCACATAAGCTGAAGACCTGAACAGAAGTTGGGGAGGGCACTGGACTAGGGTAGGCCGTGCAGCTTCTTTCCCGAATTTGTGCTTTCGCTTTGGAACACCTGCTCCAGGGACTTCGCCAACGTTTGGAAGGTATGACGTTGCACGGATACTACTTCTGTCGCATGGCCTGCTCAGTGAGGATGAAGTTCGAGCAGCTCATCTGCAGAGTGAGGGTGAAGTTCGAGCAGCTCTGACATGGATAGCGACCTACCCCGAAGCATCGGGCGGCTCTCTCATCGTATCCAGATCCGAAGTCTTGCTCATTGGTGAGGGCCTACCGGAGAGAAGCATCGCCCCCTTAGCGTCGTCGCCATTCACAGCCGATCTCCGTCGCTCAGCAGATATCAACGGTAGGCGTTTGATACAGCAACCAGAGCTAGCCTTGCAGATAACCAGTTACGAGCCCTCGACATTATCCAACGTGCGCTATATGTGAACATACATCATCCCTCCCGTATACCACACGTGGCTCAGGTACTACGGGTCCAAACTCACCTGACCCGACATCTGTTGATGGCATTGGGCTCTTTCGTCAGCGCAGGGGTGTTATTCGAAGTGCAATATGAGTCCCTTGCACTCTCACGGGACAGTGGTGGGGTGAGACTGGTACACGTGTGGAGCACATTCACGGCGCTGTACGTCAGCTCCAGACTAAGACTCTGGGACCGTTGCCCACAAGCCTCACTGGACTCTGCGCCGGTCTCTTCGTCCGTCCTAGTTTTGGTATCGACTTTTCTATCCTTCTTTTATCATACCCGCCGATTTTTCTGGGCTTCAGTTATGTCTACCGATCCTTACCACTTCCACGTTTATACCAGACGAAAACAGTTTACTAAGTGTTACAACAGTGGCGCCCGCCCAACCCCTTCGAAATTAATCATCCCCAGTGTTTGTAGTGGCACACATGGAAAGTGGACCACGCACGCTTTCACCAATCAGTGAATGGCGAACAGGTTAATCGACGTTTACTGCATCGCATCTGTCTAGCTGATTCGCCTCTCTCCATCCGCTATCGAGTGGACGATAAAGACAGTGGTCCAGCGTTTGATGTCTGGAAGTTATAGCAGCGTATTTTGGCGCGAACCATCCGTTCAGGTCGACATCCACTCACTTTTATTCCCAGAGGGGATTTTTTCCCCACCACCAAAACTCACTCTGTGGACTGCATCTGTGGCTACACGATTCGTTATCTTTCTCTTTCTGGCAACAAATCAGTGCTAGGATATCGGAATTGTCTCAACGCGCGACACTGCGTCCTAACAGGCAATCCACGCGATAAGGAATACTTCTCCAATTTCTGAGGGAACACCTTCAGTGATCCACTTCGCACCTGGAACGTCCAAGCCATGAGAAGCTGAAAACTGATCTGAACCTACCCGAACCGAACAGGACAGGACCGATAACGGAATCTACGCCCACTCAACGAGAAGACACATTTGAGTGAAACTTCCTGGCAGATTAAAACTGTGTGCCGGACCGAGACTCGAACTCGGGACCTTTGCCTTTCGCGGGCAAATGCTCTACCAACTGAGCTACCCAAGCACGACTCACGCCGGTCCTCACAGCTTTACTTCTGCCAGTACCTCGTCTCCTACCTTCCAAACTTTGCAGAAGCTCTCCTGCGATCCTAGCAGAACAAGCACTCCTGAAAGAAAGGATACTACGGAGACATGACTTAGCCACAGCCTGGGGGATGTTTTCAGAGTGAGATTTTCACCCTGTGGCTAAGCCATGTCTCCGCAATATCCTTTCTTTCAGGAGTGCTAGGGGCCATCGCCTGAGGTTGTAGCTTTTTGTTTGTTTGTTATTTTTACTTAGGGTAATAGTGGCGATGGCAATAATTCCTCCTTTCTTTCATTCCCTTTTCTACTTTCCGGGGAAGGACAGGGAAAAAAGTAAGCAAGTAGAACTAGTTCAAGTCATGGCAGTGGCACAAATTTTAATTCATTTCTTCAGCTTCTAACATTATCGCAGTTGAACAACATTTAGTATCCGTTATTTGCATTGCGAAGGCGAAAAACAGGCTAAAATAGTTTCTCAAATGACTACAGTTTCGAACATGGCTGTTACTCGGCAGTCATATACTACACTGAAGAGCCAAAGAAACTAGTACACATGTCTAATATCATATAGGGCCCATATGAGCACGCAGAAGTGCCGCAACACAACGTGGCATCGACTCGCATGATGTCTGAAGTAGTGCTGGAGGGAATTTACTCCATGAATCCTGCAGGGCTGTCCATAAATCCGTAAGAGTACGAGGGGATGGAGATCTCTTCTTAACACCACGTTCCAAGGCATCCCAGATATGTTCAGTAATGTTCACGTCTGGGGATTTTGGTGGCCAGTGGAAGTGTTTAAACTCATACGAGTGTTCCTGGAGCCACCCTGGTGCAATTCTGGACATGTAGGGTGTCGCGTTGTCCTGCTGGAATTGCCCAAGCCCGTCGGAATGCACGATGGACATGAATGGATGCAGGTGATCAGGTAGGATGATTCCATAGGTGTCACCTGTCAGAGTCATATCTAGACGTATCAGGGGTCACATATCACTCCAACTGCACAAGCCTCCGCCAGCTTGTACAGTCCTCTTCTGACTTGCAGGGTCCGTGGATTTATGAGGTTGTCTCCATACTTGCACACGTCCATCTGCTCGATACAATTCGAAACGAGACTCGTTTCCACTCATCAAGAGTCCAATGTCGGTGTTGACGAACCCAGGCGAGGCGTAAAGCTTTGTGTTGTGCAGTCATCAAGGGTAAACGATGAGCCTTCGGCTGCTAAAGCCCTTATCGATAATGTTTCGTTGAATGGTTCACACGCTGACACTTGTTGACGACTGACCATAGAAATCTGCAGCAGTTCGCGGAAGGGTTGCAGCTCTGTCGCACTGAACAATTATCTTTGGCCGTCGTTGGTCCCTTTCTTGCAGGATCTTTTTTTCGGCCGCAACGATATCGGAGATTTATTGTTTTACCGGAATCCTGATATTCGCGGTACATTCGTGATATAGTCATTCGGGAAAATCCCCACTTCATCGCTACCTCGGCTCTTGCGCCGACTATAACACCATGTCCAAACTCACTTAAATCTTGATAACCTGCCACTGTAGCAGGAGTAACCGACTTAACAACTGCACCAGACGTATATAGGTGTTGCCGACCGCAGCGCCGTATTCTGCCTCTTTACATACCCTAACCCAGTTTCTTTGGAGGTTCAGTGTAGTTTCAACATACGATTAAACAGCCAACCGGTTGCACATAACTGGTAGGTACACTGACCTAGGTTTCGACACCTAAATAAAATTTTGCTAAATCTTGAAATTACATTGCTAAAAAGCAGTGGTCAGAATTTAGAGCAGCTATGCTCAAGTCAAAATTGAAATAAAACGTTCTAGCCTTTTCCACGTTTGCCCAGCTCGGAATAACATCGGACTCATGTAAGTATTGTGTAAGTTGCCCGAACCGCAAAAATTTTTATATGTGGGTAGAACTATTGTAAAAGCGATCGGACCTCAGCAACCGACGCGGAACCATTTCCACTTGAGACCCGATCTGACCGTAGTATTCGTGAAGACCGACCTGTTACAATTTAACACATAGCAAAACAGTGTTGCCACAGTTCATAACGTTATCAGTAACAAGGTCAAGCATAGCTAAGTAAGTGCAAGGTGGATCCCGATAGAGTTAACGCAGTGGCACACAGAGACAAGTGTGTACAGAACTAAAAGGTGGCTGTGAAAGCTTTTCTAAACAAGATTTTAACAGGCGATGAAACTCCGATTCACCATTTACAACAGCGTGTTCAAGACAAAGTATGCAATGGAATAATCTGTAGGAAAGTGGTTCACACAACGAGACAGACTTCTCTGCATTAGGTATAAAAAAGTATGTGATTCAGTACATCAGCGCACCTGGTGATGGCAACGTGGTCGACTGCCGAAATATTGTGTCCTGTGCACACTCATACCAGGCAGTTCACCCGAGATTTATTTCGTTATAAAAAAATAATTCATCGTTCGGATAAGTGTATTAATACTGGTGCGGTTTTGTTGATCAGTGGTAGAAGTCTCATTTTCTAAAGATATACAGCTTTTTTCTACATTAATTTGTGTATTTAATTTGTGAATGTCCTTTGTAAATACAGTAGTTAGCGCTGGAGCACACCGATTGTGCACGGGTATATACGCCACTAGCTGTTAAAGGCTTAAATACACAATATAAAACGAATGCTGTATACGCAGTACTCAAAGCGTAATTGTTGTGTTGGCACTCTCAATCAATATAAAAAGGGCAGAAACACGGGAAAGCTACGAAGCTGTTTTGCTTAGAAGGGAAACTCCCCATAGCATCCCCTCCAGGTCTGGTGGCAGGAGCGTGCAATGGGCAGCCCGTCAAAAACTGAACAGAATCAAGGGTGAAAACAGGAAGGTGTAGTGAACCGTGAAAAAAAGGAAAAATAAAACAGTGAACGGTCCAAGGACAAGAAGTACGATATAGAGCAGACCACCAGAGAAACTGCGTTGTTAATTGGCTACGGTGTCGGCCTATCATGTGGGCGAGACGTGTTCCAACCTCCCCCCACTGCATTTTTTTTTCGCTGTTAGCTTTATTCAAATATGTGTCTGTGTCTTGGTGTAACGTCTGCTTGTAGCAGCGAGGTGTAAGGTAGAGACTTCTAAGGACAGCTGATTCTGCACAACTATAGTCTGATTTAAAGTAGTTGTCACTTGACGTTTGCGCTGCGAAGTTGCGACGTTGTCACGTCAAGCACTGGCTGGAGGCAGCCGCCTCAGCGCATCGCTACCCCTGGCGATAGAAAATCGTTTGAAAGCCTGTATCTTCTACAAAAAGTAAGTAAAAAATTTCAAACCCACATATGATGTATATCTCTACAATGTCTCTCAATCTGTCAAATATCTATTCTTAATTTTAATTAGGACAAGAGTTACGTTAATTTGTTTGAAACCATTTAAATTCTCGATTTCGCAAACAGCTTCTAACTTATCACGTCATTACTGAAAAACTATTGGTGTCACAGCAAAATATTTTTTTTACATTCATTACCAAAATAATGCACTCGGCAAAGAATCCTTAAAAGTTTTCGTAGTGCATCAGGTTTCCTGTATATAAATTTCTGAAAACAGCATTTTTAAGCAACCCTATCAGTACTGAACTCGAAACAAGTATGACGTTTAAAATCTCTATCTCCTATAAATATTATGTAAATATTTTGAAATTTACGTACAGTATCGGTCTCAGCGGTATCTATAAGCAAATCAAATATCTTTTCTTAATTTTAGTTAGGGCCATTGTTACACTAACTATTGAAGTGTGAGAAATTTTCGCGTCCGGAGAAGTTTTCTTCTTTAGATTGCAAATCTCGAAAACTATTACACACATTGAATAACATCTTGGTGTATATTCAAAATGAAATAGAATTAAAATTCAGTCTAACTTACCGTAAGGAGATGACGAGAGCTGGCTAAACTGTATTTCTTAGTCTCACAACAAAAATAAGAATTAATCGAAATAAACTCACAAATAGCCGGCCGAAGTGGCCGCGCGGTTCTGGCGCTGCAGTCTGGAACCGCGAGACCGCTACGGTCGCAGGTTCGAATCCTGCCTCGGGCATGGATGTGTGTGATGTCCTTAGGTTAGTTAGGTTTAACTAGTTCTAAGTTCTAGGGGACTAATGACCTCAGCAGTTGAGTCCCATAGTGCTCAGAGCCATTTGAACCATTTAAACTCACAAACACAATATTTGATGGCAGTAAGTACACTACACACTAATCAGACAATGCGAAAACACCGCTTACTTCAGAGTCTGAGTCAGTGGAACTATCCGTCTCGCTGCTCGTATTGACAGATATAATTAAGTCTTCGACACTTTGTTGTAAGATACCTTCATTGTTCCATGCGTCCTGTATCACTCCTTTCACGTGATGTACTACCTTCTGCCAGTCTTCCGATGTCACAATTTCAACTGCCTCTTTCAAAAGGCGTTCCACTTCGGTTAATGTGCAGCAATATGCCGTTTAACCTGAGCCCAAATCAGCTCTATTGCGTTGAAATGGCAATGGTAAGGAGGCAATCCGAGCACTTTATGCCAGTATTTTTTTGAGCACTTTATGCCAGTATTTTTTTGCTACTTCATCCACAATGTAAATAGGGTTCTTTGGCTTGTGTTGCGATACAAGTTCTAATAATTCTGCCCTTGTAAAATTACTGTCAAACTGCACCTTATGTTTCTGTAACCAGCTAACAATGTCGTTTTTCCTCGATGCCTTTATGGGTGCTTTGTCTTGTATTACTGAATGATAAGGAGAGTTATCCATAACAATGATAGAATTTTTTCTTAAGTTCTGGAGCACACCGTCTTCAAACCATTTCACAGAAGTATTGTGGTCCATCTCTTTGTGGTAGTCGGAGGTCTTATTTGAACTGAATAGCAGCAGACAATTTGGAATGAAACCTTTTGAATTCCCGGCATGTGCTACAATTATCCTTTTTCCTCTGCCGATCGGAGCTGCCATACTTCCGCTGATGGTACCGTCTGTCCAGCCTTTTTTTAAACTGTGTCCTGCATTCACCCACGTTTCATCAAGCCAAACGATATCATCGAAATTTGTCCCCACTAATTCTCTAAGAAAGCAGCATCGCCAGGCTGCAATATCTTGGCGTTCCATTAGTAACTTTCTGCCAGAGATGGATTTATTGCGGAATCCTAACATTTTCACGACTCGTAACAAAGACGATTTTCTACCCTGAAACAGGTCAGCGGCTGTGAGGGTAGCATGTAGTTTTTTGAGTGTTGGATACTCCTTCCTCGAATAAAATGCGTATATTTGACGAAGAATGCCATCTTCCTGAAAAGAGTCAAGTTTTGTGACCCTCTTCTCTAGTCGCCTCTTTTTCCCAGGTGTATCCAATTTAGATGATTCATTTGAGCCATCTTTCGTGAATTTATCCTTGCAGATTCTTATTACTGATCGTTCGCTAACTTGCAGAGCAGCTGCAGTTCGCTCCACCACCTTATCCAAAGGAACGAGAGGCGCTCCTGCATCCCTCTCTCTCTCCCTTAAGGAACACACGCATTCACGCGCCTGATTGCGTATAACGACGCCATGTCCGCCACTTTTTGGAGGTTTCCGAGCCTCCCTCTCTTGCGACTGCTTTCATCGGACATCGTAAGCACGCGAAGCTACAAGTCACTCAAATCTCTCACCCGTACGTCTACAACGGCTCGCTGAGGACTGGGCTGGCACAATGCCTTAGTCAGCTCAGCAGAGCGAAGTGGCAACGCAGTGGCAGCCCACAGCGCCGGCTGCCATTCGTTTATTGGTGGCGGGAGCCCTGCAGCCCGTTGCCTGTCAAGTGACAACTACTTTAAATCAGACTATAATCTATTAGCAGCCGAAAGGAAGTGGTTTCGAATGAGAACAGCAAACGTTTGATGACAAGGCGACAAGTCAACCGAATGCTCCACTATAAAACACGTCTGGTGTGTCATACACGGTATTAGTGGCAGTACGGTGTGTCAAATGATAGGAAACTTTTATCGACGCACCTAATTTGTACGAATGGTAAGCGAATGAGACACGCCTCCTTGCCGATATAGGTGTTCGTATGAATGTGAATGTGATCACTTCCAAAGAAATGATGAAAACGTAATAGTTTGTCACATTGCAACAAAAGAACGTAACAGTTTCACAATAACACAGTTTCTCTGTGCTCTGTCGAAATATACGTTTTTAACGTTTTTGAAGTTGCGTTCCGTTCTGGTTGTTTTCACTCTTGACTTCCTGTGTAGTAACATAGTTCGCACCCGTTTATTCCTATGAGACGTCTATGTGGTATCTCGCCTGCTATCAACATTCATCACACTTACTTGCCACGATAATGTATGCTTACCATATGACTCATACTCTATAACCAACGTATAGTAGCCGGCCGCGGTAGCCGAGCGGTTCTAGGCGCTTCAATCCGGAACCGCGCGACTGCTACGGTCGCAGGTTCGAATCCTGCCTCGGGCATGGATGTGTGTGACGTCCTTAGGTTAGTTAGGTTTAAGTAGTTCTAAGTTCTAGGGGACTGATGACCTCAGATGTTAAGTCCTATAGTGCTCAGAGCGAATGTATAGCATGACAGGTGCCAAGACTGCAGAAAGAGAACAAACATTTCAATGACCCGACGGACGGCTCATAACGTTGTGAAAAACAGGTAAATGGCACGAAAAAGGTTTGATCGCGACTCCGCCGCTAGGCATTCCAACACCACGACCGCTTACCCATGACGCCACTGCTGTATCAGGCTGCTCTTTATTGCATTTCCTGTTCTTGGACCGTTCACTGTTCTCATTTTGCTTCTTTTTCCGCAGTTCAGTACACCTTCTTATTGTTTTCATGCTTGATCTGTGTTCAGTTTTTGACGCCCTATCCACTGGCCCATCTTACCACTAAATCTGAGGGGGTTGCGATGGGGAGAGTTTTCGCTGTTAGTGTGATTGTGTTGCTCAGTCAACGGGAGGCAACGCCACTCTTAGCAGCAGAACACGGCGCCACTCTTTGTTTCGGCAGAATCAGCAAAGGGGGCACCGTTGCTCCGAAAGGACATCTGAGGCAACCGAGAAAAGTTTTTCACAGAAAAGAATCTACCAAAATCGGAGCCGGCGGTGACTGAAGGCAGTGAAAACATAGGTGTTGCTGTGGACTAACCGGAGACCGACAATGTGAATCGGTTACAGTTACCTGTATTGTTTATCTAAATTCAAAAACCTTTCATGGCCCGTGAGAGCCAATGACATTCAGAAACAAGAAATACTATGTGATCAAAAAGATTCGTAAGATTTCACAAGACTATCTTTTACGCGTAAGGTGGTGAAGATCTGTGGTGAATTTTAACTTACACATGGAAACTAAGAGCTTACCTTGGCACCAGCTGTAAGTTGTTACACCATGTGGTCGCCCGTAGAAGCCTCCCTGATGCGGCTACGTAGTTCACTCTTTTCTTACCCACTGCGCATCGACTCGAGATCGCGATAATGAAGCAATAAAACAAATTTTTCCCTCTACGTTTCAAGTGCTGCAGTTCAGTGACGACTGTGCGGTGTGATTTTCATTGAGAACACGAGCCTGTACCTCCTACAGCCCAAAGCGTATGGCGAAGGCACCAGCAGTTTCCTGACACTGGTTATTCGTTTAAGAGCAAATCCGCAGGTCGCACCTGTCTGATCGTTCAGGAAGTAGGGTGCTTTCAACGGAGATTTCGCATAGCCAACAGAGGCAGCCATTCTAACAGGCCTGTTCTACGCCGACGTTACAGCACAGTATTCAGCTGCTACAAGCTCTTCGTGATGGTCATAAACAACAAAATGCAAAGTATTGTGGATTACTTCTAGGCATGGAGATGGAAGAGAGTTCACATTTACTCTACAGTAATGAGGCTACATTTAAGTGGAAGACTGAACCGCAACAACATAAGAATATTGGGAACACTGCAGACCGTACTGCTGAAAATCACCACTTCTCTTTCATTCGGCCATGTGTATACAGGGTGGTCCATTGATCGTCACTGGGACAAATATCTCACGAAACAAGCGTCAAACGAAAAAACTACAGAGAACGAAACTTGTCTAGCTTGAGGGGGGGAAACTAGATGGCGCTATGGTTGGCCCGCTAGATGGCGCTGCCATAGGTCAAACGGATATCAGCTGCGTTTTTCTTTTAATAGGAACCCCCATTTTTATTACATATTCGTGTAGTACGTAAAGAAATACGAATGTTTTAGTTGGACCATTTTTTTCGCTTTGTGATAGATGGCGCTGTAATAGTCACAAACGTATGGCTCACAATTTTAGACAAACAGTTGGTAACAGGTAGGTTTTTAAAATTAAATTACAGAACATTTTATTTCGGTTGTTCCAGTGTGATACATGTACCTTTGTGAACTTATCATTACTGAGAACGCATGCTGTTACAGCGTGAATACCTGTAAATACAACATTAATGCAATAAATGCTCAAAATGATGTTCGTCAACCTCAATGCATTTGGCAATACGTGTAACGACATTCCTCCCAACAGCGAGTAGTTCGCCTTCCGTAATGTTCGCACTTGAATTGACAGTGCGCTGATGCATGTTCTCAGGCGTTGTCGGTGGATCACGATAGCAAATATCCTTCAACTTTCCCCACAGAAAGAAATCCGGGGACGTCAGATCCGGTGAACATGCGGGCCATGGTATAGTGCTTCGACGACCAATCCACCTATCATGAAATATTCTATTCAATACCCCTTCAACGGCACGCCAGCTATGTGCCCGTCATCCATCATGTTGGAAGTACATCGCCATTCTGTCATGCAGTGAAACATCTTGTAGTAACATCGGTAGAACATTACGTAGGAAATCAGCATACATTGCGCCATTCAGATTGCCATCGATAAAATGGGGGCCAATTATTCTTCTTCCCATAATGCCGCACCGTACATCAACCCGCCAGGGTCGCTGATGTTCCACTTGTCGCAGTTATCGTGGATTTTCCGTTGCCAAATAGTGCATATTATGCCGGTTTACATTACCGCTGTTGGTGAATGATCCTTCGTCGCTAAATAGAACGCGTGCAAAAAATCTGTCATCGTCCCGTAATTTCTCTTGTGCCCAGTGGCAGAACTGTACACGACGTTCAAAGTCGTCACCATGCAATTCCTGGTGCAAAGAAATATGGTACGGGTGCAATCGATGTTGATGAAGCATTCTCAACACCGACGTTTTAGAGATTCCCGATTCTCGCGCAATTTGTCTGCTATTGATCTGCGGATTACCCGCGACAGCAGCTAAAACACCTACTTGGGCATCATCATTTGTTGCAGGTCGTGGTTGACGTTTCACATGGGGCTGAACACTTCCTATTTCCTTAAATAACGTAACTATCCGGCGAACGATCCGGACACTTGGATCATATCGTCCAGGATAACGAGCAGCATACATAGTACACGCCCGTTGGGTACTTTGATCACAATAGCCATACATCAACACGATATCGACCTTTTCCGCAACTGGTAAACGGTCCATTTTAACACGGGTAATGTATCACGAAGCAAATACCACCCGCACTGGTGGAATGTTAGGTGATACTACGTACTTATACGTCTGTGACTATTACAGCGCCATCTATCACAAAGCGAAAAAAGTGGTCCAACTAATTCGTATTTCTTTACGTACTACACGAATATGTAATTAAGAGTGGGGGTTCCTATTAAAAGAAAAACGCAGTTGATATCCGTTTGGCCTATGGCAGCGCCATGTAGCGGGCAAATCATACCGCCATCTGGTTTCCACCTTCAAGCTAGACGAGTTTCGTTCTTTGTAATTTTTTCGTTTGATGCTTATTTCGTGAAATACGTATTTGGCCCGATCACTATCAATGGACCACCCTGTGCTGCTTCTTTACCTTCTACAACAATACTCATCCTCCAGAGTCCTGACCAGAGTCGCGAGCAGAGCACACAGCCGACGCATGCCGACTCCCGCCGACTCACGCAGACTACTCCAGACTACTACCGACTCGCTACTAAAGCCGACCGACTACTACTGTCCACTCGCGCAGACAAGCGCAGACTCGCGACAAGCAACAACTAACGATAAACTACTCTCTGGTCAGAGATTCTGTCATGCCCCGCCCATCGCCGGCAAAGCATACGTCTTACAATAGCTAAGTCTCAGGATAAAATTAAAACCATATGGTCAGTCGTAAAGGAAGTGGCTGATCTGCAGAGACAGGTCGAGGATATAGAATCAGTGCGTAGTGGGAATATCCGTGTTACTGACAAGTCGCATATATGTACAGTATTTAATAATCACTTTCTGAATATAGCAGGTGAACTAAATAGAAACCTAGTCCCAACAGGGAATCATATAGCGCTCGTAGAAAAAGTGTTCCGAGACTGTTACCTGAAATGCTCCTCCATGATACTGACAAGAGGGAGATTGAGTTAAAAATTAAATCGCTAAAGACCATGAACTCTCATGGATATGACGGGGTATGTAGTAGAATACTGGAGTATTGTTCTATGTATGTTAGCCCAGTACTTAGCCATATCTGTAACTTTTCCTTTAGGAGTGGTCAGTTTCCTGACCGATTAAAGTACTCGGTAGTGAAGCCACTTTATAAAAAGGGAGATATGGAAAATGTTAACAATTATAGACCTATTTCTATGCCATCGGTGTTTGCTAAAGTTATCGAGAGGGTTGTATATACAAGGTTACTGGAGCATTTAAATTCACATAATTTGCTGTCAAATGTACAGTTTAATTTTAGAAATGGCTTAACAACTAAAAATGCTATATTCTCTATTTCTCTGTAAGGTTTTGGACGGATTAAATAAAAGGTTGCGAACGTTAGGTGTTTTCTTTGGTTTAACGAAGGCTTTTGACTGTGTTGACCACAAAATATTACTGCAGAAGTTGGACCATTATGGATTGGTTGGTTGGTTTTTGGGGGAAGAGACCAAACAGCGAGGTCATCGGTCTCATCGGATTAGGGAAGGAAGTCGGCCGTGCCCTTTCAGGGGAACCATCCCGGCATTTGCCTGGAGCGATTTAGGGAAATCACGGAAAACCTAAATCAGGATGGCCGGACGCGGGATTGAACCGTCGTCCTCCCGAATGCGAGTCCAGTGTGCTAACCACTGCGCCACCTCTCTCGGTGGACCATTATGGAGTAAGGGGAGTAGCTTACAATTGGTTCACCTCTTACTTTAAGAACAGAAAGCAGAAGGTAATTCTCCGCAATATTGTGAGTGGTAGTGATGTTCAGTCCCAATGGGGCACTGTTAAGTGGGGCGTTCCCCAAGGGTTGGTGCTGGGGCCACTGCTGTTTCTTATTTATATAAATGATATGCCTTCTAGTATTACAGGTGATTCAAAAATATTGCTGTTTGCTGATGACACCAGCTTGGTAGTGAAGGATCTTGTGTGTATTATTGAAACATTATCAAAAGTTCGTGGCTTGTGGAAAATAATTTGATGCTAAATCACAGTAAGACTCAGTTTTTACAGTTTCTAACTCACAATTCAACAAGAACTGACATTTTGATCAGACAAAATGGGCATATTATAAGCGAGACGGAACAGTTCAAGTTCCTAGGCATTCGGATAGATAGTAAGCTGCTGTGGAAAGCCCATGTTCAGAAACTAAATGCTGCTTTATTTACCATTAGAACAGTATCTGAAATAGGTGACATTTCAACCCGAAAAGTAGTCTACTTCGCATATTTTCATACGCTTATGTCATATGGTATTATTTTTTGGGATAATTCTTCTGATTCAAAAAGGGTATTTTTGGCTAAAAAACGGGCTGTTCGAGCTATGTGTGGAGTAAGTTCGAGAACCTCTTGTCGACCCCTATTCAATACTCTGGGAATTTTGACATTGCCCTCACAGTATATATTTTCTTTAATTTCGTTTGTTGTTAGCAATATTAGCTTATTCCCAAGAGTTAGCAGCTTTCGCTCAGTTAATACTAGGCAGAAATCAAATCTGCAGGTGTAATGCACTTCCTTGACTCTTGTGCAGAAAGGAGTGCAGTATTCTGCTGCGTCCATTTTCAATAAGCTACCACAAGAACTCAAAAATCTTAGCAGTAGCCCGAACACTTTTAAGTCCAAACTGAAGAGTTTCATCATGGCTCACTTCTTCTATTCCGTCGAGGAGCTCCTGGAAGAGCTAAAAAATTAAGCAAATTCCAATGTTACATTGTTGATTTTCTTTATTTAAACTTAAGACTTGTCGCCTGAATATGTTTCTTATATTTCATTTTTTCTGTTTCTACAATCGTGTTATAATTTAATGTATTGACTCGTTCCACGACCATGGAGACTTCTCCTTAATGTGGTCCCACGGAACAATAAATAAATAAATAAATAAAACATAAATAAGCATACGGGCCCTAACTGTAAGGTGGCGTAAGGTCGTCACATTGAACGGAGATTATTTTGAAAAATAGAGTTCTGTAGCCAAAGGGTGGGGAATAATGTGGTATATTGAAACCATGAGTAAAACCATCCCGCTTTCAGAAAAAAATGAACATACCTCGCAATTTATACCCTATAAAACCAATTTCGTCTTCAGTGCAGGTTCAATATATAAATAAAATAGTATTCCACAACACCGAATCTTTATTTTAAAACCTTTTAAAACATTTAATGGAAGCACAGAATATTTTAAAATGTTAATTAACTTCTGGCGTGATTAATCACAAGAAACATTTCAGAAGAGCCGATATTACGCACACCCTTAGTCACAGATATAATACGCAAGCGTCACAGTACAACCATTACAACAACAAGAAAAGATTCGAACAGCGTTATTGAAACTCATGCCACAAAGGCAACTTAAATTGCGTTTTGTTCCCACTAAGAAAATCCAAGAGTAAAAAAATAAAGAAAAATGAAGGGCAATAAAGTAATGAAAAATGACAATGAGTAAGCTGTAGACAGTGGAACAACGTCTCAATGTAGCCAGTCTCGACGCCAATCAGGAATACTAATTTGATGCTGAATCAGCTACATTTATTACTTCCAATGTGACTGAGTCACGTAGGCACATTTAATGCAGGCTTGACGCAAATATAGGGCATAAAACACTTTCGGTCATAAGGGAATCTCAATCTTTAGACGAGCCATTAATTCGGAGTGTGTCAAGCAAACCCACCATGCTGTCAAAGCGCTTGCATAATTGGTACAAGAAAGCGTTACAATAGCTCAGCGTAACGCTCTGAAGTGACAATCACTCTGATGATCTCATTTTCGAAGGAGAGTTATGACTCCCTTCCAGCGGCAGTTTATCGTAGGTCGCTGTAACAAGGAAGGGTAGCAACCGACTGGGGAAAAGAAAAGCTCAGCTAGTTCCTGATTTCAAGAAGCGTCATCAGACAGATACACGAAGTTGTATGGCCATATCGCTGACGTTCGTCAGGTGCTTAAATACGGAACATATTCCACGCTCACGCACTATGACGTTCCTGGAGAACGAAAATCTCCTCTATAAAAAGCAACATTGATTTCGTAAATAGAGATCTTGCAAAACATAGGTCGTTCTTTTCGTCCATTATAACTCGAGAGTCGTGGACAAAGGACCCCATGATGATACCATCATACTTGACTGCAGCAATACATTCGTTACAGTCCCGCACTGTCGAGTAGTGAAAGAAGTTCGCGCTTCCAGAGTATCGAACTAGATTTGTGCCTGGATTCAGATCTCAACACGTTTTCCTTACGGAATTGAAGGTGACAGACGTAAATGTAACTTTGAAGTACTGTAAGGGAGTGTTATAAGGCAGTTACTGATGTACGGGGTGACTATATACAAGGGGCCTTTTGAAGACAGTACAGTTCAGAATTGATATGCCAATCAGGCAAAACCGTCGTGAGCACTGAGGCAATCGTCCCACCGACGCACCAGGTTGAGTAAACCCGCTTTATAAAACACCACGTCCTGCTGCTTGAAGAAGTCCGTAACTGCTTGCTGCGTATTCTCGTTCGACAGGAATCGTTGACCCTTTAAGGCCCTTTTAAGGGACCATTGGCCTGATAAATGCTTGGGGAGAAACCAGGACTACAGGGCGGGTGCTCGAATGCCTCCCCATAGAGCTGGCGTTAACTTCCCCGTAACTCTCAGATCGACCAGTGTCTCTGTCGAACTGCAACCAGCACAGAGCTTGGTGCATCATCCCACAACGGCAGACAAGCTGCCCAATACGCATTTTTCATTCTCCAGTGGGTGTCTACCAGTGCTTATCCTTCAGAAGCCAAGAAAAAATAACAACACGTTGGTGTTGTTTGGATGCATTTGGTAATAATGTCGCCATAGTTCAAGTTTGCACATTTACCGTAAGAACTTGAGGAAGACACGAATGCCACACTAACTCGTTGCCTACTTGTCGGTGCTTATATACCAGCATGGGAGTCGAGCTACGTTTCATGTACGCTGCAACAACGCTCTCAAACGGAAACGGTTTGATCGTCCCTTTCCCCATATAATTACAGTTCCAAAAAACTTTAAAAAAATAAAAATAAAATAAAACCCACTCAGAACGAAGTTAAAATGTGAAAGAATATAATCGATGAAGATGCAAACGTTATGGGAGAAAACGAAAACTTTCCTACCAGACGCCGCTGTAAGCGTCATACCGTAAATGTGTTCGGCTACAAATGACAGATGAATCATGCTGCGACGACTATGATGCGAGTTGCGCAGCCTTTGGCTCGCGTTTAATCCTTACTGCTCTCCCATATTCAATTTTTGTATCGTTCTCTTTATCGGTTTTAGAAAACCAAACGAAGAGCACGCTTGGTGACACTGACTCTGGCGGGCTGTTTGAATTTGCGCACAACGGTTGAATGGTTAACTTCAGTGCTAATTATTTCTGAAACGACATAACATATCCACTTCTTTTTCTTTTATTTCTCATCACAACGTACTCTGTAACACTGTTACAGGGTACCGTTCCATACGTCTTGTCGTATAGAATCTTTATCTTTTATTCTACATTTTCATCTACCGGATACTTCTGCTTTTCACAATAAACTGCCTGGGAGAGGGTTCAATGGACCACCTTCAAGCTGTCTCTCTACGGTTCCACTCTTGAGCGGCGCGCGGGAAAAACGAGCACTTAAATTTTACTGTGGCAGCCCTGAATTCTCTTATTTCATAGCGATGATCATTTCTCACTCTACAGGAGGGTGCCAACAGAGTGTTTTCGCAATCGAAGGAGAAAACTGGTGATCGAAATTTCATGAGAAGATCCCGTAGCAACGAAAAACGCCTTAGTTTTAATGATTGCCACTTCACGCATCGTGTCTGTGGCCCTATCTCCCCTATTTCGTGATAATACAACTGCCCTTCTTTGAATTTTTTTGATATCATCTGTCAGTCCCACCTTACGCGGATCCCACACCGCACAGCAATATTCCAGGATAGGGTGGACAAGCGTGATGTAGGCAGTCTCTTTAGTAGACCTTTTGCACTTTCTAAGTGTTCTGCCAATGAATAGCAGTCTTTGGTTTGCTGTACCCACAACATTATCTATGTGATCGTTCCAATTGAGGTTATTTGTAATTGTAGTCGCAATTTTTTAATTGAGTTTACAGCCTTCAGATTTGTGTGACTTATCGCGTAATCGAAATTTAGCGGATTTCTTTTAGTACTCATGTGAATAACTTCACACATTTTTTTACTCAGGGTCAATTGCCACTTTTCGCAGCGTACGGGTATCTTATTTAGATAATTTTGAAATTCGTTTTGGTCACCTGATGACTTTACCAGACGGTAAATAACAGCATCATCTGCAAACAATCTAATAAGGCGACTCAGATTGTCTCCCATGTCATTAATATAGATCAGGAACAATAAAAGGCCTATAACACTTCCTTGGGATATTACTTCTGTTTTACTCGATGACTTTATTATTACGAACTGTGACCTTTCTGACAGGAAATCACGAATCCAGTCGCATAACTGAGGCGATATTCCATAGGCACGCAGTTTGGTTAGCAGTCGCCTGTGAAGAACGGAGTCGGAAGCTTTCTGGAAATATAAAAATATGGGATCAATTTGACATCCCCTGTCGATACCGCTCATTACTTCATGAGTGTAAAGAGCTATTAGTGTTTCACAAGAACGATATTTTCTGAATCCGTGCTGACTACGTGTCAATAAACCGTTTTCTTCGAGGTAATTCACAAAGCAAATCATAATTTCCCATCAGGACGTACCCTGTAACACCGTTACAACTTTTTCAGACTGTTTCTGACCATCCTATACACAGGGTTATTTTATTTAAAGTTCTAATTTGAAAAACGGTGTAAAAAATGAACCACTGCTCGGAATGACGTCAAATTTGAACGGAATGTTGTCGAAGCAGAGGGAAATGTTAATGAAACAAAAAGAAATTAACGAAAATTTTACCACTAGTTGGTGTTGTGAGCGCTAGAATGTGCAAAATAAAAGAGGCGAGGTAGACGGCTGTTTCTTTGTTTGCGTCTGAGAAGCTCAGCATGACTGTCTAAATGCCGGATCGATGGCTGCTGGTGAAGCTCTTTTAACGTTAACTGTGCGCCAGTAGCTCTGCAAACGTTCCTGACACTCAAGGGTACGACAAAAGGCGTTGGTCCGACGTCTGCCAGGGGTCTGGAGAAAATGATGAAGAAATTCGAACAGACAAATTCTTTTGAAGTGTAATGCAGAGGAGGGAGTACAAGATGTGGCCACAGCATTGCAGTAGACTGCACAGAGAATTGCCTGATCTTTGAAAACGGCTACGAGCAAGGCGCATAAAAAGATGGCTCTGAGCACTATGGGACTTAACTGGTGAGGTCATCAGTCCCCTAGAACTTAGAACTACTTAAATCTAACTAACCTAAGGACATCACACACATCCATGCCCGAATCAGGACTCGAACCTGCGACCGTAGCGGTCGCGCGGTTCCAGACTGTAGCACCTAGAACCGCTCGGATACTCTGGCCGGCAAGGAGCATAAAATTTTGCGAAACATCCCGCATTGCTACCCGTACAAAATTAGAATTGTTTCAGGTTGACTCGTCAGTTAGAGAAACCTTTGTTCAAGAACTTCTTGCTCGCATGATAGTGGACAGTGAATGGCCATTGGACGTTCTGGGCAGGCAAAGCCCATTTTCATCTCCAAGGACACGTCAATCCACAGAACTGAAGAACACGGGCATAGGGAAATCGCACTCAAATCAACCGGTACCACGCGATTCCGTAAAGGTGACTGTGTAGTGCGGGTTGACGGCATCATTTATCGTAAGGCGTATTTTTTCGAGGATATGAGTCCTGCGGGTCCTGTTACCTGTAGCGCCACTGGTAAACGCTGTGACAGTCTTTTTGAGCACCAACTCTTATACACCGTGGATGGGATACTATTCTGCGCAAGATAGTGCTTCTCCGCACACTGCACAACTAGTGACACAGAAGATGAAGAGACATTTTGGAGCCGTTAGAGTTATCATCTGTCGTTTCCCCATAGACTGGCCGTCCAAATCACGTTATCTTAATACGTGTGACTTCTGTAGAGGGGTTATCTGAAATATGCTATGTACCATCTCTAACAGGGGCTGAACAGAAGGCGAGAATTGCGTAATGCGTTCTAAACGTTGATGAATTTCTTATCTGTCAATCAAAGAAAGGAATATATGTGAAAATTATGTCAGTTTTGTTTTGTTGGAGAGCAATCAAAATCGATCTGCAATAACATCTTGTTCAGTCGGCCAATTTGTTCAAACTAATAATCACTGATAGCAAAAAATTATGATTAGAGTCAGAGTGCTAATAAAGTAATACTAAATATTTTACATACAATAACACTGACAAACTAAAATTATACTTTTTCAAACGTTTCATGATTTATTTTTTCTGTAAATGTTTCTATTGCTTGCTTGGACTTTCATATCATGTTTCAAATGCGCTGAAATTTGATTTTTGTTATTATTATTATTATTAGTTCTAAATTATTTAAAACAGTGAGGTCCTATAATTTCTATTTGTTAACTTGATGAGTTTTCCCGGTGTGAGGAGATGTTAGTGAGAGTGGCGTAATTTTAACTGTAGTAGTAGCAGCAGTAGTAGTAGAAGAAGGAGAGAGAGAGAGAGAGAGAGATTGGTTGGTTGGTTGTTTCGGGGAAGGAGACCAGACAGCAAGGTCATCGGTCTCATTGGATTAGGGAAGGACGGGGAAGGAAGTCGGCCGTGCCCTTTGAAAGGAACCATCCCGGCATTTGCCTGGAGCGATTTAGGGAAATCACAGAGAGAGAGAGAGAGAGAGAGAGAGAGAGAGAGAGAGAGATAGCGACCACTATTAACTATTTTTGCAACGGTTATTTCCATTTTTCAAATTATTAATTTTCATTTTCTTTAGTGATCATTTGATTTTATTCAGCAATTTAAAACCATAGTAAACGTTTCTGTTTTCTACTACGTAAAGTGATTCTGTTGATTTTGTGTGTGAACTGTTTCGGCAGCATACATTTGTTCAGATAAGATCGGTAGTAATTACTGCTCTTATAACCAAGTAGTTAATGAAAAGAGTTTGTTCAGTTGAAACGAAGACTTGTCTGAGGTGCTTTGAATAATAAAAACTTAACGATATGTTTGTTTATTATTAACTTCATATGATCTTCACTAGTGTTGCCTTACTATTACTCAGAAACGAATATTCAAAATATTATCTGGAACTGTCAAACAAAAGTGCCTCTTGTTGCTCCCGTTAATCTTCGAACAACATCCGAAATGCCCTGAAAAAAAAAAAAAAATTGCCAGCCTCACCTGAGACAGCTGCTTTTGTAATAGTGGCTTGTGGCGATAACGAAGCCCTTTGTCAAAACGACAACGAGCCGTATGAATCAAATCATAATTTGTACAATTTCAAATGACAGTGAAGGCCAATTTTCAACTTCATTCAGTGAATCAATAGAATTCAGTAACCATTAGAGATCGCCAGTTCTCTCGGATGCAAATCGTGTTCATAATGTGTTGATCGAACCTCTCTGATACTGGTATGGAAGGGTTAAAAACAGAAATCACTATAAAATGTCTCAATAATAATTGAATACAAAGTATTGATACGCACGTCAAGTGATTGCTTTTGTTTAGTAGAAAGTAAATATGGAATTAAATTTTGTCAGCCAAAACCTATAGATACATTTTTCTGTCAGCGTTCAACGCTTTAATTAATTCATGCTAATAAAAACAGCTCTTTGAGATGAAAGAAGTGACCTACTTGAAGATATCTTGACCTCTTATATCGATTGTGAAACCTCAAATGCTTCAGAATGTTATCTGTCTGAAAGTAAGCTTAGCTGTGTGCTTAGAGTAGGCATCGTGGGAATAGTTCATGGAAGCTACATCTCACAAAACCTGTTACGTCACTGCGAATACGACTTTGTTCTAACTTGCAATAAATGTCAATAATGTTTCGGAAAATTTGTTTGTTGGTGATAATTCCTTGACAGGAAACAAAGTGTGAAAACTTAAATTATGTGTGAAAACTTAAATTATAAGATGATAGCTGATAATGTAAATGTAAGTGGAAGTCTGATAATTTCGACCGGTTTTATATTGTAGCCCAAAGTATGTTGGGCTTCATCAAAACAAAATTTTACTACACGATAATTTAGGTTATAATGAACAAAGCTCCCCCAGTCTCAAGAAATTAATTAAATGTCAATTGAGAGTTCGCAGTAGTAATCAGACTAGTAAAAAGGATGGAGCATTCAAAGGAATTTTAACACTAAAGACTACAACATGTGTGATAATAGAACAGGACTAGCGCAATTCGTTGATCATGATCATGATCATATGTCGCCTAGAAC
This sequence comes from Schistocerca piceifrons, assembly GCF_021461385.2. Taxonomy (NCBI): domain Eukaryota; kingdom Metazoa; phylum Arthropoda; class Insecta; order Orthoptera; family Acrididae; genus Schistocerca; species Schistocerca piceifrons. Next base: position 278,561,049 of record NC_060143.1, on the reverse strand, counting down.
TTTCATACTGTCCTTGGATGAAAGGGATTTCCTTCTGATCGCTGCGCAACTTACACAATGGGAAACAGATGTGGTGAACCTTTAAATAAACTCTTTCTTGAATAGTATCGTCTTCTGCAGCAAGTGGCGGTGAGCGGATGCTGTGGTTGTGATGTTCCTGCAGGAAGCGGAGGTGGGTTGTTTGTTCGTTTTACTTTATCTCTTGTTATATCCCAGCGACAATTTTTAGATTTCCTGGTAAACCGTCGCTCTTAAAGTAAACTTCTCAGCCAATGTTACCAGTCCTAATTTTTGGTGCTACATTGTTCGTAAATCAAGTGCAATTATGGCCAGTAAACACTGCAGTATATGTTACCACAATTACGAGTAATTAGAACGGTTGTTGTGTAATGCCTATCGTCTCTGTGGGGTCGCAGGCCTTCAAATTTTTGTCGTTTCCTAATCGTCCATTCACCACTTAGTATTGGTTCTCGACGTTTTGTTTCCTTTAACGAGCCGAAAATCAAAATCAGTTTCAACTGCGAATACTAGTCTTTAGTCCACCCACGCAACAAACGCATATAAACTATTGAGAAGGGTAACCTGAAAGTAGTCGTAAAAAGTTACCTGCAGTCTTGATTCTGCTTACTGACATTTCAGCTTCCCGAAGCTGAAAAACTCTTACTTAATAGTGGAGAGAGGCAACGAGGAAATTTTTCACTGAAATGATAACCAAACTTCCAAGAAAATGCCCATGTATTACTATAAGTTAACCCTTTTGCTCAAACACACAAGATAAACAGTGAAAGTTTATACTAAAGAGGTTCTCTCTTCAGCACCTGGCACAATTACGATTCAAAATTGTAGCAAAGGTTAATTAACAGCAGTTGCTGTTTCTATTAAGCAACGTCAATATCAAACACTTATAGTTTTGTTTGCCTATAAAGTGGAAGCTAATGGTCCGCCCGCCACACGGATTTTGGATACAGGTGGCACAGAAAAACTCAAGAATTCCGGAGAATTAAGACAATAACATCACGTAGTGTTTTAGATGTCCTTGAGGTCTACACGAAAGTTCAGATTCATTAAATGAAAGTGGAATACCAACAAAGTTCCTCTCACGAATACGTAGGCCTTTTTTTGGTACACAGCTACCCGAGGCTCGCGCTCTGATTATAACAAAGTATACGATCGCGTATTCACAACCTCCATCACTGCAGACTGGTGCGTTTTTGTTCTTCGATGCGGGGGCAAAAGAAACGCACTAGGCCTATTTGCTGCAGTTAGCAAAAAAAAAAAAAAAAAAAAAAAAAGAAACTGGTTCAAATGGCTCTGAGCACTATGGGACTTAACAACCGAGGTCATCAGTCCCTTAGAACTACTTAAACCTAACTAACCTAAGGACATCACACACATCCATGCCCGAGGCAGGATTCGAACCTGCGACCGTAGCAGTCGCGCGGTTCCGGACTGAGGCGCCTAGAACCGCTCGGCCACCGCGGCCGGCTGCAGTTAGCACACACATCTGTATACTCAAAAGGCATCGCTGCGCTGCACCAAATCTCATGTGTTTCCCAATTAGGATTCTACTCCCGTCTTATCTTTTCACCCTACTCCCGTCTTCTCTTTTCACGTATTACATTACTGTTTATGGAATATACTGTTTAAATTTGGAACCCTTATTAAAACAAATATGGCTTCTACAAATTTTTTAATGGTACTATGAGTAGTCCTTTTCCTCCAAACTGGTCACGTTCTCACTTTTGTACCACTCAGTGTAACACTGATTTTCGCAGAAACTTTGCAAGCCGACGCTTGCTTTAACCGCAGATACACGTCTGAGTGAAGCTAAATGTTATTATCTTTTCATATTATCTTGTCAGAAACCTTCAAATGGTGTGCTGCTCACATGAGTCTTCTACATGAATTAGTGAATTTACTCGTGGCACTTCTGTTGCCCTAAGCATGTCATCACTTTCAGAAGTCGAGTTAAGAATCAAATTAATTCATTTAATAGCATTGAACCTTAAATTGCTGGTGTATCCATGTACCGCCAAGATAAAATTAAAAACAGTGAACAGTAGAGGGAGTATGAATGAGAACAGTGGTGTATTTAAGTTTGCAAAATAATCACAAGTTTTATTAAACCTTTCGTACCTACAGCTTTCTGGAAAACCAGCTGATAAATCTTGCAGAAAAATGACAAACACAAGTCAGTTATTGAATGGTGTTTGATAGGCAAAGCATATATTGGGGTGGAAGCTTTACTAATTCTCCTCTGAACTAACTCCTTTTACAAGACAGTCTGACTTCGTTTGGATGAATCCACTATGAGACCACTGCATGTATCAACTGTGATCACCTATACCACAAAGTACACTTCATGTGAACAGGCAGCTGTGAATATCACTTTACAACACAACGCCAATGCAGCAGTACGTTACCCTGTCACCTTGGCTCAGGCAGCTGCAGAAAACGACGCACTGTGGACGAGGAGCGGTGTGCTGCGGCAGCAATAATGTTTGACATGTCCATGAAAGTTTGTAAATTACGTGGTCCGTCTGATTATCAGAACGCTGGAATCTTCCCTATCAGAGCCCTGAAATCCTGGCAGATTTCAGTGTGAGTTGCACCCACTCGCTGGTCTGGCCAAACCAATTTGACTCTTAGGCATGAGGGTGTGTGCTGGAATTGTCAAACGTCAGATGGCCGAGTCAGGATGATTCAGTTCACCCTCGTGACACACTATATGTCCGAGATGATACGCAGTTCCACTGTCGCTACTGTTGGAAACTGCCAAAAGCTTTTAATCAAACACCAGATACAGAGCACAAGTCTCACACACTACGGAAAGACTTGAAGTTCTCCACCAGGAGGAGGACCAGAAGACTAAGTTCTCTGAAGAATCACAACCATTTTCCACCAAGCTTGATATGGGAGCTGAATTAGCAAAACCAAACAGCCCCCACATAGCGCACACTAAACAAACTGTATTCTACTGATTGAATCTCCTCTCTTCATTGTTCTGTTGCCCTGGTACCCAACCCAGACACAGCACTGGGGCTCCCATGCTTGGGAGGAAGCCTCTTCTTTGCGTATACTGAGAGGAGCCAATAGCGCCACCAGATATCTCTTGCATGAAAAAAGAAGATTTTAGACTGGGGATGAGTCATTCTCTTGTAAGCATGGCCATCTTTTGGCAAAAAACATCTACCTAAATGGGATCATAGTCCCTCATTTATAGAGTGATCTAATCTCTCTGGGCTGAAAAATTTCCAAGTTCTGAAAGAATGCTGTTAAGCTTTGTAGACCGTCTTGCCTGGGAAATATGTTTTTTGCCGCTCACTATAAAGAACCTGACGACTTCCTAGTGTAACATTCCAGAATTCGAATCGAGAACAGCTGCCAACATGAGTAACGTAGAAGTAAATATCCTCGGAGTAGTGAAGCAACTTAAATCACTTAATAAAATCAAGTCTTCTGGTCCAGACTGTATACCAGTTAGGTTCCTTTCGCAGTATGCCGATGCATTAGCTCCATATTTAACAGTCATATAGAACCGTTCGCTCGATGAAAGATCCGTACCCAAAGACTGGAAAGTTGCACAGGTCACACCAATATTCAAGAAAGGTAATAGGAGTAATCCACTAAATTACAGGCCCATTTCGTTAACGTAGATATGCAGCAGGATTTTAGAACATATATTGTGCTCAAACATTATGAATTACCTCGAAGGAAACGGTCTATTGACACAAAGTCAACATGGGTTTAGAAAACATCGTTCCTATGAAACACAACTATCTCTTTATTCACATGAAGTGCTGTGTGCTATTGACAAGGGATTTCAGATCGATTCCGTATTAATGGATTTCCGGAAGGCTTTTGACACTGTACCACATAAGCGGCTCATAGTGAAATTGCGTGCTTATGGAATATCATATCAGTTATGTGACTAGATTTGCGATTTCCTTTCAGAGAGGTCACGGTTTGAAGTAATTGACGGGAAGTCATCGAGTAAAACAGAAGTGATTTCAGGCGTTCCCCAAGGTAGTGTTATAGGCCCTTTGCTGTTCCTTATCTACATAAACGATTTGCGAGACAATCTGAGCAGCCGTCTTGGGATGTTTGCAGATGAAACTGTCGTTTATCGACTAATAAAGTCATCAGAAGATAAAACTGCAAAACGATTTATAAAAAATATCTGAATAGTGCGAAAAGTGGCAGTTGACGAAAAGTGTGAGGTCATCCATATGAGTGCTAAAAGGAATTCGTTACACGATAAATCAGTCTAATCTAAAAGCCGTGTAACTTCAAGTAAATACCTACTTATTACAATTACGAACAACTTAAATTGGAAAGAACACATAGACAATGTTGTGGGGAAGGCTAACCAAAGACTGCGTTTTATTGGCAGGACACTTACAGAATGTAACAGGCCTACTAAGGAGACTGCCTACACTACGCTTGTCCGTCCCCTTTTAGAATACTGTTGCACGGTGTGGAATGCTTGCCAGATAGGACTGACGGAGCATATCGAAAAAGTTCAAAGAAAAGCAGCACGTTTTGTATTATCGCGAAATATGGGAGAGAGTGTCACAGAAATGATACAGGATTTAGGCTGGAAATCATTAAAAGAAAGGCGTTTTTTGTTGCGACGGAATCTTCTCACGAAATTCCAATCACCAACTTTCTCCTCCAAATGGGAAGATATTTTGTTGACACCGACCTACATAGGGAGGAACGATCACCACGATAAAATAAGGGAAACCAGAGCTCGTACGGAAAGATACAGGTGTTCACTCTTTCCGCGCGCTATACGAGATTGGAATAATAGAGACTTGTGAAGGTGGTTCGATGAACCCTCTGCCAGGCACTTAAATGTGATTTGCAGAGTATCCATGCAGATGTAGATGTAGATGTCAGGACGTTGTTATAGTCCTTCCGTATCGTCCCATATTCTAACATGAGAGTACACGGAGTTCCATGACCTTTCCACAATTTGCAAGAAAGCTCAGTTTACAGCAGTCTCTCTTAAAAGACCTCCTCCACCCAGTTTCAGCCATCCAGCCATCTTCTGCAATGGACTAGCGCTTGGCCCAGGAAAATGTTTTGTGAACCTTCCATCCCACCCTAAGCGGAAGGAGGAGAGAGTTTCGGCCAGAAGTCCCTCTGCAGGTAAAATACGCTGAACACTTTCCCAGAACTACTCGCATGGCCAGGTCACTGCGCTCGGCATTTATGGCCCCCAATTTGACTCGCTCTTTGTTCTCGGTCACCTCTGCTACAGCCCCCTAGGTACAAGCTCTCTACAGGTTACACTGCTATGAACTGGCACGAAAAAATACACAATATTTTAACATAATTTCAAACGTGTTAGTAATAACTAGCATTATGCTATTTAAGGGGAGAAAATCTACATAGAATAAGTGCGTTAAAAGAAATAATAGTACTAATACTAATAATACACCCCCCCCCCCCCTCCCCCATGAACCATGAATCTTGCAGTTGGTGGGGAGGCTTGCGTGCCTCAGGGATACAGATAGCCGTATCGTAGGTGCAACCACAACGGAGGGGTATCTGTTGAGAGGCCAGACAAACGTGTGGTTCCTCAAGAGGGGCAGCAGCCTTTTCAGTAGTTGTACGGGCAATAGTCTGGATCATTGACTGATCTGGCCTTGTAACACTAACCAAAACGGCCTTGCTGTGCTGGTACTGCGAACGGCTGAAAACAAGGGGAAACTACAGCCACAATTTTTCCCGAGAGCATGCAGCTTTACGGTATGATTAAATGATGGTGGCGTCCTCTTGGGTAAAGTATTCCGGCGGTAAAACAGTCCCCCATTCGGATCTCCGGGTGGGGATTACTCAGGAGGACCTTGTTATCAGGAGAAAGAAAACTGGCGTTCTACGGATCGGACCGTGGAATGTCAGATCCCTTAATCGGGCAGGTAGGTCAGAAAATCTAAAAAGGGAAATGGATAGGTTAAAGTTAGATATAGTGTGAATAAGTGAAGTTTGGTGGCAAGAGGAACAAGACTCCGGTCAGGTGAATACAGGGTTATACACTCCTGGAAATGGAAAAAAGAACACATTGACACCGGTGTGTCAGACCCACCATACTTGCTCCGGACACTGCGAGAGGGCTGTACAAGCAATGATCACACGCACGGCACAGCGGACACACCAGGAACCGCGGTGTTGGCCGTCGAATGGCGCTAGCTGCGCAGCATTTGTGCACCGCCGCCGTCAGTGTCAGCCAGTTTGCCGTGGCATACGGAGCTCCATCGCAGTCTTTAACACTGGTAGCATGCCGCGACAACGTGGACGTGAACCGTATGTGCAGTTGACGGACTTTGAGCGAGGGCATATAGTGGGCATGCGGGAGGCCGGGTGGACGTACCGCCGAATTGCTCAACACGTGGGGCGTGAGGTCTCCACAGTACATCGATGTTGTCGCCAGTGGTCGGCGGAAGGTGCACGTGCCCGTCGACCTGGGACCGGACCGCAGCGACGCACGGATGCACGCCAAGACCGTAGGATCCTACGCAGTGCCGTAGGGGACCGCACCGCCACCTCCCAGCAAATTAGGGACACTGTTGCTCCTGGGGTATCGGCGAGGACCGTTCGCAACCGTCTCCATGAAGCTGGGCTACGGTCCCGCACACCGTTAGGCCGTCTTCCGCTCACGCCTCAACATCGTGCAGCCCGCCTCCAGTGGTGTCGCGACAGGCGTGAATGGAGGGACGAATGGAGACGTGTCGTCTTCAGCGCTGAGAGTCGCTTCTGCCTTGGTGCCAATGATGGTCGTATGCGTGTTTGGCGCCGTGCAGGTGAGCGCCACAATCAGGACTGCATACGACCGAGGCACACAGGGCCAACACCCGGCATCATGGTGTGGGGAGCGATCTCCTACACTGGCCGTACACCACTGGTGATCGTCGTGGGGACACTGAATAGTGCACGGTACATCCAAACCGTCATCGAACGCATCGTTCTACCATTCCTAGAGCGGCAAGGGAACTTGCTGTTCCAACAGGACAATGCACGTCCGCATGTATCCCGTGCCACCCAACGTGCTCTAGAAGATGTAAGTCAACTACCCTGGCCAGCAAGATCTCCGGATCTGTCCCCCATTGAGCATGTTTGGGAGTGGATGAAGCGTCGTCGCACGCGGTCTGCACGTCCAGCACGAACGCTGGTCCAACTGAGGCGCCAGGTGGAAATGGCATGGCAAGCCGTTCCACAGGGCTACATCCAGCATCTCTACGATCGTCTCCATGGGAGAATAGCAGCCTGCATTGCTGCGAAAGGTGGATATACACTGTACTAGTGCCGACATTGTGCATGCTCTGTTGCCTGTGTCTATGTGCCTGTGGTTCTGTCAGTGTGATCATGTGATGTATCTGACCCCAGGAATGTGTCAATAAAGTTTCCCCTTCCTGGGACAATGAATTCACGATGTTCTTATTTCAATTTCCAGGAGTGTAGTTTGGTGCTGGACAGTATAGCTAACGGTCGCGATGGCTAGTGGAGTGTAAATACTAAATCAAATAGGGGTAATGCAGCAGTAGGTTTAATAATGAATAGGAAAACAGGAATGCGGGTAAGCTACTACAAACAGCATAGTGAAGGCATTATTGTGGCCAAGATAGACACGAAGCCCACGCCTATTACAATAGTACAATTTTATATGCCAACTAGCTCTGCAGATGACGAAGAAATTGAAGAAATGTATGATGAAATAAAAGAAATTATTCAGGTAGTGAAAGGAGACGAAACTTTAATAGTCATGGGTGACTGGAATTCGGTAGTAGGAAGAGCGAGAGCAGGAAACGTAGTAGGTGAATATGGATTGGGGGAAGAAACGAAAGAGGAAGCCGCCTTGTAGAATTTTGCACAGAGCATAACTTAATCATAGCTAACACTTGATTCAAGAGTCATGGAAGAAGCCTGAAGATACTGATAGGTTTCAGATAGGTTATATAATGGTAAGACAGAGATTTAGGTACCAGGTTTTAAATTGTAAGACGTATCCAGGGGCAGATGTGGACTCTGACCACAATCTATTGGTAATGAACTGTAGATTAAAACTGAAGAAACTGCAAAAAGGTGGGAATTTAAGGAGATGGGACCTGGATAAACTGACTAAACCAGAGGTTGTACAGAGTTTCAGGGAGAGCATAAGGGAACAATTGACAGGAATGGGGGAAAGAAATACAGTAGAAGAAGAATGGGTAGCTTTGAGGGATGAAGTAGTGAAGGCCGCACAGGGTCAAGTAGGTAAAAAGACGAGTGCTAATAGAAATCCTTGGGTAACAGAAGAAATATTGACTTTAATGGATGAAAGGAGAAAATATAAAAATGCAGTAAATGAAGTGGGCAAAAAGGAATACAAACGTCTCAAAAATGAGATCGACAGGAAGTGCAAAATGGCTAAGCAGGGATGGCTAGAGGACAAATGTAAGAATGTAGAGGCGCATATCACTAGGGGTAAGATAGATACTCCCTACAGGAAAATTAAAGAGACCTTTGGAGAAAAGAGAACCACATGCATCAATATCAAGAGCTCAGATGGAAACCAAGTTCTAAGCAAAGAAGGGAAAGCAGAAAGGTGGAAGGAGTATATAGAGGTTCTATACAAGGGCGACGTTCTTGAGGACAGCATTATAGAAATGGAAGAGAATGTAGATGGAGATGAAATAGTAGATATAATACTGCGTGAAGAGGTTGGCAGAGCACTGAAAGACCTAAGTTGAAACAAGGCTCCGGGAGTAGACAACATTCCATTAGAACTACTGACCGCCTTGGGAGAGCAAGGCCTAACAAAACTCTGGTGAGCAAGATGTATGAGACAGGCGAAATACCCTCAGATTTCAAGAAGAATATAATAATTCCAATGCCAAAGAAAGCAGGTGTTGACAGATGTGAAAATTACCGAACTATGAGTTTAATAAGCCACGACTGCAAAAATTACACGAATTTTTTACAGACGATTGGAGAAACTGGTAGAAGCCGACCTCGGGGAAGATCAGCTTGGATTCCGTAGAAATGTTGGAACACGTGAGGCAATACTGTCCCTACGACTTATCTTAGAAGAAAGATTAAGGAAAGGCAAACCTACGTTTCTCGCATTTATAGACTTAGAGGAAGCTTTTGACAATGGTGACTGTAATACTCTCTTTCAAATTCTGAAGTTGTCAGGGGTAAAATACAGGGAGCGAAAGGCTGTATACAATTTGTACAGAAATCAGATGGCAGTTATAAGAGTCGAGGGGCATGAAAGGGAAGCAGTGGTTGGGGAGGGAGTAAGACAGGGTTGCAGCCTACCCCGATATTATTCAATCTGTATATTGAGCAGGCAGTAAAGGAAACAAAAGAAGAATCCGGAGTAGGAATTAAAATCCATGGAGAAGAAATAAAGACTTTGAGGTTCACCGATGACATTGTAATTGTGTCAGGGACAGCAAAGGACCTGGAAGAGAAACTAAACGGAATGCACAGTGTCTTAAAAGGAGGGTATAAAATGAACATGAACAAAAGAAAAACGAGGATAATGGAACGCAGTCGAATGAAATCGGGTGATCCTGAGGGAATTAGATTAGGAAATGAGACAGTTAAAGTAGTAGATGAGTTTTGCTATTTGGGGAGCAAAATAACTGATGTTGGTCGAAGTAGTGAGGATATAAAATGTAGATTGGCAATGGCAAGGAAAGCGTTTCTGAAGAAGAGAAATTTGTTAACATCGAGTATAGATTTAAGTGTCAGGAAGTCGTTTCTGAAAGTATTTGTATGGAGTGTAGCCATATATGGAAGTGAGACGTGGAAGATAAATAGTTTAGACAAGAAGAAAATAGAATCTTTTGAAATGTGGTGCTACAGAAGAATGCTGAAGATTAGACGAATAGATCACATAACTAATGAGGCGGTATTGAATGGAATTGGAGAGAAGAGAAATTTGTGGCGCACCTTGACTAGAAAAAGGGATCGGTTTGTAGGGCATATCATGAGGCATCAAGGGATCACCAATTTAGTACTGAAGGGCAGCGTGGAGGGTAAAAATCGTAGATGGAGACCAAGAGATGAATACACTAAACAGGTTCAGAAGGATACAGGTTGCAGTAACTACTGGGAGATGAAGAAGCTTGCACAGGATAGAGTAGCATAGAGAGCTGCATCAAACCAGTATCTGGACTGAAGACCACAACAAGAACAACTAATAATAATAATAGCAATTAAAAAAGTCTGCGTGCTACGATTTGACCATCTGGCGTACAGATATCTGTTCTTACGAGTCCAGAAGGGACACACTACTGGTCTGTTATACTATGCACTTGTGGTAGACCGCAAATTTATTAATTTATAATTGTGGTCTACACTACACGACTGTACTTGGTGCTGCATCTGTCATTTGTCTGGATGGTCAGCCCCTGGTGCGCTGAGGTGCAATTCAGGATTCACAGGGGCTGTACTGCTGTGGCACCCGAGGTGTTAAGATCGGGAGATGGGTATCAAGCTTCTCAGGAAATCCTTCCTGATCCTCCAGAGCCTCGTCTCCTCACTGCTTCCAGAAGGTTGTTGTAGGTGGGTGTTCTGCTATGGCATGTCTTGTTATTATGACGTAAGGCCTCGTCTTGGTTGTCTTTCAGACATTTAGGCTTGAAGTTCATAAGCTGATAGCTGTAAGCGAGATCAGTTCCTCATTCTTTATTGTATTATAGACTGTTCCATTTCCAAAAGCAGTGTGATGGTCTGTAAACATCTTGTCTAAGGGGACACTCCCAGACGACGTGGTCCGGGTTACTGAATGCTCCGGGTGTTTGTGGTGTGCTGTCGTAGTTTAGTAAGTATCTGGACTACGGAAAACGGAAAAACGACTATCTATATGGTTACTACGAGCCCTGATTTCACTATCTTTACTTGCAGTCCTTACGTGATATGTACGTTTGTAGTAGTAGAATCGTTCTGCAGTCTGTCGCAACTGTCGATTTTCGAATTTTTGCCAGTAGTATTTCACGAGAGGGTCATCATCTTCCCTCCAGGGATACCCCTTTCAGTTCACGAAGCATTTGCGTAATACTCGCATGTTGGTCGAACCTACCGGTAACGAATCCAGCAGCACGCCTCTGAATTTCTACGGTGTCTTCCTTTAATCCAGGATCCAGCCAGCGATGACAGTTCATCTGGTGAGCCAACGGTAACTGAATTTTCTTCATCAAACGTATGGAACATGGCATGTTGTGACATAATGTAAATTTAAATATTATATTTAGAACACAAGGAGATGTTCCCAGTGCGACGACTTCCTGGCTATTATGTGCCTTAAATTTACTATGTTCAACAATCAAGATAAAGATTTACCAATTCTGGGCGCTCTGTTCACAAACTGCATCACAAATTAGCAAGCACATTGTGGGAAAATTTTCGATACTCTTGTATACTGATAATAATCACTTCTGCTGCTACCTTCTTTAGGCAATGCACTAAGTACCGTCAGTTCCGCACTTTTTTTAAAGAAACTTATTCTGAATTTTCTGACTCGTGTTATTACACAACGGTGAGGTGGCTCAGGTGCTGCAGAGTCTTAATTATGTTTATTATTGGTTCTTTATACTTCCTATTTATAATACACATAGTAATCTTGCAAAGCAAAATATAAAACATTTACAGAATTACTGTATTGGCTTTACATTATCTAATTTACTTGTTAAAATTCTGATAGATTTTTAGATACATCTAGTTGACGTTACTTACACTACAGTCTTGGAACGCTTTCCTCAGTACTTAAAATTTGAGCTTGACTACGTTACACATTAAATAAAAATGCAAAAAAGGATGTTTGTGAAGGCACATACGGCTGTTAAATGTTTCACGTTGTATCACGGAGTGCATCTTAGTTACAGTGCCAATTCCGGTAAGAAACATAACTGAAAAATGTTCAAAAAATGTGTTCAAATGTGTGTGAAATCTTATGGAACTTAACTGCTAAGGTCATCAGTCCCTAAGCTTACACACTACTTAACCTAAATTATCCTAAGGACAAAAACACACACCCATGCCCGAGGGAGGACTCGAACTTCCGCCGGGACCAGCCGCACAGTCCATGACTGCAGCGCCCTAGGCCACTCGGCTAATCCCGCGCAGTTGAAAAATGTTGTTTCCCTAAATTATAGACAGACGCTGCTGAGATCATGTGATCTGAAGGTGATAAGTATCTACAGGAAGAACTTGTCGGATCCCACTGTGACAACATAATCTTTCGGATCTCAGTGGTCTATGGCATCCACCATGATTCCCTTCCAAAACTTTTATCCTATACCGCTGGTCCAGTTCCCTAACACACTCCTGTCATACGACATTTGCCCCCCTTCTTCACTTCATGCAAGACTCTTAACTGATCACAGCGAACTATCTACTATTCACATTTCTGTTTATTTTTAGTGTTCTGTGGACCAATAATCTAATGGAAGAACTGCTATACGTTTGTTGCTGTTGTTGTTGTTGTGGTCTTCAGTCCTGAGACTGGCTTGCTGCAGCTCTCCATGCTACTCTATCCTGTGCAAGCTTCTTCATCTCCCAGTACCTACTGCAACCTACATCCTTCTGAATCTGCTTAGTGTATTCATCTCTTGGTCTCCCTCTTCGATTTTTTGCCCTCCACGCTGTCCTCCAATACTAAATTGGTGATCCCTTGATGCCTCAGAACACATCTTACCAACCGATCCCTTCTTCTAGTCAAGTTGTGCCCCAACCTCCTCTACTTCCCGATTATATTCGAAACCTCATTAGTTATGTGATCTACCCATCTAGTCTTCAAAATTCTTCTGTAGCATCACATTTCGAAAGCTTCTATTCTCTTCTTGTCCAAACTATTTATCGTCCATGTTTCACTTCCATAGATGGCTACACTCCATACAAATACTTTCAGAAATGACTTCCTGACACTTAAATCTATACTCGATGTTAACAAAATTCTCTTCTTCAGAAACGCTTTCCTTGTCATTGCCAGTCTACGTTTTATATTCTCTACTTCGACCGTCATCAGTTATTTTGCTCCCCAAATAGCAAAACTCCTTTACTACTTTAAGGGTCTCATTTCCTAATCTAATACCCTCAGCATCACCCGATTTAATTCGACTACATTCCATTATCCTCGTTTTGCTTTTGTTGATGTTCATCGTATATTCTCCTTTCAAGACACTGTCCATTCCGTTCAACTGCTCTTCCAAGTGCTTTGCTGTCCCTGAGAGAATTACAATGTCATCGACAAACCTCAAAGTTTTTATTTCTTCTCCATGGATTTTAATACCTACTCCGAATTTTTGCTTTTGTTTCCTTTACTTCTTGCTCCATATACAGATTGAATAACATCAGGGATAGGCTACAACCCTGTCTTACTCCCTTCCCAACCAGTGGTTCCCTTTCATGCGCCTCGACTCTTATAACTGCCATCTGATTTCTGTACAAATTGTAAATAGCCTTTCGCTCCCTGTATTTTATCCCTGCCACCTTTAGAATTTGAAAGAGAGTATTCCAGTAAACATTGTCAAAAGCTTTCTCTAAGTCTACAAATGCTAGAAACGTAGGTTTGCCTTTCCTTAATCTAGCTTCTAAGAGAAGTCGTAGGGTCAGTATTGCCTCACGTGTTCCAATATTTCTACGGAATCCAAACTGATCTTCCCCGAGGTCGGCTTCTATCAGTATTTCCATTCGTCTGTAAAGAATTCGCGTTAGTATTTTGCAGCTGTGACTTATTAAACTGATAGTTCGGTAATTTTCACATCTGTCAACATCTGCCTTCTTTGGGATTGGAATTATTATATTCTTCTTGAAGTGTGAGGGTATTTCGCCTGTCTCATACATCTTGCTCACCAGATGGCAGAGTTTTGTCATGACTGGCTCTCCCAAGGCCGTCAGTGGTTCTAATGGAATGTTGTCTGCTCCTGGGGCCTTGTTTCGACTCAGGTCTTTCAGTGCTCTATCAAACTCTTCACACAGTATTGTATCTCCCATTTCATCTTCATCTACATCCTCTTCCTTTTCCATAATATTGTCCCTTGTATAGACCCTCTATATACTCCTTCCACCTTTCTGCTTTCTCTTCTTTGCTTAGAACTGGGTTTCCATCTGAGCTCTTGATATTCAAACAAGTGGTTCTCTTTTCTCGAGAGGTCTCTTTAATTTTCCTGTAGGCAGTATCTATCTTACCCCTAGGGAGATAAGCCTCTACATCCTTACATTTGTCCTCTAGCCAACCCTGCTTAGCCATTTTGCACTTCCTGTCGATCTCATTTTTGAGACATTTGTATCCCTTTTTGCTTGCTTCATTTACTGCATTTTTATATTTCCCCCTTTCATCCATTAAATTCAATATTTCTTTGTTACCCAAGGATTTCTACTAGCCCTCGTCTTTTTATCTACTTGATCCTCTGATGCCTTCATTATTTCAACTCTCAAAGCTACCCATTCTTCTTCCACTGTATTTCTTTCCCACATTCCTGTCAATTGTTCCGTTATTCTCTCCCAGAAACTCTGTACAACCTCTGGTTTGGTCAATTTATCCAGGTCCCATCTCCTCAAATACCAACCTTTATGCAGTTTCCTCAGGTTTAACCTACAGTTCATAACAAACAGATTGCGGTCAGAGTCCACATCTGCCCCTGGAAATTTCTTACAATTTAAAACCTGGTTCCTAAATCTCTGTCTTACCATTATATAATATATCTGATACCTTATAGTATCTCCAAGCTTCTTCCATGTATACAACCTTCTTTCATGAATCTTGAACCAAGTGTTAGCTATGATTAAGTTATGCTCTGTGCAAAATTCTACCAGGCGGCTTCCTCTTGCATTTCTTAGCCCCAATCAATATTCACCTACTACATTTCCTTCTCTTCCTTTTCTTACTGTTGAATTCCAGTCATCCATGACTATTAAATTTTCGTCTCCCTTCACTGCCTGAACAATTTCTTTTATCTCATCATACATTTCATCAATTTCTTCATCATCTGCAGAGCTAGTTGGTGTATAAACTTGTACTATTGTAGTAGGCGTGGGCTTCGAGTCTGTCTTGGCCACAATAATGCCTTCACTATGTTGTTTGTAGTAGCTTACCCGCACTAATATTTTTTGATTCACTATTTTTATTCATTACCAGCCAAGAAGAACTTGGGTTATACTCAAT
The DNA here is from genome assembly GCF_021461385.2 of Schistocerca piceifrons. Classification (NCBI taxonomy): domain Eukaryota; kingdom Metazoa; phylum Arthropoda; class Insecta; order Orthoptera; family Acrididae; genus Schistocerca; species Schistocerca piceifrons. The sequence goes on along the minus strand of NC_060143.1, from coordinate 278,545,889 downwards.
AGAAGTGTTCATGGCAGAAGTGGCGAGATGCTCTGCAGATGTGGCATACGAGATTCACCACAGTGCGATTGTGGACATCCAGAGCAAACGAGCCAGCACATCAATCAGGAATGCTCTAAACGTGCGTTTAAAGGATCCATTCGATAACTTTATGCAGCCTCCCCTGCAGCCGTCGAGTGGATGGAAAACCTGGACATAGAACTTTAAAGTATAGATTCTATATATATGACTGCTGAATGACCTTATAGCAACAATTTCTATATGATAATTTTATCTTGTCTCTGAGAAGATACCTTATTGTAACAACCTGTGTATGCCTACTTTATCCTTAATTGAATGTCCGTAAGACGAGACATTATTTATGTGTTATAATGTTTGTTGATTTTATCTTTATCTGTCTGTATGTATCTAAACATGAAACCATTTGTACTTGAAAACCACGTACGCTAAAGAAATAAATAAATAAATTCATTATTAAACCTACTCCTGTGTTTGCCCTATTTGATTTTGTTTTTATAACCCAGTATTCACCTGACCAAAAGTCTTGTTGCTCCTGCCACCGAACTTCACTAATTCCCACTATATCTAACTTTAACCTATCCATTTCCCTTTTTAAATTTTCTAACCTACCTGCCCGATTAAGAGATCTGACATTCCGTGCTCCGATCCGTAGAACGCCAGTTTTCTTTCTCCTGATAACGACGTCCTCTTGTGTAGTCCTCGCCCGGAGATCCGAATGGGGGACTATTTTACCTCCGGAATATTTTATCCAAGAGGACGCCATCATCATTTAATCATACAGTAAAGCTGCATGCCCTCGGGAAAAATCACGGCTATACTTCCCCCTTGCTTTCAGCCGTTCGCAGTACCAGCACAGAAAGGCCATTTTGATTAGTGTTACAAGGCCAGATAAGTCAATCATTCAGACTGTTGCAACTACTGAAAAGGCTGCTGCCCCTCTTAAGGAACCACACATTTGTCTGGCCTCTCAACAGATACCCCTCCATTGTGGTAGCACCTACGGTACAGCTATCTGCATCGTTGAGGCACGCAAGCCTCCCCACCAACGGAAAGATCCATGGTTCATGGGGGGCCTATAAGTTTATGAAGATAAAAACATAAGTCTCTCATTACCCCCTAACGACCAACAAGGACTAGACTCTTACGCCTTTCTTGCAACAAATAAGATTCAGCGGGAACCTTTCACTACCTATAGAAGCTTTGTAACTTTTGTTCTCTCTGAAGAGGGATTTTTATTTTTTTTATTTGTGTGTGTTACCGTAACACTTCTATTAGATAATAGAACAAGGGTCACATTACATGGTAATTTATTGTGTCGAGTGATTGATAGTAATGTCTGTATAAGATATTAATTTCAAAATACCATTAACGAACAGTTTAAAAGAAAAGTGACGTCACAATTTATTGCTATAGATCTTTCCAACTTTCACTTTGAGGACCGGTGGAAAATATGAAAGTATGACAAAATCAGATCAGTTTGATTAGACGATTCGAGAGCAAAGTTTCCCAGATTCAATTAATTGTAATAAGTTTCAGTAAAAATGATGACTATTAAGGGTATGGTAACTATTCTGGCGGAAGTTTGAAAGTAAGGTCTAAGGTTAGGACCTTTCCTGAATGAAAGAGGAAGAGGTGTCTTAGGTACATTAAGTAGATGTAACAGCCCCTTTTTATCAATAAAAGTTCGTATTGTTAACTACATATCCCATAAGTAAATATACATGATCAATTGAATTAGAGATTTCTGTTCTGATAGAGAGAGACAGTCGCCATGACAAATTTAATAATTCGGGATGTCGTCAGACAGTCTAATTAATAATAATAATGAGCGTAAGGCATTGGTGACCGGTAGACCCCTCGCAGGCGGTTCGGCCGCCGCTCCACAAGTTCTTTAACGCCACTACGCCTACTTACGAGTGAATGAGGATGAAATGATAATGAAAGACGCGCGACACCCAGTCATCTCGAGGCAGAGAAAATCCCTGTCCCCGCCGGGAATCGAACCCGGGACCTCGTGCGCGTGAAGCGAGAACGCTACCGCAAGACCACGAGCCGCGGACAGACAGTATTGTTTGTCGGCGTGACATTTAAACACGAAATACAGAAGGATCTGAGAATTTCATGGATTGCTAAAAACTAAGGAGATCCTTCACAGAACGGTGAGGAAAAGAAAATGCGGGAAGTACTGACTAGAAGAAGAGGCAGGATGGCAGGACCCGTGTTGATACATCAGGGAATAACTTCCAGGTGCTATAGAGAACCTTAGAGGGCTGAAAGTAGTGGAGGAGGAGGCGGCGGCTGAGTGTGAGTGGTACTTTGAGACGAAGAGATCACAGGAGAGGAAGCATTGTGTGCTGCATCAAACCATTCATTACAATGATGACCAAATAAACGCGCGTTTGAACGTGGTCAGGTCGCTGGTGCCCGACGCTTGGTGCATTATCGCAGCGGTCTCGTATGCACTGGGGTATCCACGTGCCACCATGTCCAGGGTGAGCCGCCCTGTTAGCCCGCAGGACAGGACAGATAGCATAATTTGTGGAAAGGGGACAAAATAAGGGGCAGTCAGTTACACTCGAACATACAAACATTACAAGAGCCCAAAAAAGTTTTTTTTAAACACACAGCTTTAATCTTTGGGACTTAATTACTGGTTGAAAGCCACCGTAATTTAAAAACCGCTGAAGGCCAATAACTTAAAACGCAACCTTAATCGGAAATTTAAAAGGCAAGCCTTATCTTAAAACAGTTCTTTAGTTAGGCTGAAGTAAACAAGTTAAATTCAAATCGGCTGAAGGCCTAACATTTAAAACTCCATAACATATATATATATATATATATATATATATATATATATATATATATATATATATTGAATACCAAAGGTCTTACGTGAAGCAGTTCTTTAATTCAGGCTGAAGGCCTTAGAAACAACTCAAACTCAATATCAGCTGAAGGCGCAAGACTTAAAAAATACAACAACGTTAAATATTTTAAAATGCCAAAGGCCTTACGTGACACAGTTCTTTGGACTAGGCTGAAGGCCTTAAGAGCAAAACAACTCTAATTTAAAAAAATCAGCTAGAAGCCATGCAAGTACAAACAACAAGAACAAATAAAAAAAAAAAAACAGGGCAGTACACCCAAGGGCACTGAGATGTTCGAGGGTTGGCCTGTAATTCAAACACTAATGCTCGCTTAGGTGACACAGGCAGTTGGGCCAACCATTCACGATCCGACGACAACCCAACCGACCGAAAGTCAACAGACCCACCGACAAGATAAGTTCCACTTCACCTGACCAAGGCACAACAGGGAGTTCAACGGAACAACGTAGAAAATATTGGCGCCCGCAACCAATCATACATGGAACTGTCAAGCTACAAACTGTGCTGGACAGCAACAATACGATGAGGAAACTACACTGCCTGAAATTTACGTCAACGGCCAGGACAACAGATGCCGTCGTCATCTATATCGGACTGTGACAGTGAACTTTTATAACTAGTCTTCTGTTTTGATGTGGCCCACCTCGAATTCATCTGTTGTCTCATCCTCTTCATCTCAGAGTAGCGCTTGCATCCAATATCCTCAGTGAATGTATACCAATCTCCGGCTTCGCATACAGTTTCTACCCTCTGCAGCTGCCTTTAGTAACATTTAAATTATTGGTTCAAATGGCTTTGGGCACTATGGGACTTAACTTCTGATGTCACCAGTCCCCTAGAACTTAGAACTACCTAAACCTAACTAAGGATATCACACACATTCATGCCTGAGGCAGGATTCGAACCTGCGACCGTAGCGGTCGCGCGGTTCCAGACTGTAGCGCCTAGAACCGCTCGGCCACTCCGGCCAGCTTGAAATTATTCCCTGGTGTCTTAGCACGAGTCCAATCTTCCTATTCCTCTTTCTTGCCAGTGCTTTCCATACATATGTTTCCTCTATGATTCTGTGAGAACTTCCTCATCCCTCATCTCATTGGTCTGCCTAATTTTCAACATACTTCTGTAGCATCGAATCTCAAACGCTTCTATTCTCTTCAGGTTAAGGCTGTCGTTCGATACTGGTAGACTTCTTTTGGCAAAGAATGCTCGTTTTGCCTGTGCTTTGTCCGTCGTGGGATATTTTGCTTCCAAGTTGGCAGATTTCCTTCACTTTGCGGTCACCAATTTTGATTTGTCGCTAATATCTGCAAATCTTCATTTCTTTCCTCTTTATTGGTTTACTCCGAATCCACAGTGTGTGCTCATTACCCTTTTCATTCTATTCGGCATGTCCTGTAATTCTTCCTCACTTTCACTGAGGGTAGCAATGCCATAACGAATCCCATAAGTGATATACTTTGAACCCTAATTTTAATCCCTTTCTGTTGTAAACCTTTCTTTTGTTTCCGTTGTTGCTTCAGATAGTAGAGACGGTGGGCTGTATCCCTGTCTTACACCATTATGATCTGGCTACTTTTTCTGGTCTTAGAGGCTTACTGTTCTCTCTTGATTCTTGTACGTGTTATATATTGTATAGCTTTCTCTACTGCTAACTCCTATTTTGCTGAGAATTTCGAATATCTTGTCTCATTTTGCATTGTAGACCCTTATTCTTGGTCCACAAATCCAATGAATGTGTCCTGATTTTTATTGAAGCCACGCTTCGGCTATCAATCGCAAGTTGAGAATTGCCTCTCTGGTGCCTTTACCTTACCGGAAGCCAAACGAATCCTCATGTAACAGATCCTCAATTTTCTATCATTCCTCTGTATATTATTCTTATCAGGAACTTGAATAAACGCGCTGTTAATTTTATTTTGCGACAGGTCTCGCACTTATCACCCTCGCGACCTTCAGAATTGTGGATGATCTTTTCCCGAAAGTCTGATGGTATCTCTCTACTCTGATGGATTCTACACACCATACTTGAATGGTCATTAGCTTGCCACCTGCCCCAGTGATTTTAGAAATTCTGAAGAAATATAATTTATGCTTTCCGCCTTATTTGATAGAAAGTCTTCCAAAGCTCTATTAAACTCTGCCTTTACCACTGGACCCTCATTTCTTCTTCTTTAACGTCACGAGATAAGTTTCCCCTCGTAGAGGTCTTCAGTGTACCCTATCCACCTGACCGTTCTCTCCTCGACATTTAACTGTGGCGTTCCCACAGCACTCTAACAATGCCGCCCGTGCTTTTACTTTCACAAAATTTTGTTCTGTCGTTTCCTTCCGACGATAATTTCTTTCTCAGTTTCTCCGCACTTTCTCTGCAATCATTTCGCCTCGGCTTACTTGCACTTCCTATTTTTTTCGTCCCTATGTGACTTATATAGCTGTACTCCTGTCTATCCCTGAACATTTTTGTACTTCTTTGTTTCATCGATCAACTGAAATATATCTTCTGTTACGCAAGGTTTCTTCGTAGTTACTTTCCTTGCAGCTATCTAACTTCTGTCGTTGTCCTTAATAAAGATGGCCATTATTCTTCTTCAACTGAATTACCTATTGTGATAGTCATTATTGCAGTATCTACAGCTTACAGAACTTCAAATACATCTCATTAATCCTAAGTACAACCCACTTTTCAGATTGTTTCTTCAGAGAGATTCTCTTAATCTTCTCACTATTGATCACTGCGGAATTGTGATCCGCTTCTATGTCTGTTCCTTGGTACGCTTTATAATTCAATATCTGATTTCGGAATCTCTATTCTGTAATTCATCTGGAATCTTTCCTCATCCTCGGGTGTTCTCCAAGCACACTACAGCCTCTTGCGAATGTAGAACAGTATATTCGCAATTACTATTGGAAATTTATTGCACATCTCAATTAGTTAATCTTCTCCTCATTCCTACTACCAGGACCATATTCTCCCATAACACTTATATTTTTCACCCGTTATCGCATTAGATTATCAGCTCCTTTTACATATTGCGTTACCTGTTCAATATCTTCATATACGTTCTCAATCTCTTCATCGTCTGCTAATGACTTTGGCATATATACCTGAACCATTGTTGGTGGTGTTGGTTTGCTGTCTGTTGTCACGATAACAACCATATCACTATATTGTTCTAAGTCACTCTCTACTCTATTTTTCTATTCACAACAAATGCTGCTCACACTATACAGTTTTCTGCTACTGTTGATATTAACCTACACTCGTCTGGCCTTAAGTCCTTATTTTTCCATTTCACTTCACAAGCCCTTACCATATTTAGTTTGAGCTTTGCATTTCCCTTTTCAGATTTTCTAATTTTCTAGCTTCTCTACGACTTTTGGTCTTCAGACTTTCCAGCAGGTAAAAACTGGATAAACCACTCGCCAGTTCAAGGACTGTCGACAACGAGTGGACTGACAACATTCGCAAGGTACAGAAGCCACCTGGGTCATGGGTCCATGAGTAGCACCACTGCAAACGCTCCATGGAAAAAGGTGCTTGGTCAGGTACACTCAGGTTCCATGGTACCAGTGCGTCGAAACTGACACTGACGGTGCTGTTCCGCCCACCGACAAGGAATCATTTAAGCAGGTTCAAATGGTTCAAATGGCTCTAAGCACTATGGGACTTAACATCTGAGGTCACCAGTCCCCTAGACGTAGAGCTACTTAAACCCAACTAACCTAAGGACATCTCACACATCCATGCCCGAGGCAGGATTTGAATCTGCTACCGTAGCAGCAACGCGGTTCCGGACTGAAGCGCCTAGAACCGCTCGGCCACAGCTGCCGGCATTTAAGCAGGTGATGGAGCTATTTTCCTATAAGTAAGAGAGGGGGAGTGAATCTTATTTGAAATGAAACTGTTCCTTTTATATATAAAATATTTCAAAATTACACTGGTAAACCTCGAGGGTGTGTAGAAGGGGTCTTGAGAAACAAAATGAGGATAGGAATCCGTGTCCGGAAACAATCAACAATGATACATGGCGTCGAAGCTGTACGCCTCCCTCTGGCAGCAAGCGTGACTTTGTACTCGAACAGACCGCGGGCAGAACGTTTCGCAATGTACCTGACAGCAGTCTGGACGTCAGCTGGCGCTGAACGTGACTATGCCTATTACACCAACATTGTAGAGACCGCAAACGGCGGCAGCGGCATAGGGGAACGACAAAAGTATGCTGTAGAAACACAGCGCTCAGTCGTCGTTCGTCGTGTGCTGGTATGCTGCATCACGGAGACGCTTACTTGGGCCGAGCAGCACGACATGCGCTTTCGTGTATGGTGAGATGAAGCCCGCCCAGTTAGCCGTGCGGTCTAACGCACGGCTTTCCGGATTGGGAAGGAGCGCCTGGTCCCCAGCACGAATCGGCCTGGCGAACTTGTGTCGAGGTCCGGTGAGCTGGCCAGTCTGTGGATGGTTTTTAGGCGGTTTTCCATATCCTCGGCGAATGAGGGCTGGTTCCCCTTATTCCGCCTCAGCTACACTATGTCAGCGATTGCTGCACAAACAAAGTTCTCCACGTATGCGTACACTATCATTACTTTACCATGCTAAAACAGGAGTTACACTCGTCTGGTGTGAGACGTTCCCTGGGAGGGTCCACTGTGGGCCGAACCGCACAATAACCCTGAAAGAGTGGTTCGGTGTGGGGCGGCGGAGGGGTGAAGTGGACTGCGGTAGTCGTCGTGGGGTTTGTGGACCACTGCGGCTGCGGCGGGGTTATTGTGCGGTTCGGCCCCCGGTGGACTCCCCCCCCCCCCCCCCCCCCCCAGGGAACGTCTCACACCAGACGAGTATAACCCCTGTGTTTGCGTGGAAGAGTAATGCTGGTGTACGTGCACGTGGAGAACTTGTTTGCGGAGCAGTCGCCGACATAGTGTAGCTGAGGCGGAACAAGGGGAACGAGCCCGCATTCGCCGAGGCAGATGGAAAACTGCCTAAAAACCATCTACAGACTGGCCGGCTCACCGGACCTCGACACAAGTCTGCCGGGCGGATTCGTGCCAGGGATCAGGCGCTCCTTTCCAATCCGGGAAGCCGTGAGTTAGACCGCACGGCTAACCGGGCGGCCTAACGTACACTATTACTACACACAGTACTTGCTTCCGTACCACACTCTCACGCACTATCCGCGACTGACTACCACACACTGTTTGACCCGACAACTATCGATACCTCTCTCGTTCCACAGTTCCTACAACACTTCTGCCTGTTGCAGTCCGTTTCACACGATACATTTCATAAAACTACTTGAAAGATCACCAGAAAAAAATCTTTACATAAGGAACTCGTTTAGAAAACAGCAAAGTAAACATAGTCAAACTTCCTGTTGTACATTATACAACAGAATGAAAAATACTCTACGTCATCAGAAATATATCTATGAAGTAAAGGTAGTAAAAGAAAGGAAACAAAAATCTCGTTATTAGTCATGGCATCACACCCGGGAAGTGCCGACAGAAATACTCGAGAAGTTGCCATTTGCAGTCCGTCGACGTATGCGGTTCCAAATTGATGGGACACCTGCACACTTCAGTCGTGCTGCCAGAACCGAGATCGGACGGATGTTTAGATATCGAGGTGATCCGGTAACGCGACCACCTCGGTCGCCTGATCTGAACCCGCTGCACTTCTTCCTGTGAGGTCATCTGAAGAATATCGTTTGCAAAATCCCAGTGGAGTCAGCGGAAGACCTAGCGGCGGGGCTACACCCTGCGTGTGCGCTATCTTTTGAGCGAGTGCGGCGGTCAGTGATATGCAGGCCTCAGACATGTTACGAAGCTGGACACATGCACTTCGAGCACTGCGTTTAATTCGTAAGTGTTGAAAGCATTGTTGGAGGGAGTACCAGCGATCCGATACACTAGTTTAAACAATCGAAGAAAACAGAGTCGACCGCAATGGAACATTCAATTTTTAACGTCTGTTTACTTTGAACAACATGTTTAATTTTTTGTACCTACGGAATAAATGGTAATGTACACATTTTGGATCCTGTTGTCGGATGCCTGTTACAGTGTCTACACATATGATTCCTCTCGTTTCCTTGCATTGATGGTTCCTGTCCTCTAATTCCAATAAAGGCGCCGATATCTCGGAATGTCTGCCGTTACTCACGTAACGCGGCCGATTGCTATATACTCCAGCTGAGTAAACGGCGATGGCTCCTGCGTATGCTGATGGTCGCCCTCGTAATTTCGACGCAGTCATTCTTTGTCTGTTACACCCTGTACACTATACTGTAAAACACCATACATTGTACAGAGCGTTCCGGGAGACAACGGACTATAGATAGAAGCCCGCGTCCTACACCATCAGCCTCCTTGGCTACAGAGTATCGTACCGATACAAGACAAGGGATGGATATGCAGCAGTTAATTTCATCTGCTCCACTAGCGACTGTGCAATCAGTCGAGATCACCGAATATCAAAATATCAAAACCCAAGGGTCTCGACCTGCCCGCAGTCTATTCGCTGCTGAGGGCGGGGGACTGTAACTTTGACGCTCTGTAGCGTCGCTGGACGACGTTTCGGACACAGGTTCCTATCCTTATTTTTTTCCTCAAGACACCTTCTACATCCCCTCGAAATTTATCGGTGTAATTCTGAAATACCCTGCACAAGTCATCTTTCCTCATAAGCGAAGAATCCACGAACCTACTCTCCGCACCTTTGCACCTGCTTATTTACTTTGCCAGTAGCATACCATAGGTGTCCTGTAGCTTCGGCAGGACAATATGCAGCCCAGTCTCAACCTGTTTGTGTCAGAATCGCTTGAGGAAGACTCTACAGATCTGAAGGACCTCATGTGGCCGCCTCAAATACTGCTGACAAGGAAAGTCATGATAAAGCATCTGTCACGCAATTTTGGCTACATTTTCATGGAATGTAGCTTAAATGGTTCAAATGTCTCTGAGCACTATGGGACTTAACATCTGAGGTCATCAGTCCCCTAGAACTTAGAACTATTTAAACCTAAGTAACCTAAGGACATCATACACATCCACGCCCGAGGCAGGATTCGAACCTGCGACCGTAGCGGTCCTTAGGTTAGTTAGGTTTAAGTAGTTCTAAGTTATAGGGGACTGATGACCTTAGATGTTAAGTCCCATAGCGCTCAGAGCCATGGAGTCCGCAGCTCGTGGTCTCGCGGTCGCGCTCTCGCTTCCCGAGCACGGGTTCCCGGATTCGATTCCCGTCGGGGTCACGGATTTTCACCTGACTCGAGATGACTGGGTGTTTGTGTTGTCCTCATAATTTCATCCTCATTCATGAAAGTGGCGAGATTGGGCTGAGGAAAGTGAGCCGTGGCAAAAATTTGCTGTTTTGAAAGCGCGCCGCAGCGCGTAGTGCGAAGCAGTCGCCCTCCGTTTCTGGCGTGACGCCGCTGTGGCAATCGCAGCTTTGGTGTCTCCTCTGGTGGGAAAGGGGGAAGGTAGCCTGTTCACGTGCATTTAAGGGGCGCTATGAGCTCGCCAGTGAGTCAGTCGGTCAGTCTGGGGTCTGTCTCTCGTCCGAATTTGAGCGGCAGTGAGAGAACTGAACGAGTGGTCGCCCGGTCTGGGGCTTAGTTCCTGCATCTGAGTCTGCGCGTTAGGCCGCCAGTCTGCTCAAGTTTGCTCAGGCAACGGTCATTGGCGGTTGGAGCGATCGGTTGGTCGTTCGCGCACTGAGAAACAAGATGACTTGTCCGCCTGGAGCGTCGGCGCATGTGAGGCGCCACGTCAGTCCAGTGGGCCGCGCCGTCTAGGGAGGGGGTAGTGGCTTTGCGGCCGACACGAGAGCAACAGGAGTCAACCCACGACATCAGTTTGGCCAGGGCGAGCTGCGACGCCGTGAGACGTGAGATCGGTGCGCCTTCCAGCGTCCGTTGAAGCGGCTGGCAGCGGACGGTTCGGGAGGGCGTTTGGGGGTGCTGCGCCAGGTCTTCGCAGTTTATTAGAAGTTAAGTGATTGTTTCATTTACTTGTTAAATTCTACTTGTTTTCTTGGTGAGGTCACCAGCCGCTTTGCTTTGTGGTCGTCACACCATTCTCCTCCGTTTGCCCACCCGCAGGACGGTGGTTATTTATGAATTGGGTGGTCCGTTTTTCCCTTGTGGAGTGGGGGCGGGTTAGAGCAACCTGCGGTTCGGGTTGTTCGGTAATCTCCCTATCAATCTGCCGTATATTAATAGCTGCCTCTGTCATGTTTGTTCGAGTCGGTGTGTTAACGAATTTATTGCTTGAAGTGTATCGGCCTAATTCCTGAAATACGTTTTATCTTGCCTATCATCTTGAGAGGCGGTATATGTGTACTGTAGAGCATGTTTGACCAACCTTGTATAGTTTTATGTAAGATTGCATTTCATGGGCTTTTATTTGAATGGTCATTTTAGTATATAAAGTTACCACCCTTCCACCGTAAGACTTTCCTTAGAAGTTAAAATCAAGTTGCACCTTCGGTGGCAAGTTTATCTTTTAATTTTAGTGTTTTGTACAATTTCCATTCCTCCTACGGGGTGCATAGGTTGTGTGCTTTTGTGAATTGTTAAAACTTTTACTTTAAGGTAATCTGGTGTGTTGCAGATTTGCACCTGTGTAGTCTATCAGAGGTTGTTGTGAGCGGTCGAGCCGGCCGGAGTGGTCGAGCGGTTCTAGGCGCTACAGTCTGGAACCGCGGGACCGCTACGGTCGCAGGTTCGAATCCTGCCTCGGGCATGGATGCTTGTGATGTCCTTAGGTTAGTTAGGTTTAAGTAGTTCTAAGTTCTAGGGGACTGATGACCACAGCAGTTAAGTCCCATAGTGCTCAGAGCCATTTGAACCATTTTTTGAGCGGTCGTGACTACGGCCGTGTCAAAAGGGAGCGGCAAGGTTCTCAGCCCAAAAGCTCATACACTCAGAAATTTGTTTCTTTCTGCCTCTGAATAAATTGTAACTTGATATTTAGAGGGTGCTTTCCGTTTATAATTTTAAATCTGTTTCTAAAAAAAAAGTTTTTAGGAATAAAATTCCCATTTGTTAAAAGCAATTTCATTTTGATTTCATCAGTTACTCCCTGGCAACTACTTCCACGCTCACATAGTGTGATTAAATGTGTAATGTTCTTGATGAATCGCTAGTAAATGAAGTAAATTCTTAAAAAATGGTTTTGAAAGTAAATTCATGGTTCAGAAAGGTTGGAAATTTGTACGGGTGCTGATAACCGCGCAGTTGAATGCCCCCGAAACCAAACATAATCATCATCTTTAATGGACACGGTTCTTTCGGAAGAAAGCTTATATTTGAACTGACTCTGATCAGAGTTCCATACAGTAGGCCCTGCCCGTTTGGATGTTTACTGTCGTGATATGCGCGCTGACTTCAGCAACAAATGTTTGAGCTCTCTGAATCATCTCTTTCGTGCTTGTATCATAATTATACGGCGCGAAGTTGTCCTGAACTCAGTTTTCTAATTAGCAGTTAATCCCAGTGACGGTGTAAAGTTAATACACCTGAGATTTCTGGATAAATCCAATACCCAATGTTATAAATGAACGGCAGAATTACATTCTCACGATTCATCAGACTTCTCCAATATACGCTGATTGATGACACTGAACTGCAGCGCACGATTTCCTTTGAAAACTGTATTGCCTTCCTTTCTCTTTGACACATATTCCAGTACCCTTTTAATTTTGCTTTCAGCCTTCAGTTTACGGTATCTTTTCAGGAGTCTGTCATACGTTTTGAAACGTCTGACGTGATAATCATCGTATATGTTCTGCAGCGTTTTGTCTCCAGACCCTTTCGACTTCAAACTATTTATCAGGAGAAGGCTGGAATTCACTTTCGCTACTTCCACCGCCTCTTTCTAAACTTGTGCTATCGCTACCGCTTGCGGAGAGGTGTTCGTCATTATCATTAATGTAGCCATGATTATGTGTTAGTGTTACAACAGTAAGAGTTTCTAAAAGGTGAAAATATTTTTACGCTGTAAAGGATACCAAAAAACAGCCAATGATTCATCTTCTACACCAATACAATCTTCACGAAGAAGAGTTCGTCCTAACTTCATCTCACCCAAACGCAATACATTAGCAGGGTTGATTACCAATCGCCGGCCCATCTGACACTTCACTACATAAATAACTTCGGGAATGCAGCTGCACACGCACACACACACACACACACACACACACACACACACACACACACACATACACACACTGCACTGGCGTAGACGCAGGTAGACGTCAAATTCTGTATGGACTGTAGAGCCGCCCCTAATAGACGGCTGTAGAGGTTTGCAGGTAAACGAGTATCACCGGTGGATTAGTGAACCTTTAAATTATCCTTCTCGGGGTTTTGGTGTAAATATCTTTGTTCGAACCTAAATACTCTCCTTGTGAGTATATCTGAGAAGCAACATCCGAGATGTGTCTTGGACCCAGCTTCGACCAATCTTCGTATGTTGTAGGAGGCGGTTGATCGCTCGTGGTTTAGTCTCTTATGGAGTTCATGACAGAACGCGTCATTAGAGAAAAATGGAGTGCTTGATCACTCTAGGCAAGTAATTTAGTTTTCTCACGAGATTATCAGTAACGAATTGCATAACAAGTTTATTTTGTTTAAATAGCACAACTGATGCCTCGAAGCAGATATTAGCCTATATGGTATTATTAAGGGAAGATGTCCGCCGGCTACACCACTTTAGTGTAAATAAAGCTTTCAGAACGGGAGAAATTAGTATAATGTATAAACCTTTTAAAGCCAAGAACCCATATATTTCTTAGTTTACAACATCCAGTTTCAGGTTATCAAACATTTTTGTTGTAAACTGTATTGATTTTGAGTTGAAACCTCTCAGTGAACACAGTTAATAACAAAATTTTTTTAAGAACTGAAACCGGTTGTTGCAAATTAAGAAATATTTATGTGATCTTCGCTTTAGAGAGTTTTTAAAGTAGAATACATCGCTGCCCCTGATTTCTCAACATGAAAAAATGCAATCTATTATTATTTATTTACTACCTTGTATAAAAATATTTTTAAAATTACATTGATATTCTGAGGAAATTGCAATGTTCTGCCTTTCGACGGAAATTTTGAGATAGTTGTAAATTACATATGGGAACGTCTATTGGATATTCGTACGTTCCTTCCTACAATCTTTTCCTTTCAGTTGCGACTCTGATACCTAATTATACCTAATTACAGTTTAAATAACAATTTGTCCTCAGTTGATCCTTGCAGTAGCCCCATATCCCTATTTCAGGTAACAAGTATCTACATAAATGTGTGTGAAATCTTATGGAACTTAACTGCTAAGGTCATCAGTCCCTAAGCTTACACACTACTTAACCTAAATATCCTAAGGACAAACACACACACACACACACACACACACACACACACACACACACACACACACACACACACACACACACACACACACACACACACGCCCGAGGGAGGACTCGAACCTCCGCCGGGACCTCCAAGACTGCAGCGCCCCAGACCGCTCGGCTAATCCCGCGCGGCGGTATCTAGGACGTCTCTGACAGCTCGTTGTCTAAGAGATTGTCATCATCTCGCTTTCATCAAACGCTTGACGTCGAAAGCATCAAACTGTTTTAAATTCACTAATTAATCTTCTGTATCTAATCGCACTTTTGCATAAGTTTTTACATAAATAAGTGTAGAAAATATTAGTGTCGAGACTGGTTGGGGGGGGGGGGGGGTTACAACTGTTTTCCTCTTCCTCATTTAAGGTATGAATGAAATAAACGGAGGACCACATGAGACACGTTAGTGGCTACTACACTGAAGAGCCAAAGAAACTGGTACACCTTCCTAATATCGTGTAGTGCTCCCGCGAGCTTGCAGAAGTGCAGCAACACTACGTGGTATGTTTGAAGTAGCGCTGGAGAAAAATGACACCATAAATCCTGCAGGGCTGTCCATAAATCGGCAAGAACACGAGGCGGTGGAGAGCTCTTCTGAACAGCACGTTGCAAGGCATCCCAGATATGCTCAATAATGTTTATGTCTGGTCAGGTTGGTGTTAAGCGGAAGTGTATAAACTCAGAAGAGTGTTTCTGGAGCCACCCTGTAGCAATTCTGGGATTGCCCTAGTCCGCTGGAATGCACAATGGACATGAATGGTTGGAAGTGATCAGACAGGACGCTTACGTACGTGTCAGCTGTCAGGCCGGCATCTAGGGGTACCAGGGGTCCCATATCACTCCAACTGAACATGTACCATACCATTACGGAGCCTCCACCACCTTGAACAGTCCCCTGCTGACAGGCAGGGTCCATTGATCCATGAGGCTATCTCCATACACGTCCATCCGCTCGATGCAACTGGAAACGAGACTCGTCCGACAAGGCAACATGTTGCCAGTCATCAACAGTCCAATGTAGGTGTTGACGGGCCCAGGCGATGCGTAAAGCTTTGCGTTGTGCAGTCATCAAGGGTACATGAGTGGGCCTTCGGCTCCGAAAGCCCATATCGATGCTGTTTCGTTCAACGGTTCGTTCGCTGACACTTCTTGACGGCCCAGCATTGAAATCTGCAGCAATCTGCGGAAGGGTTGCACTTCTGTCACGCTGAATGATTCTCTTCAGTCGTCGTTGGTCCGTTCTTGCAGGATCTTTTTCCGGCCGCAGCGATGTCAGAGATTTGATGTTTTACCGGAGTCCTGGTATTCACCGTACACTCGTGAAATGGTCGTACGGGAAAATCCCCACTTCGGAGATGCTGTGTCCCATCGGTCGTGCACCGACTATAGCACCACGTTCAAACTCACTTAAATATTGGCAACTTGTCTTTGTAGCAGGAGTAACCGACTGAACAACTGCGCTCGACACGTGTTGTCTTACGTTTGCGTTGCCGACCGCGGCCCCGTATTCTGCCTGTTTACATACAGGGTGGTCCATTGATAGTGACCGGGCCAAATATCCCACCAAATAAGCATCAAACGAAAAAAGGCGCTGCCATAGGTCAAACGGATATCAACTGCGTTTTTTTAAATAGGAACCCCCATTTTTTATTACATATTGGTGTAGTACGTAAGGAAATATGAATGTTTTAGTTGTACTTTTTTTGCTTTGTGATAGATGGCGCTGTAATAGTCATAAACGTATAAGTACGTGGTATCACGTAACATCCCGCCAGTGCGGACGGTATTTGCTTCGTGATACATTACCCGTGTTAAAATGGGCCGTTTACCAATTGCAGGAAAGATGGATATCATGTTGATGTATGGCTATTGTGATCAAAATGCCCAACGGGCGTGTGCTATGTATGCTGCTCGGTATCCTGGACGGCATCATCCAAGTGTCCGGACCGTTCGCCGGATAGTTACGTTATTTAAGGAAACAGGAAGTGTTCAGCCACGTGTGAAACGTCAACCACGACCTGCAACAAATGATGATGCCCAAGTAGGTGTTTTAGCTGCTGTCGCGGCTAATCCGCACATCAGTAGCAGACAAATTGCGCCAGAATCGGGAATCTCAAAAAAACGTCGGTGTTGAGAATGTTACATCAACATCGATTGCACTCGTACCATATCTCTATGCATCATCAATTGCATGGCGACGACTTTGAACGTCGTGTACAGTTCTGCCACTGGGCACAAGAGAAATTACGGGACGGTGACAGATTTTTTGCACGCGTTCTATTTAGCGACGAAGCGTCATTCACCAATAGCGGTAACGTAACCCGGCATAACATGCACTATTGGGCAACGGAAAATCCACGATGGCTACGACAAGTGGAACATCAGCGACCTTTGCGGGTTAATGTATGGTGTGGCATTATGGGAGGAAGGATAATTGGCCCCATTTTATCGATGGCAATCTAAATGGTGCAATGTACGCTGATTTCCTACGTAATGTTCTGCCGTTGTTACTACACGATGTTTCGTTGCATGACAGAATGGCGATGTACTTCCAACATGATGGATGCCCGGCACATAGCTCGCGTGCGGTTGGAGCTGTACTGAATTGCATATTTCATGACAGGTGGATTTGTCGTCGAAGCACCATACCATGGCCCGCACGTTCATCGGATCTGACGTCCCCGGATTTCTTTCCGTGGGGAAAGTTGAAGGATAGTTGCGATCATGATCCACCGACAACGCCTGACAACATGCGTCAGCGCATTGTCAATGTGCAGGCGGACATTCCTGAACTTGTGAGGAATAACAGATATACAGGGGTGAGTCCACGATGATGTTACAAACTTTCATGGATGATGGAGAAACTTAAATGTTCCAATTTGAGGTAAGGAGCCTGAACCGCAAACGACCGAGTTATGGTTATAATGGGAATATCATTGTGATAAATGCAATAGTGGAATACATGTACCAGTACTTTTGTTGCTAAGATCATAAGGTCGGAGACTTTAAGAGGTGGTAGTATGGACGACAACATGGAAAAAAGGTTGAATAAATAAGGGGTCTAAAATGCATACCCTAAAGTTAGGGGCACTTGTTCTGAGGAAGAGATTGAACAACTGCTCATATCTTTTAAGGTATGCCGTTTAGAGACTCGGTCGTTTCCAGACTAGGGTCCCTTACGTCAGATTGATATATTTGCCCTTTTCCATCATCCCTGAAAGTTTGATTGCATGTACCATGCCCAACTACTACCCAGTCCCTAATACAGTATAACGGATTTCGTGACTGTATTAGCTATGGCTGTAATTTTTAGCGCGATGGACTGTAATAAAACTTTTAACCCGATTCCTGTAGCAGAAGAACACATCCCCAAGACTGCAGTGATAACACATTTCTGTCTTTTTTGAGTATCTTACGCATGCCATTTGGTCTAAAAAATGCCGCCTAGTCATGGCAGCTTTTTGAGGCTCAAGTGTTATGGGGACTGAATTTCTGCTGTTTC
Organism: Schistocerca piceifrons; assembly: GCF_021461385.2. NCBI lineage: Eukaryota > Metazoa > Arthropoda > Insecta > Orthoptera > Acrididae > Schistocerca > Schistocerca piceifrons. The sequence goes on along the minus strand of NC_060143.1, from coordinate 278,528,068 downwards.
GTCTGCTAGACAATATGTCGGTATTTTCCTCAAACAGCGGCATTGAATGAAAAACGTCTCTGGGCATTGTTCGACAGGATACTAAGAAATAGTCTGATAGTAAATGAAACAAAAGTTTCCCTTCAGCAAAAACAAGTAACACACCTCGGCCATATGGTTCCTGTGGCTGGTACTTGTCCACTCAAAGAGAACAGTGCCTTAAAAACATATCATGCCCAGAAGATTGTCAGCAGCTAAGAAGATTCCTAGGAATCGTTAACGTCTTCTGCCAACACCTGCCGGAAGGAGCAGAAGTACGTGCACCGCTGGCACTTACAGGTAACAGCATAATGGACCGACAACCCATCCCATAGATGCCAGAGATGCAACATACCTTTGAAAAGGTAAACGCCAACTTACAAAAAGCAGTTCTCAGGTCTCATCGTGTCCGTGAAGCACCAACGGCAGTAATGGTAGATGTTAGCCAGCATGGTACCAGTGCAGCTCTCCATCAATGTGTTGAGAAGTGTTGCACTCCTTTAGATTTTTTCCCAGAAACTGACGGAGGCACAAACCAACTGGAGTGCATACAGCTGAGAGCTGCTGACCGCCTGTGAAGTTGCGAAACACATCAGCCCTTTTGCAGAAGCCAGACCATCCGTATTTGTAGTCAGACCATAAACCAATCATGTTAACTTTTCAGAAATTCGAGGAGGGTTGTTCTTCCCGACAGTTTCGCTAACTAGAGATGGATGCAGGACACATAAAAGGATCAGAAAATTTATATAGTTGGTGAATTTTATTTATTTTTCAGGACCCGGAACTCTCTCTTGTACGACAAATTATAATCAGCTCTGTGCAGCACTAGCCACAGCAAGCAACTACACGAATCTTTGCAAAACAATTTAACTTACCTCCAGCTCAAAGAAATACAGCTAATATGCACCAAAGACCTTACTTCGTGTGGTGCGTCTCGACCCACACGCGCAGACCAGTCATTCGTGAAACGTACGTAAAGCAGTATTTGACGTTCATAAACTCGCCCATCCCAGTACAAAAGCCACCATTAAGCTAATAACGCAGAAATTTGTGTGTCCCAACATTAAAAGAGACAATGAATCCCCACTGGTGAAAATGTGTGCAGCATGTCAACAGTGCAAAGTTGTCAGATATATACACAGGCCAGTGCGAGAATTTCCACAACGAACACGCTGTTTCTACCACGTACACATAGATTTTATGATCTGCTTCAACCACGAGGCGGTAACGATATATATTTAGCTGCTGATAGATACTTTCGTTACGCGGAGGCGACGCCAGACAGCTGAAACGACAGCAAGAACCTTTTTAAGGACTTGAATTTTGTGATCGGGCTCATCATATATCGGATCAAGGAGGGTAATTCGAGTCGGCGCTGTTCCTCAAACTGTCCAATTTATGTGGGTTCTACGACCGCCTTACCTGCAGCTACCATCCCACAAGGAACGGACTGATATAGCGCTGGCACAGGTCGTTAAAAGCCGTCCTTACGTGCCATGAGAACAGCTGGGCCGCCGTACTGCCACTGGATTTACTGGTCCTTCGCACGTTCTGTCGTGGAGAGGAGTAGGGGCCGAGGAGATGGGGGAGGGGTGGAAGAAACTGGGTGGTGATGTGGCGGAAGCACCATCTGTACTTAATGATCACAAGTCTACGTGTTGTTCTTTCATCTACCGACTTAAATTTACCGTCGTTACGTTTGCTCTTAGCTATCCTTTTTCACATTTTCTTGTTCACTTTCCGTTGTTACGGTGTATTTTTATAATCGTCCAAATGGAATCAGTTTATTTGATTACGCGAGTATTACTGAGTTATTGGCGGTTTTTATGTGGAAAAATCGTATAGGATGTATCAATTTTTAATCCATTAGTCAGTCGTTTCTTGTACAAAGCGGACTTACCTGGAAATATTCTAATTTTGGTTCAGTAATACAGTGCCAGGTGCAGCTCTTATTAATTGCAGCGTGGAATCGAGGCTGCTGGCTATTTCTTGTTTTATCATTTGATATTCATTGGGGCTCAGCGACACACAGAGCAACGGAACATTATTAGTAGAAGTCGGATACGAATTCTAGGGCTTCAGTCATTTCTTTTATACGTACTGGTAAATTAATATTTCCAGAGAATTTTTAATGGTCCAAATGGCTCTGAGCAATCAGTCCCCTAGAACTTAGAACCACTTAAACCTAACTAACCTAAGGACATCACACATCCATGCCCGAGGCAGGATTGGAACCTGCGACCGAAACGGTCGCGCGGTTCCAGACTGAAGCGCCTAGGATCGCTCGTCCACACCGGCCGGCAGGGAATTTTTATTTTAATTCTGATTTAGTGGTGGCTGACCCAAGACAGACTACAAAAACTTCAAGTTTAGACCTCTTGTTACAATCCTTACTCAATTTCCTAGAGAAGAGAGGTGCCACAACACAGTGTTTTATGTATTGGTTTACTTGGTAAGCTTATATAAATGACGAACAACTTCATTCAGTATAGGTGCTTCTTTAGATACGGAACGCTGCTGTCGTAACGGCCAATGGAATGGTCCTTCGCGCCGTGTGACAAGGTCGACGTTATAACTTCATAATACCCGTCGGGTGACAGCCGCATGCAGGCTGAGGAAGACCTAAAGCATACCAGAAGCATGGGGCATTATCTCCGAGATCATGGAGGCACCGAGATTTTCATGTGCTACCTTGTGAAGGACGTACACTCCAGAGAAGAAGTAAATAAATAATGAAACACGTATGTAACGTAGCAGCGATGGCGAGGCATTGCAGCGTCTCTGACCAGAGAGTATGCGCTTGACCGCGCGAGTGTTGCGAGCAGTTCGCTAGTTGTCGCTATGCAGAGCAGTACTCTGTCAGTAGTTGTTGCGAGCAGTAGCTCTGTTCAGTGGCGTGCAGTGCGCTAGTAGTCGTCATGCAGAGCGGTCGGTCAGGGGTAGCAGCCCAGTGCGGTTGTGTGATGTAGTCTGTCGGTATTCTGGTCAAGATGCTGAATGAGGTATTGTTAATTAAGGTAATCTTCAGATAATGTAAAGTTTATTTATTGTAATTAATCTCCAACAAGTGCCCCAATAATAATTTTTATTTCAAAAGCATTTTTTCAAAAATTTTATTTTTTATTGAACTAAAGATTTCGTTGCACTTCCCATTTCATTCCACTTCTTTTGAAGAAAAATTTCAGTAAAATCACAGAAAAAAGGAATATTATTATTTGCAATGCATTTCCTCCAAGCCGTGCGCAGGAATAAGAGCAGAAATATGACTACCAGTTACAATGAGGTAAGACTTTAATCCTGATTGTTTTACACAGGGCCAAAGACCGATATTTCGGTTTAATTGAATTTTCTTATCACTGAATAGACTTTAATTTCTTGTGAAGAACTTATATTTGAGTCAGATTGCTAATTTTTGTTTAATTGTCATTGTCAGTAGATTCCATTGTGGAGAGGTTACACTTAGCGCAATGTCCATTAGCACTCTTAAAAAGTATTGTCATTTTCATTTAAAATTTTTGTGGGGAGGTTACACTTGGCGACACCCAGTCCAGGATCGAATTTCGTTGAGAGTCTTTTGAGCGACAGTCAGATATCTGCTCTTATTTGCTTAGATATAATTAGGATTTGGCGCAACGCTTTTATTAACTTGTGACTTTCTTTCTACAGGTCAACGGCAATTCGTTGCTCTGTTGTATTTGTTTGTTGCCTTTTTGCATTTGTGCTTATTTGTTTTGTGAATATTTGTGACTATTGTAAAAATGCCGCGAAAGACTGTGAATAGTGTATCGCGAGGTATTACGAACGAAATTACCGGCTCAAACGACTTTACCGATAGGACATGTGACACGCAGTGTAATGATGACAATCCTGCGTTCACTAACAATCAGTGCATTACAACCACTAATGATGGCTTTTATCTTAATGAGGAACAAACGAACTCAATTGTCTCGTCTGTTAACTTGACGACAATTGATGACGCGGAGCGGTCTATAGTAATGAGCGCTGCCGAGCTTAACACAGCCGATTTGGAAAACTCAAGTAACGTACAGACAAATTTGTCTAATGAAAATGAACAGGATACACAAAGTACGACGGATTTATTTAATTCCGAAATAGTGAGTGACAGTGTAGGTACGACTGATAATCCTTTTTGTAAATTGCAGAATGACCAAATGGTCATACAAAGCGCGACAATTCCAGGTACACAATCAAACAGCACAGATAATGGAGTAGGTAATGTTACTTTGGATCAATTTATAGCAATAATGCTACAGTTTAGGAACGAACAGAACGAAAAACAAGACAACAGTAGTAAAGATCTCAAACAACTTAATGAACAAGTCAAACAACAGAGTGTAGATAACAAACAATTTAAAGAGAATTTCAAACAACTTAGTGAACAGCTCAGACAACAAAATGAAAAATTAGACGACAATTCCAGACAGCTTAGTGAACAAATTAGAGCCGTTGCCGCGCAGTGCCATGACACTAAGGAACAGTTGCGCGTGGAAATTGAGGCTTGTTCACAAAAAAATAGCGAAGAAATTAAGTCTGTTGCACAAGAATTAAGAGAAATGCAAACAGCCGCAACAGAAACACTCAGAGACGAAATTAGCGGAGTCGCTAAACAATGCTCTGAAAAAGCTACACAATTACGGGACGAGTTTAAAGCAATGACGGTAGAACTTTCGCGCACAGTGGACCCAAAGATAGACGCGAAATTCGAACAGCAGAACACTCAGATTAACGAGCGCTTTAATCTTCACATACAGAACAGTGACACGCGTTTCCGCAAATTTATTCAGGATCAAAATAAAGTCAAACGTCAGGTCATGGAAACAATCACGGCTCAGAGACAAGAAGACAAACGTAAAATGTTCGCGAAAGCGAAGACATACGTAGACAACAATATTGCCACAGTGTCCGACGAAATTAATACCATCAAACAGTCCAACACAGAATTACGTGACGAAATTTCTGATCTTAAATCAAAAACAGATACACACACAGTAAATATTCAAACAGTGACAGACAGATTCGAACAATTAGAACTAGCACATGATTCAGATGTCATCAAAGCTGATGTTAAAAAACTGAGCGAAACTACGCGTAAGTTGCGAAAACAGATTAATGCGTCTGATTCTAAAACCGATGATCAGGTTAAAATACTGACTGAAAAATGTGATGAATTGGCCAGTCGTATTGATGTTATCGAAAATACTAATGACGATAAATCAGACGATACTGCACCGATTTCATTTAACCAAACACCTGAATTTCAAAATTTACTGCAGACAATTAATGAGATCGATTCGTCTAATAACACGTTGCGTAGAAAATTGTCGAGTTTACAACAAGAAGTAACAGAGATGAAAAGTATTTCAGTTAATAACACATCACAGCAGACGTCACTTTGCGAACGTTTGTCAGACTCGCGCAACGCGTATAATGTGAGCAATTTACAGAGACTACGAGACATAAAATCCGAAAAGCCACGCGACTTAAAATCTGAAAAGCTATGCAACTGGAAATCCGAAATGACACAGACAAACAGACTTTCACACAAACCTGAACGTGTTCTCAAATTCAGTGACGAGAGCGTTGATAATAAGCAGTTTGCATTTGTAAGAAAATGTAAAGAATTTAATAATGACAGAACACAGGTACACGCTTTGAGCTGTATACGACAATTTGTTTTTATGCTTTCACCGGTATTGCCTGTAATGCAGACGCTAGCTTTGAACCAGATGCGACAATTTATTTTTGTATTTACAACAGCATTGCCTATAATGCAGAAACTAGAATTAACATGGTTACAACAATTTGGTTTTGGAATTTTACCGGCATTGCTTGCAACGCAAAAACTAAAATTTATTTGCAGTGCGTAAATGACCTCAGGGGATTCATTACGCTTTAATGAATATGTGCCGTAGCGAGCATAGGGCCCCGAGCTGTAGTAGTGCTGTTTCATCTTTAGTTTTCTGCACTGCTGCCTTTTCTTCTACTATCCTTTATATCTATCAAAACTGCTCTTTAACTATTGCTCTATCTAGAATTAAGAAACAATGTAATGAATACCCGATAAGACAACTTTTACCGAATGTGACAATTTTCATTAGGCACTCCAAAACCAGCGTAATTTTAATTACAGATAAAATCGTAATCATCAGTATGTGTAAAATTATTAGTAACAGGAACCACATTTTTGTAACAATAGATGTTTTTTCACCACAATAGCATGAAAGTCAGCCGCTTAGCATACCTAACCAACAATGCGGTCTGCAAGGTCAACCAGGCTTTAATGTTTCGCCGCGTGCACGTATAGTCCCAGCCCCAACAAATAGTAACGCATGGCAGCAAAGAAATAACTACGTACAGACAACACACTATTTCAACTCGCATCGCAATGCGCCGTATAGAAATTACTATCATGACAGACGTAAAAAAATGATGAGCACAATTTTCAGCGTACAATTAATAACAGTCGATCTTATGAGCAGCAACAACATCAGCAACAACATATTATGATGAATGAAACAGACAATAGGTGTCATCTATAGCGTAACACGTCAGTAAGAAATAACAGAACAGTTCATATAGTGGATATGCCACAACATTCTCCCGTAAATAATAACACGTACGATAGATTTTAACCAGATACAGCACAGATTGCATATTACAGTAACGCAAACATTACTTTTGACACGCAGAATTTTGTTCACGAGAATGTTATTTGAAACATGCTTTGTTGAATGCTCCACTTTTATCGCACCCAGATCTTACTAGAAATTTTTCCATTGCCACCGACAGTTCCAACACCGCTTTAGGCGTACATATTTTTCAGGAAATAGAAGAAGATGGCTCTACAGTAATTAAAAATATCGCATTTGCAAGCCGCATTCTGTCACCTGCTGAGCGAAATTACTCCGTTACAGAACTTGAAACATTATGTGTTGTATGGGCTTTTACGAGATTTCGGCACTTTGTTTATGGCAGACATACCACCGTTTCCACAGACCACAGAGCGATACAATTTTTACTTTCGGCTAAATTTACTCACGACAGATTAAGTAGATGGAAACTTTATTTACAGGAATTTAATTTTACAATAGTTCACATTCCCGGCACGCAAAATGTTATAGCAGACGCAATATCGCGTTCTCTCGGCAACAGTCAGCAAGACGTAGCAACCAACTTCTGCAAAACAAATTTCAGTGTCATGTACATTCAGCAAGTTGCATTTGAAAACTTTATTTCATCGTCATTACAGGACATAGCACAAGAGCAAAATAAAGACAATGTGTGGAAAGAAATTAAACACCTTTGGCAAGATAGGAAAAATGTTACGATTAGGAACCACTACACTGTACGCAATGACATTCTGTTTCGCCGCTCTCATCCTGACAGCAACAATTGGTTATTATGCATTCCTGACGAACTGGTTAACAAATTAATTTGGTACACTCATTTAAGTTACGCACATTACGGAGCACGAAAATGTTTTCTTATACTGAGACAAAACTGTTATTTCACCAACATGGAGAAACATATACGACGAGTTTTAGCGTCTTGTAAAATTTGCCAGAAAGCTAAATCAGACACCACTTCACATATTCCTCCTTTATATCCCATTGTACCTGTTAAATTAAGGCATATGGCCGCTGTAGATATTTTTGGTCCGATTCCCAGAACTAACAGAGGTTTTTGCTACATCTTTGTCGCTGTTGAGCTCACTTCAAAATTTGTTACTTTCACTCCATGACGCAAAGCTACTGCTAAAACTGTTTCGAAAGCATTTGTAAAACATTTTCTATTTCATGTAGGACATGTGATGAAAGTAATTTCTGACAATGGATCTCAATTTCGTAGTAGCGTATGGACACGCATGTTACGAGCCAGAAACATTTCTCCGATCTATATATCCAAGTACCATGCTTCTTCGAACCCCTGTGAAAGATTAATGAAAGAAATTGGTAAGCTGTGCCGAATATACTGCCACAAAAGACATATTGATTGGGATACACACATACTCTCATTCCAAGATGTAATTAATTCCATTCCAAATGAATCCACTATGCTATCTCCGTCTGTTATATTGAAAAACGTTGAACCACCAAACAAAATTAAAGAATTAGTAAACTTCCCTAAATGTCGTCGACTAAGACACCATGAAATAATTGACATTGCGCTGAACAACGTCAAACGTGCCGCAGAGCGCCGGAGAAGACAGCAAAAACAGGTTTGTACACGCCGCGAATTTCACGTTGGACAGAAGATATTAGTACGTACACACTATTTATCCAGTAAATTAAAAGGTAAGTGCAGTAAGTTTGAACTTCTATACGCAGGTCCATATCGGATTCGCAGCATCCCTCACCCCAATGTCGTACACGTCGAAACTTTGAGAACCAGAAAATCGAAAGGCAACCACCATATCTCAAACATTAAACCGTTTATTGAATGAAGACACTTTATGATTCAACACACTATGATGTCATTTACTAATGCAATTATTTCACCTGACTAATTACTGATGATTATCGTATTTTTTCTTGGCAAGTGCCCGGCAAGGTAAGGTTAGCAGCTCGCTTTTCTTGTCGTTACATATCAGACCGTGCACATTTTCCACTTTTTTTGTGTATGATTGTACTCCAGTTTTATTTGTATGTATTGTGAAATAGTTAAGATATAACACACACCAGTTGACTTTGACATTTTTTGCTTTATGACATCTCAAGATCGTGACTGTTTTACATTTTTTTTTGCTGCTGCATTGTGATATTCTCTGTACATTTTGGCTTTGAACACTGTCAATGTCTTTGACATATTACGTTTTCTGTCATGTTATGCTGTATGGTTAATTGTGTCACCATAAACTAGTCATTATCTAGTGGGTATATGATTTAAATGCAAGACATTAATCTTTGTTCATCAATTTCAGAAAGAAATGATGCGTTAAGAAATAAATTCAACAGAAATAGGAATTTCACGTACGAAATAAACGAAAGAAGATGTAATAACTTTATGAGGAAGAGTAAATGGATCAGGATTAACAAGCATTAACAAGAATATACAATACTCATCGTAGAATAGCAGTCTTAACTAATTTTTTCTTTCAGAATACAAGGTGATTGATGCAGGCTGTCAGACAGAACTACACATCTTAGTTTTAGTGATGAAATATGCTAGAGATAAGGAATAGTTGTATAATGAGTAATGAAGTGATTTTTTGCAGATGATAATGAATACTGATGAATAATGATGAAGGAAATGGTATTATGAATAATGAAGTTTTTCTTTACAGGTGATGATAATAGTGAAGTTATGATGATATGGATAATGAAGTTTTCTTTACAGATGAGGATAATGTTGAAGTTATGTATTTATGTTATGTAGTTATTTAAGTATTTCTTGCAGTTTGTTTTGACAGCAGGTGTTATATTGCATAGTAGGATGACGGAAAGTTTTGGAAAGGACAGCTATGGAACACATTTTATACACATTTCACTACCTGTTAATTCGAAGTTCACTACTTTTCAGCATAGTGTGCGTTTCTTCTTTCAGGTCAATAATCCATTTTGTATTTTTTCCAGGAGAAGCTTTTCATGATACTTACTAAACCTGTTACCTATTATACCTGTTCTAGTACTTGCATTTTTATTTTTTACCCATTTGTGTTTATCATTTATAAATGTGATCACATATACTGCCTTGTTACATAACCTTGCTACAGCTGACTCATGACGAATGACGTTAACTATCCTCATTTGCAGCAATAGGTCAAAAGCAAATAGTATTATGCCTCAGCAGTTAATTATCGATCCCAACGCAATGCATTGCTAACAAAAAATGTATTACCAGTCCCAAGTAATGATACCAGTTTGAGAAAGTTCTGAGTAATGCTGATTAGCTCTGAATAGTATGTCACTTCAGTAATGACTTCTTAATGAGACAAAAAAAAGTATATATATAAAATAATGCTTTGTCACTAGCTAATAACTGCCACTGTTTATTGTAATGAGACTACTTATAATGCCCATGATTATTAATGCTATGATTGTAATTAACTGATTTTTGATAATGACTTCGTAATGATCTGAATAATACTGAATGATGAACTATGTTTTATTCCATTCAATATTTGCTGGCCACTGAGTGCCAATAATTAATGTCAGTCAATGAACTATGTTATTAATTATGCCATTAATTAGCTCTTGTTTTCGATGTTGAGTTTTCATGTTTTGGTTAATGGCCAATGAGTGCCAATAATTTGTATCACTCAATGTATTATGTTAATGCTAGGCCAATAATTGACTCTCCTTTTCAATTAAGACTTCTGATGAACATTATTCTGTCATACTAAATATACTTTGTAACTGGCCAAGGACTGACACTGTTTATTGTAATACGATTACCCATGATGACAGCTAATGATTATTACTATTGGAATGACAAATGATTAATTAAGTATGCTATGCTTTATAATTGGGAAAGAATGTGATTGTTTAATAATGCTTTGTAATTAGGAAAAGGTTAATGATTATTACTATTGGAATGACAAATGATTAATTAACTGACAAATAATTAGTTAACTATGCCATACTTTGTAACTGGAAAAGAATGCGATTGTTTCATAATGCTTTGTAATTAGAAGAAGGCTAATGATTCTTACTATATTGGAATGACAAATGATTAATTAACTATGCTATAGTTTGTAACTGGAAAAGAATGCGATTATTTAATAGTGCTTTGTAACTAGGAAAAGAAGGTTACTGATTCTATGTAAAACAATTCATGAACATTTTTCTGTAATACTACATACTTGGTACAGAAATGTTCAATAACTGGGCTATGAATGCCACAAACTACTAATGAAGACTGTAATTGTCAATATTATGTGACTTAATGTCCTTCACCTCATGAGTTAACTACCCTGAATTACTGCAATGTCCATTTGTCCTGTTTATCCCAGTGATCATGGAGCACTATCTTTGGTTTTGCACTAATTCTACGTTGGTGTGCCTTGTAAGAGCGTGGTGTTGACACAACATGCTGTCCACCACCGTGAGCGGTGAAGACGTTATTATGGTGCCACTGTTTGGTGTACCTAATGTACTGCCAAAATGAAAACATGGAATATTACTACGACAATTCAGTGTCTTGGCTACGCTGATAAATTCTGATGGGAAAAGAACTTCAAGTTGTGTCACTTGGTGTTGTACTTCTGTGGAAAGATATGGACTTTCAGAACAGCTGTGTGCAATCTAAAGTGCTACAACCATGATGCAATCCTTCCCTTTCCTATCCTAATTCTTGTCACATAAGGAAAATAATTTTTTTTGCTAACATTATTTATGTTCATGGGTTATACATTTTTCGATTCGCTGAACTCCAGTGCGAGTACACTTATCGGTATGAGTTTTTTTTGCCATTATGTTTATTTGTTGTGAAAATGCTAAAGACATTTTTTCGGTGCGTGTGCACTTTGGACATGATTTGTTTTGCCATTATGTTTATTTATTGCGAAAATGCTAAAGACATATTTTCGATTTGTTCTGAAGTACAGTACATGTACACTCTTGTCTTTTATATTGTATATACATTTTTATTTTTATGATATGTTCTGAACTACAGTGCATGTGCACTTATATTATGTGTTAATATGTTTTGTACTGAACTTCAGTGCCTGTGCACTTTTCTCATTTTCAATATGATTTGTACTCATTTTGTATGTTCAATACTTCAGTGCGTATGCACTTATGTCATTTGTTAAGAATTTTCAGTGCCTGAGCACTTTGTTATCTGTCAAATAATTTGTATATACATTTTTCTGATTTGTTACTATGTTTTGTACCCACATTTTGTCTTTGATATATTTTGTACTTAGTGCGTGTGCACAACATTTAATTCATGTACTACATTTAAATATTCTGTAAATTGTAAAAGTTTATTAATTAAAGAAAAATTTTGCCGCGCTTGGCAAGTCCAAATGACTCACCATCGCTGCCAAATTTTTGCCCCCCCCCAGTGGAGGGTTATGAAACACGTATGTAACGTAGCAGCGATGGCGAGGCATTGCAGCGCCTCTGACCAGAGAGTATGCGCTTGACCGCGCGAGTGTTGCGAGCAGTTCGCTAGTTGTCGCTATGCAGAGCAGTGCTCTGTCAGTCGTTGTTGCGAGCAGTAGCTCTGTTCAGTGGCGTGCAGTGCGCTAGTAGTCGTCACGCAGAGCGGTCGGTCAGGGGTAGCAGCCCAGTGCGGTTGTGTGATGTAGTCTGTCGGTATTCTGGTCGAGATGCTGAATGAGGTATTGTTAATTAAAGTAATCTTCAGATAATGTAAAGTTTATTTATTGTAATTAATCTCCAACAAGTGCCCCAATAATAATTTTTATTTCAAAAGCATTTTTTCAAAAATTTTATTTTTTATTGAACTAAAGATTTCGTTGCACTTCCCATTTCATTCCACTTCTTTTGAAGAAAAATTTCAGTAAAATCACAGAAAAAAGGAATATTATTATTTGCAATGCATTTCCTCCAAGCCGTGCGCAGGAATAAGAGCAGAAATTTGACTACCAGTTACAATGAGGTAAGACTTTAATCCTGATTGTTTTACACAGGGCCAAAGACCGATATTTCGGTTTAATTGAATTTTCTTATCACTGAATAGACTTTAATTTCTTGTGAAGAACTTATATTTGAGTCAGATTGCTAATTTTTGTTTAATTGTCATTGTCAGTAGATTCCATTGTGGGGAGGTTACACTTAGCGCAATGTCCATTAGCACTCTTAAAAAGTATTGTCATTTTCATTTAAAATTTTTGTGGGGAGGTTACAATAAAAATAAGAAAGTGAGCCACTACAGACAAAACGGCAGACAAATCGGACCATTTGGCAACAGCAGCATAAAAACTGGCCCACGGCGTGACGGCAGACAGAAGACGTGGGTCATTGATTTAAGAAATGCGAGATAACCAACGCTCACTCTGTATTGACCTACGTCCCATGTGGTAAAGATTGCTTACTTTACGATGCAGATTATGGACCTGACTGGACGTTCGAATTACAGTGACAGCGTCTGGCTGCCAAGAAATATGAAGCACAGAGGTTATGAAACTTTTAAGAACGCGCTTATACGGGCTCATTACCTACATTCACTCTTAACTAATAATGAAAGATCTATTTTACCAGCAAGTTTTTCTTTCTAAAAGGCTTATATTCGTCTTTTTCAGCATGAAATAAGAAGAATGAATACAAAAGCCACAAAATTAGCGCCCATGAACGTATAGATTAGAGTGTTCAAGGAGAGTGGTGCTACGTCTACCTTTTGTGGCGTAATGGATAGACCACTGGAGCAATAATTTGAAGGCGCGGAGTTCAAAACTATAGATTTCTAATTTTTTTAATCGTCTGTACGATTTCACTAGAGTGAAAAAGGCGGCGAAATTTCGGACAATGTCTACGCAAATTATGAAATCGAGCCTGAGGATAACAAAATGACTATTTTTTTCGTTTATTTAATTACAGGGAGGCCGATATGTAGTGTTTTTCTTCAAGAAGCTAAAGTTATGGAAGGAATGGTGCCTCATGTCGGAGAAAATATCCAACCACAAAAGCAATTGTTTGGGAGCTGTTCTCAAAAGATAAAACCGAACATGAAATCATTACTAGTTAAGAGTACGAAATGTTACAGATTCGTACAGCTGTACCTAATGGTTATTATCCCGAAGCCTTTAGAAACAGTGATTACATTTTCCCAATAAGTTAACGACAGAATAGCTCGAGCAACAGTGTACAAATAAGAATGTAACGAGTACTTACGGATCTATAAGCAGCCACATTGGCTTAAGGGCAGACCCAAAACAGCAAAAATTTTTTGAACGGGTCGTCCTTCGATCTGACAGTACTCTCTCTTGTTTGGACGGAAATATGTTACTTCCATCTCAGGCATCAGTATGGGAACGGCAAGCGGAAGTCACGCCGAAGGCAGTCAGTTGCAATGGCTCACAGGGAGCATTCAGTTCGAGAGTCGTTGTATTGATGGAAGAAGGCAGGTTTTCTGTTAGAGGTACTGTCAGGAGGTGTGGTGTGCCACCTGGTACCGCAAAGAGATGCCTCAGGCAGGAAGAGACAGAGGACCTACTAGTAGGACAGAGAGCTTGAGCATAAGCTTCCCTTGCCGAACGCATAGCGGCGAGAGACAAACTCCGTCGGTTACAGTGACACAGTTTGCCGAAGTCTGAGGGAGACGGGAACTCAGAGAGGAAAGTATGGCATTCATGGAACCCGGTGTGCGATGATGTAATTTTCACTGATGAGAAGGTGAAAGTGTTTTCCATCAACAACGACGGGTCATCAGTGATTTCAAGGCCGCGAGGGACAAGATACTGTGAAAAATATGTAGCGGCAACAAGAAGAAGTGGGTTTATATCGGTTTCGTGCCGGAACTGGATTTCTGCGACACAGAATTTATATCACAGAATTGAGGGAACTATTGACAGCAGGAAGTAGGACGATGTAGTGAAAAATGTGATGTTTCCTTCACAGAGAATGCTATATAATGAGTGAAGAAATGAAATGTGCATATGGCATTATTGGCCGAGACAACCCATCTGTCCGCAACTCGTGGTCGTGCGGTAGCGTTCTCGCTTCCTACGCCCGGGTTCCCGGGTTCGATTCCCGGCGGGGTCAGGGATTTTCTCTGCCTCGTGATGACTGGGTGTCGTGTGATGTCCTTAGGTTAGTTAGGTTTAAGTACTTCTAAGTTCTAGGGGACTGATGACCATAGATGTTAAGTCCCATAGTGCTCAGAGCCATTTGAACCATTTGAAGAACCCATCTGAGGGATTCGAACGCCTGGTGCAAATCTTTATTTAACGGCACTTCGGGAACTTGCACGTTGACGATGAGGACAACACACGCACGCACGCACGCACGCACACACACACACACACACACACACACACACACACACACACACACACACACACACACACAGAGTCCCGAGTGGAGAACATTCCTGACCCGCTTGGGAATCGAACCCGGAGTCAGGTGATCGAGAGTCAGAAACGTTAACCACAAGAACACGAGCTGTTGACACAGTGATGGAAAATTCACGTTACAGGAAGGTCATTCTCAAGCGCATAATTCCGCATTCGATCAGCAGCAGCTGTCCGAGATGGGCATCAGTATCATGGGCTGGCCGCTACAGGACGGTCATACAAATCCGATGGGGAACGTGTGCGCTGAGGTATCACGAATACTGCCAGGTAACTGACCACGAAACCAACTACTCTTTCGCCCCTTGACACTCTGTTCTTGAAACCTGGGAGGAAGATGTTTCTTCTCGCAATTACGGACACGTCACAGGGTTAAAGCCAAGATGATGATGATTATTAGTGTTTTAGGGCGCACAACAACGAGGTTATCAGCGCCCGGTTAAAGCCAAGCGTGATTAAAGGTAGACATTATGGAGGTTTCTGTACAAGATATTAGAGCACAGAAAACATTTTATTTTATTTGTTCGTTCTTTTTTTGTTCAATTTTCTGTCAGTGAGTGACAACAGGAGATAACATGGCGACAGGAAAATATCATGCCTGAGATTTTTCCTTTAAGTGACCTTTTTAACTGAAACAAGTTTCTTTTAAATACGCTGACGGGAAAAAATCATACAATCAAGAAGTAATTAATGTAGAGTAACGGAATTTCGGGAATACATTTTTCTAGATAACATATTTAAGTCATCGATGTTGGAAGTTTACAGGCTAATGTAAGCGCGATAAAAGCCATTGCAAATGTGTAATTCCTGTACATTAATAACTGGTGTAACCGCCATAATGTTTGTAAGTAGGCTGTTTAGGTTTTTATGTTGGTAACGCCACGTAGCGCTCTCTATGAAAATCACTGACTGTGCTGTGAGCAGTCTGAGGCTGGTCTGCATTGTTACAATATTTGCTATTGTAGTGTTGGGCAGTTGGATGCTAACAGCGCGTAGCGTTGCGCAGTTGGAGGTGAGCCGCCAGCAGTGGTGGATGTGGGGAGAAAAATGGCGGAGTTTTGAGAGCGGATGATCTGGACGTGTGTCCATCAGAAACAGTAAATTTGTAAGACTGGATGTCATGAACTGCTATATATATTATGACTTTTGAACACTATTAAGGTAAATACATTGTTTGTTGTTTATCAAAATCTTTCATTTGCTAACTATGCCTATCAGTAGTTAGAATCTTTTATTTAGCTGGCAGTAGTGGCCCTCGCTGTATTGCAGTAGTTCGAGTAACGAAGATTTTTGTGAGGTAAGTGATTCGTGAAAGGTATAGGTAATTATTAGTCATTGCCATTCTTTTGTAGGGATTTTTGAAAGTCAGATTGCATTGCGCTGAAAAAATATTGTTTGTCAGTTTAGTGTTGATCAGAATAAGTAAAGAGCGAAATGTCTGAGTACATTCAGTTCTGCTCAGCTGTTTGAAAATCAAATAACGTAAGGGGTTTACCAGCACAGTAATTCAATAATTTTTCTAAGGGGACGTTTCATGTTGAATACAATCACACAAACGTGCACGCGTTATGTCGTACATGTGCCAGCTGTCAGTTTGTGGGTTGAGTTCCGTGTCTGTTGCACTTGCTCGGATAATACAGGGATGGCTAACACTGCTTGGGGATGACGCTGGAGTTCTCGTCCGATGGTGTCCCAGTGTGCTAGATTGGAAACAGATCTGACTATCGAGCGGGCCAAGGCAACATGTCGACGCGCTGTAAAGCATGTAGGATTACAACAGCGGTATATATACGAGCGTTATCCTGGAGAGAAAAAAAAAAGCCTGGAAAGCTGTTCTTGACTGGGAGCACAACAGGTCGAATCACTGGACTGAGGAGCAAATTTTCTGCCAGGGTGCTTGAGATATCCACGAGAGTGCTCCTGCTTTCACACTACACTGGACCTACACCTCGAATTGTGGTCTGGGGTGCAGTGTGTCCAGGCCGCAGGAAGTTGGCCGTCGCTGACATCGAGGCAAAACCGACCTTCATCGGAAAACACAACAGACCTTCTCCCCGCCCTCTAGTCACCTCTCGCTTGACGTCACTGAAGTCTCCAACGGCGGTAGTTTGAGATCAGAGGAGTTCATGCTACAGGGCTTCTGACTCAGAGCTGTCCTCGAAGTAACCAATTTGTAGCAGTCCGTTGTGTCACTGTGGTGCCAACTGCTGCTGAAATTGCTTCAGCAGACACAGTAGAATGCGCCTCAGCCACATTCCAAGCACGACGTTCATCCCTCTCGGTAGTGCCATGCGGCCGTCAGCAGCCCGGTCTTCTTGCGACCTCACCATCCCGAGACCACCGCTGCCAGCATTCATTTACAGTGGCTAAATTTTTCCCAAGTCTTTCTGCAATATCATGGAAAGAACATCCAGTTTCTCGTAGCCCTGTTACACGGCCTACTTCAAATTAAGTGAGCTGTTGATAATGGCGTCTTCGTCTTCTGAAAAGCATTCCTGATTACCATCAACTCACCTTGCAGTTCTACCTTCTAGTAATCTCTGTCCCAACAGTTCTGAAATGCAGAGCCACTCTTACGTGAATGGCGCGAAATTTGAATAGACATCATCTTTCAGCCGAAGAAACATACGTACAAACTTTCGTTTATCTTGCACAACCCCTTTTTAGTAGTGGTATTTTTTTCTCTTTATTTGCTCTCTGCTTACATCCTTAAAATGTAGTAGATCATGAGGGACGTTATTTAAGGCAATTTTTTGTTATTTCATCTCTCTCTAGCCCTCTGTTTCTAACTCCTGCATCCTCGCAAAAATATATGTAAAAAATTTCTTCTAATATTTATTCGCCTTAATTTCCCCTTTCATCTCTTTCTCTCATTCTAACGAGCTATAGCTGAGATAGATAGGCAAGCTGGATGCGTCCGTTCGTGTACAGCCATTAATGATGGGCATCCACTTTTGTCGGCTGTCCTGGACTTGATGCGACGGTTTACCGTGACGTCATAAGGACTTTCCTGATATTGACTGTGGAGAGTTACTTGAGCTTTGATCGTAATGCAGCACATTATAGATAGGGCAGTAATTTTAGGGACGCAGGAGGCTAGGCTAGCGTAAAGGCCCGTGAACGTAGCAAGACGCCAAACAAACTGTAGCTACAGCACTCACTAGCGAAAATGAAAGGATCTTAAAAACTTCAAGAACCGCTGGGAGGTCGTTGAACTGTCGAGTCGGTTGGTGTACCTCGTTGGGAACAGAATAGACTCTTGACAGTCAAACAAAGTGTATCAATTCATCAAAACTGACATCTAAGATCCAAAAGGATTGGTAAACGCCTTTTCGGGCATGGAAAGGCTACAATAATAAGTTCTGTTTCCATGTATGGGCACTGAGTTTCAGTATCCGACATCTGAAGGCGAGTGTTGTGTTTGGCGACAGAAGGTGATGTAACTAAGCGATGATATCCTTTTAGATCAAATAACTAGCTATGGGAGATATAGGTCATTATGAGGCTCGTTAAACGGTAATAAACTATGTTATTTTGTTTGGCTTACTTTTTTGTTTTGCTGAACTTTCTGATGCTCCTGCTGGGCGGTAATTTGGGGTTAAGCGATGTATAATTGTGTTTTATTTTACGACATTACAATGAAATTTTCGTGTTTGTCCTTGCTGATGTCACCTGGGAGATGACTACTTTTCATGTCTTTTAATTGTTTTGATTTTGTACTAGTTGCCTACCCAAATGTTTTCACTTAAAAAAAGAGCTATTAAGTCGCTTCTGCAGACGAGTAAATGTACTTGAGGAATTACTAAACCTGTACAGCAGTATACAGGGTTTGTGACTATTTTGGAACATATTCAATGCTCCAAGGGTCGAGATTAAACAATGAGCACTACCTGATTTCGCAAATTGCCACACAACATGGCAGTCTGTTCTAGCAATTGCTCCTCGTTGATTGATATGTAAATAGTGTGATGGCCTAGAGAAATCAGTAGTATCAGACCATCAGGCAAAACCTGAAGAAGAAGGTGCACTGACTGCGAGGCATTGCTTTGCAAATGTGCCCCCCGCTCAGCTACATGGGCCTCTTATTGCTATTTACGTCTCTTTCTGTTATTAGCGTGATGCAAACTGAACAATTTATTCAGACGAACGTTTTCGATTGTATGGATAGGGCATTGGCAATGACCGTTTTACTCACATAATCGTTATGTGTATAAATTACTTTGGCTTCTTCTGACTGTTATAGAGTGACGATACTCAATGAGGTTCTGGGTTATATAATTACCGATCAAACACCGTAAGTATTTCAATATTCTTGTAAAGTTTATTACAGCGTATTCTTGATAGATGCAATAAACTTAAACAGTTAAATGTCTCTCACGTGAAAATGGAACAAACTGTACTGTAGAAAATTGTTAAGGCTTTCGTGGCCACTTGTTGACAAACTGTCTATTGGCTTCTGTCTCGGGTTCTTCGGCCGACGTTCATCTAATGATTTTTCTGACGTTTCGCCAGCACGAGTGGCTGGCATTGTCAAAGCTTCACCCTCCATTGCCGGTGGTGAACTGGAGCCGAGCTCGCGGCCGCAGACTATATGTACCTGGCGCGCCAACGTCCGAGGGCTTCTCCGCGGTCATTTCCGGTGCGGTTCTCCTCTTGCTACCTGCGACGGTCGCTCGCTGCAGTACGGGAAGCCAGGATCTGTTTACCTTAAGGCTTTCCTCTTTCTTGTTGAAACTGTTCGCGTGTTTTTGTATTTCTACAGCTTATCTAAACAAGCGCGTGTGATAGTGCTTCTCTACAGCCAGAACTTCCGTGTCGGCGAATTTTATTACGTGGTCGGTCTCATTCAGTGCGTGCTCTGCCACGGCCGATTTCTCCACCTGCCCCAACCTGCAATGTCGCTTATGCTCTTTGATCCTGGTGTTAATTGATCGTCCAGTCATTCCGACATAAACTTTTCCGCATGTGCATGGTATACGGTATATTCCCGATATTGCAAGTGGGTCTCTTTTCTCCTTCGCCGATCTAAGACACTCTCTGATCTTCCTTGTCGGTTTAAAAATCGTCTTTACGCCATGTTTGCGCAATATACGGCCGATTCTGTCCGTCACTCTGGGAATGTATGGCAGAAAGGCCGTACCCGACATTTCCTTTTCTGGTTCCTTACTTCGCCGAGTGTTTGGCTCTGTTACACTTCTAATGTAATTTGTGGAGTACCCATTGCCCCTCAGAACAGTTTCAAGGTGTTGCATTTCTCGTTTGAGGTGTTGCGGCTCACATATTCGTCCTGCTCTCGTTACGAGCGTACTAATCATGCCTCTTTTCTGACTCGGGTGGTGGTTTGACAGTTTGTGCAGGTATCGGTCCGTGTGTGTCGGTTTTCGATACACGCTGTGTCCCAGGTTATCGCCGTCCCTTGTGACCAGCACATCTAGAAAAGGCAGTTTCTTGTCTTTTTCTACTTCCATGGTAAATGTTATGTTGGCATGGAGGCTGTTCAAGTGCCTTAGGAAGTCACCGAGCTGTTCTTCACCATGGATCCACACCACGAAAGTATCATCGACGTACCTGTATCACACCTTAGGTTTGCAAGTCGCCGAGTCCAGTGCCTGTGCTTCGAATTGTTTCATGAAGAAGTTGGCCACCACTGGACTGAGAGGACTACCCATGACGACGCCTTCCAGCTGTTCGTAGAAATCCCCATTCCACGTGAAATAGCTCGTGGTGAGACATGCATGGAAGAGCTTTTTGATGTCTTGCGGGAACATGGAACCGATGTGCTCCAGAGCGTCACTGAGTGGCACTTTCGTAAATAACGAAACAACATCAAAGCTGACCAGTATGTCGTTTGGTGCAAGTTTCAGTTCCTTCGGCTTCTCAATGAAATGTCCTGAGTCCTTAATGTATGTGTCGGTCTTCCTCACGTGTGGCTGAAGCAGAGAGACCAAGTGTTTTGCCAGTTTATACGTTGGTGAGCCAGGAGCGCTAACGATCGGTCTCAGTGGAACGTTGTTCTTATGGATCTTGGGTAATCCATACAGCCGAGGTGGTAGGGCTTCTGTGTTGCGCAGGTTTCTCTGTATGTCCGCCGGCAGAGAAGACGCCTTGATTAATCGATTCGTATTCCGAGTGATACGCTGCGTCGGATCTGCACTTAGTTTTCGGTACGTCGTCGGATCTAATAGGTCTCGGATCTTTTGCTCATAATCTTTGGTCTTCATTACGACGGTCGCATTCCCCTTATCGGCAGGCAGTACCAATATACTCTTGTCGGCGTTGAGATTCTTAATGGCTTGTACCTCTTCTTTCTTCAGGTTGCAAGCTGGTTGTTTTGCTCGGCGCAGTATCCTGGCTGTTTCAGTGCGTATTTCGTCTGCCCTTTCACAAGGGAGGGTCCGAATGGCTGCTTCGGTGTTGGCAATGATGTGCTCCATAGGTATAGTTCTCGGGACGATAGCGAAATTCCCTCCTTTTTGAAGAACAGACACTTCCTCTTCGGTCAATTGTCGTTCAGTGAGGTTGACCACTGTGTGTGACATGTCGGGAATCGCCTTGTCGGTCTGCTTCCGGCATCTTTCAAACTTTTTCTTCTGCCGCTCGGTGCAGCGCTCGAGTTCGTTCTGCATGCTCCTGTGAGTGCTGCTGTTGATCTTGTCCCAGTCGTCTCGATGCATTCTGCTACTTAGTTGATAGAAAATGTCCAGAAGTTCCTGATCCGTTCTTGCCAAGTCTCTCCGTGTTGTATGTATTCGCTCACGAGGAAAAGCTCGTTCCATGCTGTCGTAGATACGATGTGCTTGGGCAGTGGTGAATAGGCGCTTACATCTCAAGAACTTCGGTGTAGCACGTTCATCTCGGCATCGTGACAGAAAGGCGAGAGAGGACATCAGTCGCGCTTTCTTCTTCCGTCGTTGGTCAAGGCGTCGGTACAATCTGCAAACATGGCGTAAAGACGATTTTTAAACCGACAAGGGAGATCAAAGAGTGTTTTAGATCGGCGAAGGAGAAAAGAGACCCACTTGCAATATCGGGAATATACCGTATACCATGCACATGCGGAAAAGTTTATGTCGGAATGACTGGACGATCAATTAACACCAGGATCAAAGAGCATAAGCGACATTGCAGGTTGGGGCAGGTGGAGAAATCGGCCGTGGCAGAGCACGCACTGAATGAGACCGACCACGTAATAAAATTCGCCGACACGGAAGTTCTGGCTGTAGAGAAGCACTATCACACGCGCTTGTTTAGAGAAGCTGTAGAAATACAAAAACACGCGAACAGTTTCAACAAGAAAGAGGAAAGCCTTAAGGTAAACGGATCCTGGCTTCCCGTACTGCAGCGAGCGACCGTCGCAGGTAGCAAGAGGAGAACCGCACCGGAAATGACCGCGGAGAAGCCCTCGGACGTTGGCGCGCCAGGTACATATAGTCTGCGGCCGCGAGCTCGGCTCCAGTTCACCACCGGCAATGGAGGGTGAAGCTTTGACAATGCCAGCCACTCGTGCTGGCGAAACGTCAGAAAAATCATTAGATGAACGTCGGCCGAAGAACCCGAGAAAGAAGCCAATAGGCAGTTTGTCAAACTTTACTGTCTCGGCATATTGTTTCACCTGAAATTGAACGTTAGAGTATTTAATAGACGAAGTATACTTGGTATTAAGTGCCAGAATCAGAGTCAAATTATGGCAAATAAATTTTCTGTGACTTGTAAGGACTTTTTGCCTAACTGTTGTATCTTTGCCTGACAGTAATTTCTGAGCGGAATACTGGACTGGCGGCTGGGCTGGCGGGTGGTTATTAGAGTTGCGTGGCCAGTAAAGCGATGGATTCATGTGAACGATAATTACTGAGTGAATAATAGTACTGGATAGAATAGCAGACAGTAAAAGAATGCCGGCCGGTGTGACCGAGCGGTTCTAGGCGCTTCAGTCTGGAACCGCGCGACCGCTACGGTCGCAGGTTAGAATCCTGCCTCGGGCATGGATGTGTATGACGTCGTTAGGTTAGTTACGTTTAAGGAGCTCTAAGTTCTAGGGGACTGATGACCTCAGATGTTAAGTCCCATAGTGCTTGGAGCCATTTGAATTTGAAGTAAAAGAATATATGAACAATTTTGCGTCAAAATTGCGAGTAACTGGCCCACGACTGTCTGGTTATCGGTTTTATAATTTACTGTTGTTGTTTGATGCTTAAGACGAAGTAGGTACGGTGCGTGTACTAGGAAGGAATGTAAGAGTAAAATGAAGTCGTATGGCATAAATAGGTGGAAGTCCCCGAAGGTCACTTTCAGCTGCCCAATAGGAAAGGTTTCCTTCCGCCCGCAGGCATCTTCCCTTCGCGAAGTATGAAAGCTGTGTGCGTAACTGGTGTACCTATTTAGTGTAGGTGACTGTAATGGGTGTGTGTATATAGTTTAGTGTCATGTTCGAGTTGGAGATGGTGAGATAAGGGACAAAATGGTTTAAATGGCTCTAAGCACTTTGGGACTTAACATCTGAGGTCATCAGACCCCTAGACTTAGAACTACTTAAACCTAACTAACCTAAGCACATAACATGTAATCTGTGTGCGTGACACAGCACCTAAGGACATCACACACATCCATGCCCGAGGCAGGATTCTAACCTGCGACCGTAGCAGCAGCGCGGTTCCGGACTGAAGCGCCTAGAACCGCACGGCGACACTGGCCGGCGAGATAAGGGACAAGGTGAAACCCAAAGGCGGCCCTTATACTACTCTCGAAGAGCACCAAGGGGGCCGCGAGCTTAAAGTCCCCAATTCGACGGACGAATTACCATTAACTGTAACATATGCCTTCACTTTATGAGACATCGCGGAGAGGTTTGTAGATGAATCCAGGACACTGACGCAAAGGCTGGTGGTCAGGGACTTCATGCCGCCACTCGCCTTGTCCCCTCTTCTCTAGAGGCTAAGGGAAAATATCAACAACGCGCCGCGTATACGGGCGGCCACCCATCCAAATACTGGTCAAGCCCGACGGTGCTTAACTTCGGCGCTGTGACTAGGACCGTCGAAGCGCTCTTTACTCTGAATAAATGTTTGTGAGCTGCGAGATAATAAATGGCGCTGACGATAAGCGCTCAGCCACGTTTCCCCGTCACTGCTTTTGAGTGACCGTGAAACAGCTGTGCGAACACACTGAGAACATTAACGCGGGATTCTGTTTCAGTAATAGTTTGAGACTCGAGGCGATGTGTGACGCTGACGATGAGTGCTCAGTCGGGCGTCTCGTTTCTCAGTGCTTTCGAGAGATCGAAAGAGATTTGTGGGAACAGGTTGAGAACTTCGGTAGTTTTGTCTTTGAGTGAAAGTTTGAGGAGAGATAAGATGCATGACGCGCTCGATCAGAATTTCGTCGCACCTCGGTTCCAGAAGGAGTTTCCGAAAAGCGAGTGAATGCCTGATGTTCTAGAGGCGCAGTAAGTCTCGCCTCACGATCTTCATTTGAATCTTGAGACCACACATTTCTCACTCTTTTGGGCATTCTAATTTTTTAACGAAAGACTCAACCATTTTCTATGTATTTTTATTTGTAGGCAAAACGTAGTCAAAATGTAATGAGTAGGCACTCAAATTGAAAAGCAAAATCAATAAATTCGTTTTTCCCAGCCAAGAAGACAAATATAAATAGGTTCTTGATTAATGTTAGTGATTTCGACTACTGCTAATAATGCTAAATATAGTCAATCTGTCGTTATTGTAATAACAAATGTTGGATTATTATATAGTTTTTCTAAAGATATTATTATTCCTTAATAAATGATTGAGTTATTAATGTTTATAGTCTCGGTGTTCTTAAAGAAATTCATGAATATTATTATGTCTATAATGATAGTGTAAATATACCTTTCGAAGATGCAAAATAATTTGCAGAAAGCGAAATTAGTAAATCCACATTGTAATTAATCGAGAACTCTTCTGATCGCTTGCATCAAATGATATGCGGATTACTAATTATATTGGACCATGTTGGGAGCCAAAAATGTTGTGAACCCTTCTAAATTCGTTGTGATATCACATAGCATCCAAATTACCAATGAGGTCGCCCCGACGCTGGGCCCCCAAAATGTAGTGAACTGAGATATCTTTGTGATATCACGTAGCATGAGGCTAATTACCAGTTAGATCGGCCGATCTGGGAGCCAACAATTAAGTGATTCAAATAGTAAAAGGTTATGAGCTTGTGGGATTGATATGCAAATTGTTTAGATGAATAAAACCTGAGTATTTTTCCTACACAAAATTACAAATCTCAAGGCTGATTTGGATGGGGCGTGGACATAACTCAGTTGTTAAGGGGTATGAGGGAGGGGCGGAATGAATCATCTTGCCATTCTTCATACGGTGATGTCGTGATGTCGGCGGCAGGAGCTGAGTTATCACGGTGTCGAAAGGTCAATTCTGGGATGGACAGAAGAGATCCCGTGACCTCTTGCTCCAGTGCTGTCTCCCCGAATACCCCCGCCCCTCGTCATCACTCCACGGAACTCAACGACTCATCAAAATTTTCCTTCTCTCGACGTTGTGATTGGCGAAATAAATTTGCAACGCCAGTCAGTGACTGGTAGCCGTTTCGCGACCGCGCTTGCCAGTGAAGGATGGAAATTTTCTATATTACGTGGGCTGCTCGTGTGACTCGAGAATTGGGGTCTTTCTCACGGTTTTCACCGTCAAGGCTGTTCCCAACGTTGGTCGTATACTGTTCCGATGTTTTTCTGCACTTCTTAGCTGCTGTGAAAGCAGCCACACAACACTTCTTTGTAACGGGTATCTCTGCGTGGGGCCTGTACAGTCTAATCTTAATGCTTCATCTAAGATCCTCCTGGCGTTAGTGATTTATAACTACCGTCCTTACAATCCAGAAAACATTTTTTAATCAGGTTGACTTCTTCCACAGATTTTTAGTTTCGCTTGCCTCCTTATGCAAATTCTTGGCAGTTGCAAGGGAACCTTCCCATCGCACCCCCCTCAGATTTAGTTATAAAGTTGGCACAGTGGATAGGCCTTGAAAACCTGAACACAAATCAATCGAGAAAGCAGGAAGAAGTTGTGTGGAACTATGAAAAAAATTAGTAAAATATACAAACTGAGTAGTCCATGCGAAGATAGGTAACATCAAGGACAAGCCGGCCGGTGTGGCCGTGCGGTTAAAGGCGCTTCAGTCTGGAACCGCGTGACCGCTACGGTCGCAGGTTCGAATCCTGCCTCGGGCATGGATGTGTGTGATGTCCTTAGGTTAGTTAGGTTTAATTAGTTCTAAGTTCTAGGCGACTGATGACCTCAGAAGTTAAGTCGCATAGTGCTCAGAGCCATTTGAACCATTTGAACATCAAGGACAATGAGAGTCAAGGAGCACCGTGGTCCCGTGGTTAGCGAGGGCAGCTACGGAACGAGAGGTCCTAGGTTCAAGTCTTCCCTCGACTGAAAATTTTACTTTCTTTATTTTCGCAAAGTTATGATCTGTCCGTTCGTTCATTGACGTCTCTGTGCACTGTAATAAGTTTAGTGTCCGTGTTTTGCGACGGCACCGCAAAACCGTGCGATTCGTAGACGAAAGGACGTGCCTCTCCAATGGGAACCGAAAACATTTGATCGCAAGGTCATAGGTCAACCGATTCCTCCACAGGAAAAGACGTCTGATATATTCTATACGACACTGGTGACGGCATGTGCGTCACATGACAGGAATACGTTGTCAACCCACCTAACTTGTACACTTAGCGAATGGGTAAAAAGATTCTTCTATCTTGCCCGATTTAGGTTTTCTTGTGGATGTGATAATCACTCCCAAAAAAGTGATGAAAACATAAGACTTTGTCACATAAACTGAAAATAAAAAATTAAACTTTTCACTCGAGGAAAGACTTGAACCTAGGACCTCTCGTTCCGTAGCTGCCCTCGCTAACCACGGGACCACGGCGCTCCTTGACTCCCATTGTCCTTGATGTTACCTGTCTTCGCATGGACAACTCAGTTTGTATATTTTACTAATTTTTTTCATAGTTCCACACAACTTCTTCCTGTTTTCTCGATTGATATGTGTTCAGTTTTTCAAGGCCTATCCACTGTGCCAACTTATAACTAAATCTGAGGGGGTGCGATGGGGAGATTCCCTTGTAAGCTCCATCCCAGCGCTTGTGGGGTGCTTCAATTCTCGACACGTTCTCGCTTTTTAAGGCAGGTGAAAACGGCAGCGAGCAGCCAGGAGAATCATACATGTGCATTCTTGAAGCTTTTGTGTCTGTGCTCTGTTCCAGTGATTGCAGAGGTCCATCAGTTTTCGGCACCCCTCTTATTGTCTGCCGGGCTCTGCGCAATGCGTCCTGTCTTAAGCGAAGCGGCAGCATCTGCCAGATACTCCTGTATGGAGTCCGACGTTCCCCTATGTGAGTCGGCGAAAGTGTCCACCAGTAGAGGTGCCACAGTATACACTGGCCAAGTAAATTAATTTTCAATTTTTATTCATTAAGATAAGACTGTGGCACTTATTTGTTATAGACATGAACTTCCGAAAATATATCTCTTACTGAGCTAAAAGAACAAACAGCGCTATCTAGTAGTTGTTTGGTGATACAAGCCGTGATGATCGTGTCACTGAGTTAAATATCCGAACCAATAAGCTCAGCAGACTCCTAACCTCTTAAAATATCTTTTTTTCCATCATCCTTTTTTGGTGAAATAAAACCTACATGTTGCCCCAAGCTACACACAGATTTTCGTAAGCGAAAATCCCATGAAAATTTCTCTAGTAGTTTTGGACATAAGCACGTTGAAACAGACACACTCCCTATCTTACCCGCAACAGTTTTCGGCAAATAGTTTCAATGTACAGACAACGATTTTACAGTTTTATTATTAGTGTAGATAAATGAACAATTACTTTTTAATTTAAATTTATTCATGCACTCTCTCATTCTACGCTGTGTTTTGCACCTATCACAGATAATTCTATTTCGGTAAGTACTGCGGGTATGAGAACAAAAAGCATATAAGATATGAAATTTTTGAATTATGTGATGACTTAATTAGTTGCTTTTTAAGCATTTACTGTCACTTGTCGGAAGTATTTTTTTCGAGAAATATTTCTCATTAGTCGTTAATTTTATGTGGATTTTTTCATTAACGAAGTTTCATAATGTGAATCATCCTTGTAGCTACTGTGCGTCGCACTGAATTTATCCTGAGGGTCACTTTTTATCCAGTCATATAATTTCTTCCATTCCCACGTCACTGAACGTTTCGGCACTCACACCCAGACACGAAGCTCACTATTAAGAAAATTTCTGCTCATAAAGATTGCGAAAAAACAGAACTAAAAGCTACTTATTGACACTCAGTTAAAAGCAAATGCATCAGTTTAATAAATTATGGTTGCACAATATCGACACTAATTATTTACAGAAGAATGGAAGATCTGGTAGAGGCTGACCTTGGGGAAGTTATTTTGCGTTCCGGAGAAATGTAGGAGCATGCGAGGTAGCACTGACCCTGTGACTTACCTTAAAAGACAGGCTGAAGACAGGCAAACCTACGTTTATAGCGGTATATTGATAATTTTTACTTATGGACCGTCTGACAGCAACTGAATAAAACATAATTTTAGTGCCATACGCGTTTCTCCTTTATTTTCTGCAAGGCATCGTCAGTGGCCTGGCATATGTACATATGTTAGCTATTTAATTTACGTTTTTGTCACTGTGCCTATAGGTTATAAACAGTTCTGGTGGTTGGTATTTCCTATTAAGTAGTAATGTTTTGAACTGTACTTACAGGTTGCGTGGACAGTTTCTTACATATTACGCTCCTGTTGCATTTTTGGTGTTGTTCGTCTTCTTATGAATGCCAATTTACGGATTTCTTGCCACATTCCACAGATATATCAATATTTAATCAATATTTATATCAATATTTTAGTCTAGGGGTTCAAAGAGATGGCTGTGGAACTAAAATTGTGTTTTATTCAGTTGCTGTCAGACGGTCCATAAGTGAAAATTATCAACATACCGTAATACTCGTATTACACGCAACTGAGGAAGAGAGGACTACAAAAGTTGAAGATGTCTACGTTTATAGCATTTGTTGATTTGGAGAAAGACTTGACTACATACTTATTACCATATCCGCACAAGCATTGGATCACTATCCGCTAAACATTGCTGAAACTTCCATGGAATTCGGTCACTACTGGTTCATTACATGTGAAACTGCGTTTCATGCTGTTACCTTTTTCGCAAAATGTGGATGCTGATGTGGGGCGCTCAGTCGTCTACCCACTGTGTTCTGCATTTGTTAAACAGACCTTAGGTCTTATGACTTTGCAGCCACCATAAAAAAATATTTTAGTCCTCTAGGGGTTCAAAGAGATGCCTGTGGAGACACTATTCTGCTGAAGCATTCCTTTTTGAACGACTAGAGCCGAACACACGAGCTGCTGATATTGCACTCGTGACTTATCAAAACTGATGGCGACTTCGTATTAAAACTAATGAAATCCCTAATAATAACATGCTGAATTGACCCCCGTGAGCCTGCTGCCCATGCGATTTGCTCGCCCGTCTCTCGTCTGTGCGTGCAATCGTCGGATAGCATTTCGACAACGATTGCGCAAAGGCACCAGCCTGATCCATTGCGAGATAACGTTACACCACTCATTCCGCAAGGTCACCAACTCCGAAACCAGTCCAGCCTTAAAAGTCGGCGCCATGAGGTCAGTGCAACACCTGCTACAGGAATCTGGTATTGCAGGCCACATGCACGAAAACAATTTTTAATTTTACGGGCAAGCAGAATTAGTGTAACTAAAAATGTTTTTTTCTAATACCAACTAAAGCCGTTTGATGGACTAATTAAAATATAGGGCACAGTAACATCATTGGAAGATTAGCAGAAGGATCCACTGGGGAAGGAATCGCGAGGGATGATCAAAGATTCCACACATCCAGCAGATTATGAGTGATGTAGGGTCTGCTACGCATGCGGCGATGTAGAGAGAGGCAGACAGACTAGTGGAATTGTGTACTGCTACAAACCAACCACAGGGTTGGACACTAAAGAAGGAATTATTTATGAATAAGTCACAGAATACCAAGGAAAAAATCTATTTTTAAGTCGTTCTGATTAGCGTATAGTTACACGAAATGGAGATAAACATACAATGTTCTGACAGAAAGTAGCTACATCTACAAGCGATTGTACTTCCTTTTTTCGCTTCTCCTCGAAGCCTCTTCTCCCTAAAGAACATCCATGAGATTCCTTCCTCAGTGACCTCAAGGCTGTTAAGTAGGAGAAATATCAGTGGATGAAGTGCAGTTTCAAACTCGATGAACAACTATTTATTTTTCATGTTTGTATATTCCCCACCAGGCACTCAGCGTTATAGTCATCATAGCTTCCAGAAAAATTCTGTACAGCTTCTTTGCGGGCATTCTTGTGTGTCTCCATTTCGTTATAAATAATTAACCTGAAGCAGTCTCCGAAAGTCTGGAGAAACAAACACTTTCTTTCCGTTTACGTTCTGAAAAAACCAGAAGATTTTAGCAAATATATTTATGAATTTCTATTTATTTTGGTAATTAATAAATTATTTCATTAATCCCAGATTAATATGAAATGAAATGAGGAGAACATTCCTTGGGAAGACCAAACTAATGTTTAGTATATGTCTACTTCCACGTTCTAAGTTCATTCTGGTTGGTAGTTTCTTTTTGATCCAGTGCTAGCCTATATCACAGCTCTTCCATTCACACGCAGTACTTGAATGTTTCCTGTAACATCTTGTTATTCAATAAGTGTGGAAATAACTTTCAAAGCCCGATGTATGGTCCATCGGTGATCAGTATATTTCAGTATTGCGAGAAGAAACCATATGATGCATTACACATAGTTGTTGTCATTATGGGGGATCACTGCTTTGAGACTTCGATTCAAAGGAGAGAATCGACTAACGCATCATACTGTGCGTTAAATTCCACAATATCCAACCAATTCGTAAAACTAGGTTAAATTCTGCAGAAAAATATGGGTTGAACTGTAGTTCTGTCTTCCTGTACCACGGAAAAGATCTTATAGGGGCCAATATTTACTTTCCCTTCAATACAGAGCTAAACCTTAAATCATTTCATCCCATATTAATGTCCCGAGCTTCCCTAAATTCCTCTCATCATACTCAGAGCTGTCATTCTCAGAGAGTTTAAGAGGTTCTAGTGTTTCTTAGGGGTAGGTACAGGATTTCTGGTTTATGGGGTACAGGATATAGAGCTGATTGCATATTGTGATACAAAAAGACCTTATTTTTGGAACTCCAACCACAAATAAAAGAAAAAGAAAAAGTAGCAGTCGTGACTAATTGAGCGGTTTCACTTCAGATCATCAGTTCTGTGAAATGGGAAGATAATTATGGGGACCTCATCATAGTGGGAGTAAACAAGCGTTTTTGGCAGGGACTTTAGCCTTCCTCGTGGAGAATATCGTTGGTTAACTTTTTGCCCAACCATGTTGCTATGTGCGTCTGTATGTAGCAAAAAAGTGTGTGTTAATTGCATTTATCTGCCTTCTGCACCTTCGTGCGTGCATTCACACCAGGAATCGCCACATACGTTATTGGTTTTAAGCCACTATCAAATTTCTTCGACACCAATAGACTGAAGCGTCAAAGAAACTGGCATACGCATTCAAATACAAAGGCATGTAAACAAGCACAGTACGTGGCTGCGATCGGCAACGCCTATATAATACAACAAGTGTCTGGCGCAGTTGTTAGATCGGTTACTGCTGCTACAATGGCAGTTTATCAAGATTTAAGTGAGTTCGAACGTGATGTTATAGTCGGTGCACGAGCGACGGGACACACCATCTGCGAGGTAGCGATGAAGTGGGGATTTTCCCGTACAAACATTTCACGAGTGTAATGTCAATACCACAAATCCGGCAAAACATCAGATCTCCGACATCGCTGTGACGGAAAAAAGATCCTGCAAGAACGGGACCAACGACGACTGAAGAGAATCATTCAACGTGACACAAGGGCAACCCTTCCGCAAATTGCTGCAGATTTCAATTCTAGCGTGCAAACCATTCAACGAAACATCATCGACATGGGCTTTCGGAACCGAAGGCCCACACCTGTACCCTTGATGACTGCACGAGACAAAGCTTTACAGCTTGCCTGGGCCCGTCAGCACCGACATTGGACTGATGATGACTGGAAAGTTGCCTGATGGGAAGAGTTCCGTTTGAAATTGTGTGGAGATGATGGTCGTATCGGGTATGGAGCCAACCAACCTCATGAATCAACGGCCCCTGCATGTTAGCAGGGGACTGTTCAAGGCGGTTGAGGCTCTGTAATGGTTTGGGGCGTGTGCAGTTGATCTCGGACACCTGATATGTCTAGATGCGACTCTGACAGGTGACACATACGTAAGCATCCTGTCTGATCATTGCATCTATTCAAGTCGTTTGTCTGCATTCCGACGGACTTGGGTAATTCCAGCAGGACAATACGACAGCGCACACGTCCAGAATTGCTACAGAGTGGTTTCATGAACACTTCTTAGCTGAAACACTTCCGCTGCCCACCAAACTCTCAAGACATGAACGTTATTGAGCATATCTGGGATGCCTTGCAACGTGCTGTTCAGAAGAAATCTCCATCCCTTTGTGCTCTTTCGGATTTATGGACAGCCCGGCAGGATTCGTGGTGTAAATTCCATCCAGCACTACTTCAGACATTAGTCGAGTCCATGCCACGTCGTGTTGCGGCACTTCTGCGTTTTAGCGGGGGCCCTACATGATATTAGGCAGGCGTATCAGTTTCTTTGGCTCTTCATTGTAGAACGCACGCCGCGGTGCGTACAAACACACGGTGCAGAGCAAGGCTGAACAAAAGCCGCACAGGAACGAAGCATTTCTGTCGTTCGTTGGTGCGCTGAGTGGCGCGATCTGAGGACCACAGGTTCCGTGCCGCGCTGCGCCAAAATCTCTTCGCTTGGTTTCGCGTGGCGCGGCGCAGTCGGTGTGGACGCGGTTTCACGTGGGGCACAGGCAGGGCCGCCATATCTTGCTCGGACCTCGTCGAGACGTTCTGAAATGGGAGAGTGTAGAAATGAAGTAAAAAAATTATTCAGTAGAAGCTTTTTTATTTAGAACACCATTACATGGAACTTGTTGCGACAGAAGGAGGTTTTTGGAAGGTTTCACCTTTTTCAGTATGTCCCTTTTCCCTTTTACGTATTCATAAACCTCCATCCAAGTCAGATCATAGTTAAAGTGTCACTGTAAGACAGATTCCACAGTCACTGGCAACAGTCGATGTCTTCCATCAGTTCACAGGGCCGATATCAGCAAAAATACTCTTTCCACAATGGCGTTGTGTGGGGCACAGAAAACAAATACTTGCATAATTTTAGCAGTTGGCATTTGCGTTCATGATTTTCGGTTTCCTTAAGAAAGTAAATCTACCTTTCTTTCATGGGGAGTGTAGACTTCCATTCTTCCGGATCATGCTTAGTTTCTAAAAGTATCTTCAGATACATATATTCCTGACAACAATTGTCACGTGAAATCTTCTCACTATTTTCAGTCAGGTATGTTGCGCTAACAGATGGCTTTACCTCAGTACTTGAGCCATGCTCGTAACAGTATTTTGCAAAATCGGGACAAAATTGGGTCTTTTCGGGAAGTCGGGACAAGAAGGTCCGTAACGATGACGGTCCCGATATATCGGGACGGATGACAACCCTAATCCTAGTCTCAGGAACAATTTTGGTCATCACACTGTATACTAAAATAAGCAAAATACGCTCTTCTCATGAGGCGTGTGATGTTTCATTATTGTTTGACTATGCGGGCACCACAAATGTAACAAAAAGTTTCAAGTGGATAGAGGAAATTTCCTGGTGCCATTATAACACACCCAAATAAGTGGTTTACTTACAATTACACAAGACTTTTAATGTTAAAATTCTGTAGAAATCATATTCTGAAGCCACTGTAGTCAAACACTTATCTTACACAAAGTTCTACCTAGATTTAGCGAACTGCGCACAATAATGAATAAATTTATGTAATGCAAGAAAGCATCATACTCATACTCAGACAGTTTTCCCATTCTTGGGAAGATAATTATACTTTATATCATCGTTGAGTTGCGTAATTTTTCCATGCACAGTAAATTTAGTTATGATTTAAAGGAAGTCCAGGGTAATGGAACTGATGTGATTTTTGCTGAAAACAGAATGTAGAAATCTATAACTTCGCCGTATGGGATTAAATTAACAATTATTTTCTGTAGCGCAAGTTTGTATTACACGTAGAAGGACTTATGGTTTCACAACTCCTCGAATTTGTGCAACTGTTACTAGCGAACTTTTCTGGAAGACGCCAACTATGGAGTGATCTCATGTCAGATTGATTGTGCACCAATTCCTCGAGAAATTGCTCATATTTGACTACCGTTTTCATACCAATTCTACCACTGACATTTTGTAGGTGTGCTTAACTAAATACTTGTGGCTCCAGGTCTCAGTGATGAGCTACTTTACCATAACTAACTATCCGCCATTTAGTTGTTAATCGCATCCGTCACTGAGGTAGCTTAGACAAGAGATCACTTCACCTTACAGAATATTGCTTAATACTGGGACTCATATACTAACTCGAATTACCTGTGACTATCAGCAGATACTGACGTGTAGAATGTATGTTTGTATCGAAACCAGTATCGACTACGTATCATCTTGGCACCATACCGTATCTCGACACGCTGTTCAAAAACCATGTTCCACCATTTTGTTGCTGTTCTTCAAGAAAATTTCAGATTATTCGGAGATATTCTTCTGCAATAATCAAGCTTTGTCTAGTGACATGACACAAAAACTGCTTCAAATGGCTCTCAGCACTATGGGACTTAACATCTGAGGTCATCAGTCCCCTAGACTTGGAACTACTTAAACCTAACTAACCTAAGGACATCACATACATCCATGCCCGAGGCAGGATTCGAACCTGCGACCGTAGCAGCAGCGCGGTTCCGGACTGAAGCGCCTAGAACCGCTCGGCCACAGCAGCCGGCTGACATGACACACAATCTGCACTTCTTTAAGGGTGCGTGAAATAAGTGAAAAGTTACAAATACGCAAACGGTACTTCAATGACGGAATTTGCCTCTATCGAATCGAGCCGTTATATTAGCAAGTGAACATTTTACTTAACTACCTTCCTTAAAATATCGCTAAACGTGAATTGGTAACATCCAGACGAATTAATATATTTATTATCAGCTGCCCTAGCACATATCCATGATGCCTGTCATCATGTTTTTCAGTACTTTCAAAAGACGGAAACTTATAAAATAATAAGCTAACGTTCTCAGTCTGTTCTGGTGTTGCGGTCTAGTAGTAAATATTTGCGCAACTCAATAAAAGCTCACGTGGCATGCCTGTCTTTCCAGGAGATAATTAACACACCCTAGACACAACAATATTTCAGCGTGAAAGAGAGAGCGCAGTTTGACATAGCTCCACCTTCGCTGACTTCTCGCTTCTAAGTCCGGGCCTAAATACACTCCTGGAAATTGAAATAAGAACACCGTGAATTCATTGTCCCAGGAAGGGGAAACTTTATTGACACATTCCTGGGGTCAGATACATCACATGATCACACTGACAGAACCACAGGCACATAGACACAGGCAACAGAGCATGCACAATGTCGGCACTAGTACAGTGTATATCCACCTTTCGCAGCAATGCAGGCTGCTATTCTCCCATGGAGACGATCGTAGAGATGCTGGATGTAGTCCTGTGGAACGGCTTGCCATGCCATTTCCACCTGGCGCCTCAGTTGGACCAGCGTTCGTGCTGGACGTGCAGACCGCGTGAGACGACGCTTCATCCAGTCCCAAACATGCTCAATGGGGGACAGATCCGGAGATCTTGGTGGCCAGGGTAGTTGACTTACACCTTCTAGAGCACGTTGGTTGGCACGGGATACATGCGGACGTGCATTGTCCTGTTGGAACAGCAAGTTCCCTTGCCGGTCTAGGAATGGTAGAACGATGGGTTCGATGACGGTTTGGATGTACCGTGCACCATTCAGTGTCCCCTCGACGATCACCAGTGGTGTACGGCCAGTGTAGGAGATCGCTCCTCACACCATGATGCCGGGTGTTGGCCCTGTTTGCCTCGGTCGTATGCAGTCCTGATTGTGGCGCTCACCTGCACGGCGCCAAACACGCATACGACCATCATTGGCACCAAGGCAGAAGCGACTCTCATCGCTGAAGACGACACGTCTCCATTCGTCCCTCCATTCACGCCTGTCGCGACACCACTGGAGGCGGGCTGCACGATGTTGGGGCGTGAGCGGAAGACGGCCTAACGGTGTGCGGGACCGTAGCCCAGCTTCATGGAGACGGTTGCGAATGGTCCTCGCCGATACCCCAGGAGCAACAGTGTCCCTAATTTGCTGGGAAGTGGCGGTGCGGTCCCCTATGGCACTGCGTAGGATCCTACGGTCTTGGCGTGCATCCGTGCGTCGCTGCGGTCCGGTCCCAGGTCGACGGGCACGTGCACCTTCCGCCGACCACTGGCGACAACATCGATGTACTGTGGAGACCTCACGCCCCACGTGTTGAGCAATTCGGCGGTACATCCACCCGGCCTCCCGCATGCCCACTATACGCCCTCGCTCAAAATCCGTCAACTGCACATATGGTTCACGTCCACGCTGTCGCGGCATGCTACCAGTGTTAAAGACTGCGATGGAGCTCCGTATGCCACGGCAAACTGGCTGACACTGACGGCGGCGGTGCACAAATGCTGCGCAGCTAGCGCCATTCGACGGCCAACACCGCGGTTCCTGGTGTGTCCGCTGTGCCGTGCGTGTGATCATTGCTTGTACAGCCCTCTCGCAGTGTCCGGAGCAAGTATGGTGGGTCTGACACACCGGTGTCAATGTGTTCTTTTTTCCATTTCCAGGAGTGTATATTCCGACCGCGCAAGTCATTAGTCCTCGGCTCTTAGATCACAAGCGCTAATCGAAATGTAGGACGCTGCTGTCGCTGCTACAATGTCATTATAACAGTCGGTTCTTTATAACAGTCTGTTCGAAATGTAGGACGCTGCTGTCGCTGCTACAATGTCATTATAACAGTCGGTTCTTTATAACAGTCTGTTCTGTCTCACTTACGTCATTCTTCATCTAGTGGGGAACACGTGTGTCACTGTATAACACTCGCGGAATTACGAGAGTTGTCCAGAAAGTAAGTTCTGATCGGCCGCGAAATGGAAACCACTGGGAAAATCCGGTAAAGCTTTGCACAGATTTGTTGGGCAGTGCCTCTAGTATGCCCGTCGATCGTGTTGCGTCGCTCTTTTCAGTTCTGAGCGAACAGTGAGCACGCAAAGATGCGTAGGTAATTGTGTTTCCCGCCAAGTATGAAGGCCTGGTTAGAGATTTCGCCTGTGTCATGCAGCCCACATAACACAACTGTCTAGCAGTTCCATCTCCATGCCAATTCTCGGCCGCACACTGCAGGGGCAATGAAGACGCTCCTGCAGCGATCCCGATGAGAAGTGTCTGATCACCCACAATACAGTCGGTAATTGGCTCTCCCTGAGTCTCATCTCTGCTCACAGGAAGCGCTGGCTATGAAGACAAAATTTTTCCACAGACAGCGAACTGCAACCCAGTGCAGATAACTGGCCAAAAACACAGGCGGCTGCTTTCTATGAGGAGGATATTGGAAAGTTGATACACCACTACGACAACACTCGAAGTTGGAGTGGCGACTATGTAGAGAAGTAGGTGGAAGGCGCACATAATTGTTGCAAATAAAAAACGTTTCTGGTTTTCACTAAGGTTTCCATTTCGTGACCGATCGGAACTTACTTTCTGGACAACCCTCGTATTTGCTCTAAACCAAACAACTTGAGGAAAACGTTATCGTCATGTAGAGTTAATTTTTATCATGCGGTAATTTAAATCAGTCACCTTTCTATAGCACCATGTCTCAAGCGCTTCGTTCCATTTTCCGGTTTCCCCACTATTTTTAGCATTAATGGGGTATTAATTACGTTATAACTTATGACTTACTAACAATATAAAATGCAGAAAGGGAAACTTACATTTTTAGATTTAAGAAACTTATTAGCAGTGTTGGTTGGAATACACTAAGGTGACAAGTGATCCCTCCTAATATCGCGTCGGACCTCTTTTTGCCCGGAGTAGAACAGCAACTCAACGTGGCATGTACTCAACAAGTCGGAAGCCCCCTTGCAGAAAAACTGAGCCATCCTGCCTGTATTGCTTTCCATAATTGCGAATGTGTTGCCTGTGCATGATTTTGTGCACGAACTGACCTCTCACTTATGTCCCACAGGTACTCGATGGAACTCAAATCGGGCGATCTGGGAGGCCAAATCATTCGCTCGAACTGTCCAGAATGTTCTTCAATCCAATCGCGAACAATTGTGGCACGTCGCATTGTCATCAATAACAATACCATTGTTGTTTGGGAACACGAAGTCCATGGATGGCTGCAGATGGTACCCAAGTACCACCATAATGGAGCCACCACCGCCTTGCAAGTGCCTTGTTAACAACTTGCGTCAATGGCTTCATTGGGTCTACGCCACACTCGAATCCTACCATCGGCTCTTACCAACTGAAATCGGGAGTCATCTAACCAAACCACGGTTTTCCAGTTGTCTACCGTCCAACAGATTTGGTCACTAGCCGTAGAGAAGCGCTGTAGGCGACGAAGTGCTGTTAGAGAAGCCTCTCACATCGATCATCTGTTGCCATAGTCCATTAACGTCAAATTTCGCCGCCCTGTTTTCAGGGATACGTTCGTCGTACGTCCAACACTGATTTATGGGATTATTTCAAGCAGTGTTGTTTGTGTGTTAGCACTGACAACGCCACACAAACGCCGCTGATCTCGATCGTTAAGTGAAGGCCGTAGGCACTGCGTCGTCCGTGGTCAGAGGTTAATGCCTGAGATTAGGTATTCCCGGCACAGCCTTGACACTGTGGATCTCGGAATGTTGAATTTCCTAATGATTTACGAAATGGAACGTCCCATGCGTGTCGTTCCAACTACCATTCCGCATTCGACGTCTGTTGATTCTCAACGCGCGGCCATAAGCACGACGGAAATCTTTTCAAGTGAATCTCGTGAGTACAAATAACAGTTCTGCCAATGCACTGCCCTTATCTACCGTGTACGGGATAATACCGCCGTATGTGTATGTGCATATAGCCATCGCATGCGAAAGGTTATCTACGTAACTTCTACACACAGCGGAAAAACCAGACAGCAGCTAGAGTCGAAGGACACGAAACGGAAGGAGTGATCGGGAAGGAAATGGAATGGATTTGTTGGCTATGCCCAATGTTATTCCGTCTGTATATTGAGTAAGCTGTAAAGAAAACCAGCAAGGAATTTGGAAAGGGCATTAAAGTTCAGGGACAAGAAGTAAAAACTTCGAGGTTTGCTGATGACGTTATTCTAACATAGACGAGAATACGTAATATACATGAAAGCATTCGTTCGAGATTTGTCCATTATCTAATACAATTTTACCGAATATACCTTGCAATTTTAGTTTCCATTGCAAAATGATCGTTAAATATGGCAAAATGCGTTACGTGTAGTTCGAACGTGAACTTTCGGTTACGCTATGGGTCAATCTATTAGCACAAACTTATTAAGCATTCAAGTTCGTTGGAGTTTTTGTGAAAGTATCTATCCATGTGAGTGGGCCTCCTGTAGATTTAGTGTCGTAAAGTTCGTCAGACCAGAGCCTAACGCACATCGTTGTTGTGGAACATAACTGCTCGTAGCTTTTTATTCTCATGAAGTAATGAGTGCAATCGACAAGGGATCACAAACTGATACCATATTTCTAGATTTCCAGAAGGCTTTTGACAGCGCCCCTCACAAGAGACTTCTAATGAGACTGCGTGGCTATGCAATGTTGCTTCAGTTGTGCAACTGCATTCGTGATTTCCTGTCAGAAAGTTCACAGTTCGTGATAACGGACAAAGTGATCGTGTAAAACAGAACTAGTATCCGGTATTCCCCAAGGAAGTGTTACAGACCCAACTGTTGTTCATCAGACCTCTTTGATTGTGTGCAGATGATGCTGTCACTTACAGTCTAGCGAAGTCATCAGATGGTCAAATCCCATGCATAATCATGTAGATAAGATATATGTATGGCGTGAACAGCGTTGTTGACCACAGAGCCGTGGTGCGCCTTTTCTGGCACACCGGCTCTTTGGTACGACTGTACTACGATCTTTGCCCCTGTTGTGATCTGCCGGCGGGTATTGGCGGTAGGCGAGTTGGTCGTCGGACTCGCTACGAGGCGCTAGGACGTCCTTCAGGGGACGACGGAGCAAACACGAGGGCTCGGGCAGCGGTGGCGTGGCCGGTCTACCTTGCAAAAAGGTCGCGAGTTTGTGGTGGACCTGTCTGATGTCCGACAGATGGCGCTAGACAGGAAAACGTCAGTGACAATCGTGTATAAAAGGAGCTGTAATGAGAGAGAGACTCAGTGTCTCTGCGCTCCCTCCTGCCCTGTCTTCCCTTTTCCTCTCCCGCCCCATGTGTCTCCTGTCTCTTTGTGAACCCACGGTTGCCCCTCCTCTCTTCATCCCGCCGCTTCCCCAGCTGCCCCATGCTCTCCCCTCCTTTTCCATCCTCTCAGACCTTTCCCTCGGCAGGTCCCGCCTGGTAGTTTTATTCTTCGTCGTGTGTGCTCCAAGTGGGTTTTAAGTGTGTTGTTTCGGAGTGTTTTTAATACTGTGGCCAACTTTTAACCTGTGCATGCGCATCCAGTGTCTTCTGTGTTTTAAGAATCGCCAACTGTGTTTTTTAACTTTCTGGTGACTTTTTAACTGTCCCCAATGAACTTCTACATGTCAGTGTATTTTTACCTCAATTTTCTCCCCTTACTCTGTTTTATGTTCCCCTGTTTTACCTCCTTATGTATGTATTATTTTATTCTTGTTTTAGTTGTCATTCACTCGGCTGAAGAGCGGCGGATTGTGCTGCTGACAGCCCTCCCCTGCCCGTATGGGGCAGGGGCATGAAATCACAATAAAGAAAAAAAAAAAAAAAAAAAAAAAAAAAGAGAGAGAGAGACTCAGATGCGCCAGCAGTCGCAGCATGTTGACGTTACTTTAAAAGGCTCTTTTAGTGAAGCTGTATTATCAGAATGGGGAATGTGCTAGTTCAGCGTTACGATCCTATCGCCATAGGAAGGGGATTCGAACGGGTAAAGGTCCGTTAACAAATGCAGCTGCGGCGAAAATGATTTCGAAGTTCGAAGCCACGGGTTCTTTAGGCGACAGACCCCGTAGTGGCCGACCGAGCACAAGGCGTAATGCTGCTGAGACAGTTCAGGAAGAAATAGAGACTGTAGCGGGTTCTCATATGCATGGGGAAGTCAGCGCTCGTGCAGTCGCACGTTGCACCGGCATTCCATACACTACTGTTTGGTTGGCACTGAGGCGTACCCTCCGATGCTATTCGTACAAAATCCATCGGCATCACGTACTGTTACCTGGCGATTTAGTGAAGCGGGGGGCATTTGCGGTGTAGGCGTTTCAAAAGATGGCGGAAGATGACGATTGGTTGAGTAACGTGTTGTGGACCGACGAAGCTCATTTCACACCCCGAGGGTCTGTCAACACCCACAACTGCAGAATTTGGGCTACCGAAAATCCTAGAATTGTCGTGGAAACTCCACTGCACGACGAGAAAGTTACGGTATGGGTTGGATTTACCACATCTACCGTTATCGCGCCTTTCTTCTTCTAGGAAATGCATGATTGTGGTTTTGTAGCTGCTACCGTGACGGGTGAGAGGTGCGTCGATATGTTACATAATCGCATCATCCCAAGCCTGGCTGATAAACACCTGCTGGAACGTACGATGTTTATGCGGGATGGCGCTCCATCCCATATTGCTAAACGCGTGAAAGATCTCTTGCGCGCGTCGTTTGGTGATGATCGTGTGCTCAGCCGCCACTTTCGTCATGCTTGGCCTCCCAGGTCCCCAGACCTCAGTCCGTGCTATTATTGGCTTTGGGGTTACCTAAAGTCGCAAGTGTATCGTGATCGACGGACATCTCTAGGGATGCTGAAAGACAACATCCTACGCCAATGCCTCACCATAACTCCGGACATGCTTTACAGTGCTGTTCACAACATCATTCCTCAACTACATCTATTGTTGAGGAATGATGGTAGACATACTGAGCATTTCCTGTAAAGAACATCATCTTTGCTTTGTCTTACTTTGTTATGCTAATTATTGCTATTCTGATCAGATGAAGCGCCATCTGTCGGACATTTTTTGAACTTTTTTATTTATTTGTTTATAATAAAACCCCATGTCATTCCAATCATGTGTGTCAATTTGTACCTTTCTATCTACATTATTCCGTGATTTATTAAGTTTTCAAATTTATACTGACTTTCTGATCACCCGGTACTTACTTATATACGTGCACTGTTGAATGCACTCACTCAACAGTAATTAGTTTGCGTATTTTATAAATTTCTTAACATATGTTGATTGGTGTTTGCCGTATCTTCTGCGGTCTGTTTGTGTTCCAGTTTCTGGGAGTTGGGGTGCGTGGGTGTGGCGCTACGTTCCGCTTCGGTGCACAGAAGCTGTGACGTGTCGTCTGATGGGAAGTGACTCCCGGTTGGGCCCCGGCGTTTAGGTGTTGTTTTGGACGGCTGGTCTGCTGCTTCCTGCATTTTAAGCTAAGTCACCCTTTGCCCAGGGGAGCCTGGCGTCACTGCCAATTTGATAAACACCCAACATTTCTCATGTATTTTTTTTTGAAAAAATTTTTAAATTTGCTCGCCAATGAGTTATATTAAGTGTAACGTATTGTGCTGGTTGTATTATTGCTCAAAAAAAAATTATCTGAGCCAGCTTTTAAATTACTTCAGATTTATTGTTCATTAAGTAATTCTAATTTGCTGCTTGCTTGAGAAGGAAGATATTGGTCATTTTGGATTGTTTTTCAGACGGCCGCTTTTTGATTGTATGTTAGCTGTTTTATACATGTGGTCTTGAATAAACTGTTAATTTATTGACCTACTAGCTATTGTGTTTAAGGAGTGACATTATAGGGGCCTTGTCCTTCCTTGCTAATCCCGACTTCCTAAGTCACAACCATAAATAATTCACATGAGTTCTAAAAGGTATATCTTAAATTTCTGGCACACAATAAATCGCAGAAATCTAAAGCCTGTTAGTTCAACCAGATATCCAGGAATTAAAATTACCATCCACTAAAACTGAAACGATCATATAGATGATGTTCTGTGGAACCCAAAA
The DNA here is from genome assembly GCF_021461385.2 of Schistocerca piceifrons. Classification (NCBI taxonomy): domain Eukaryota; kingdom Metazoa; phylum Arthropoda; class Insecta; order Orthoptera; family Acrididae; genus Schistocerca; species Schistocerca piceifrons. Next base: position 278,484,667 of record NC_060143.1, on the reverse strand, counting down.
TAAAGACTACGTTTTATTGGCAGAACACTTAGAAAATATAATAGGACTCCAAAAGAGACTGTTTACACTGCCCTTGTCCGTCCTCTTTTAGAATATTGCTGTGGGTAAGCGATCCTTTGGAGATAGAACTGACGGAGGACGTCGATGAAATTTAAAGTAGGGCAGCTCGTTTTGTATTATTGCGAAATAGGTGTAAGGAATATGATGCTCGCGTTACGGTGGCAATCATTAAAACAAAGGCGTTTTTCTCTGCGGCGACATCTTTTCACGAAATTTCAATGACGTTCTTCTCCGAATGCGAAAATATTTTGTTGATGACCAGCTGTACAGTGAGAAAAGATAAGCCTAATAAAATTAAAGGACTCAGAGCTCACACGGAAAGATTTAAGTGTTCTTTTTTTCCCGTGTGCTGTTCGAGAGGGGTACGGTAGAGAAATAGGTTGAAGATGGTTAAATGAACGCTTTGCCAGGCTCTTCAGTGTGAATTACAGAGTAGTCATGTAGATGCACACGTAGAAAGGACTTTGAAGAGCAGTTTCTCTTTCTTTTTTCTGTGGTCGTGCTGAAATACAACCAATTTTGTGGCTGGACTTCCTGTGTGGTTGGTGAATAGGTAACGAAGGCTCTTTAACTCTTGATAAGGACTGGGGTTCATGGTCCTCGAGCCCTTATGAGGTGTTGTTTTTTCTGATTTTGGTTGCTGTGGGCACTGGACGATTGCTCAACACATGTTTTGCAGAGTTTGCAAAAGTTTCACGTTGGAGGTACTAGTTGGTAGCCATGTAGATCGACCGTATAGGATAGCCGAGGGGACCGCTGCTGCGTATAATTTTAGTTTTGTCCGTACGTGCATGTGGGACCCTGCCAGTAGAGGGCACTGCTGTGCTGTTAGGTGAAGGATCTTCACCATCTTGTCCCGCATGTGCTGCTTGAATAGAAGTTTATTATCCAGGATGACTCCAAGCTATTTACCGTGGTCGCTCCAAGCAGCTGCCGTGTCATGTAGGATCAGCCGGTCACTCAGATCAGGGCGTCGCTCATAGGGGTATTTCATGCACAAAGTTCGCCAAGTTGGTGTTTGGTATTTTCTGTACCATGGGACGCCAGAGAACATATTAGTACGATAATAATGTATTTACATATTTTATAACATGAAATAAAGCAAAATTATGGTATATTTGTTAGATTCTTTATTTCTTAGCTACAGTACTATCTATTATTCAGAGGATGCGTCCCAGTCTTGTTGATTTGAGCCCTCAATTTCTATTGAGGACTCTTCTTCATCATCACTTTCAGCTTGAGGGAACTGCCTAATCCATCCTTCCCATAAGAGCGGTAAATGAAATGTTTCTTTTAAGAAAGGATTGCTGGTTTTCTTTCGCTTCGGTCTCATACCTGTTATTAACGGATCAGATGTCAGTGGCAGCCTATTTGTAACGTCCAGATTGCGGTCTTCTCGTGAGATTTTCCTGGTAAATATTTTTCTGTACAGACAAAAATGCTTATTGTGGGCCTCGGCTGCTTCTTCTGATCAACTGCCTGTAGGTAAGAGGGCATATTCAATGACATCTGGACCATGCACCAAACTCTTGTGTACCGCGGAAGACATGGGATGACATGGACATAAATCAACATATAATCTTACTGCTTCAACTGTATAAGCAGAAAATTTGTCTATGTCTATATTACGTCAACTGAAAACAGCTTCTGGAATAATCATGAATCGATAGATGAGTTGCAGAGCTACACATATTATTTCCGCTGACGCTTCAGGGCCTGCAAGAAATCTTCTGCTGATGTTTCTATCAATTTCCATAGCCTTGCCTGGGAACATGTACAACAAATCCCAATCGATTTCTCAATATTTCTTGTGTGGCATTTTTCTTCTCTAGAACAAATTTCTGTTCCTGTTTTGAACGGATTTGACGCTTCTTGGTTTCTATTTTATGGGATAAATGAAACAAAATTTCGAAAAATCTTATTCAGGCATGGAGTATAGATAGGCAGAACCGAAGAGCTTCTGTATTTACTACTTTGGTTTTTGACAAGTCATTGAAGTCTTTTGAGGTACCCTTCCAAATGCCAAATGTAGCATCTAACTGTCGACCCTGTCTCTGTTGCTGCACTGCAGACCTTTGCATCTACCACAGTCATCAGCAGTGCGTGTTTTATGAATACACCACCTTTCTGTTCTTGCAGTTTTTTTTCTTGTAATGTTTCAAATTGCCTGTTGATAGAACCAATGTCTTGATTACTAACATCAGCTTTTCATGAATAAATCTAATTCTTAGTGGTTGACAATATATAATACAAAGTATGTTTAAAACGTTTCTTTTCTTCAACAGGAAGGCGGGATCTAATAATATATAATTTTCCATGAAGTCTAATTTTTTTCGAGACTTTTTCAGTAGGTCTCTCCATAAGGTCATAAAGCCTTTTCTTGTCTAATTTTGACTTTTGAAGACCTGGGATAAAAACGATATGCTTCCAGAATTCATTTCAGACTTTATATTTTTATGCCTGACAAGTCATTACTGGAAAACAATCGTACAAAATCAAACTGCTTTTTTAAATTTACGGCAGAGGAACGATTTATCTATGACGCTGTATTAACCTATATGGAGAGGAACACCCCGAATTATAGCAAAAAGAATTATTACTTGTAAAATTAGTAAATAGTACAAATGAAAATAATTATAAATAACGGTACATAACCGGATCTTCACAATCCATATTGCTTTCCGCCACACTTCAAGTAAAAACATTGTAACATATTCACAAATGCAGAGTGATTTCAAGCCAGTAGAGAAGCTTCAGATGTACTGCAAGCGAGACATAAATACACACTAGCTCTGGTACGTATCAGTGCATAATAGCAAATAACACAGTGCCTCCACAACGTCCCATCTCTCAGACTATTACGGAACTTTAATGCTGATGGGTAGGAAGAACAAAGCTGTAATGATCGGACACAGTATTAGTAGTGTCCTACTTGACACAATGAAATCGTTTAAATGTCGTTGCAAAGCGATATGAAATGGAACGAACATGTGAAAACTGTGGTGGCGAAGGTGAATGGTCGACTTCGGTTTATTGGGAGAATTTTAGGAAAGTGTGGTTCACATGTAAAGGAGACCGCACATAGGACGATGGTGCTCGAGTGTTAGGGATCCGTACCAGGTCGGATTGAGGGAGGACATCGAGGCAGTTCAGAGGTGGGCTGCTAGATTTGCTACCGGTAGGTTCGAACAACATTTAAGTGTTACGGAGGTGCTTCGAGAACTCAAATTGGAATCCCTGAATGGAGGGAGACGTTCTCTTCGAGGAACACTATTGGGAGAATTTAGAGAACTTGCACTTGAAGCTGACTGCCGGACAATTCTACTGCTCGCAATATACATTGCGCGTAAGGACCGTGAAGATAAGATACGAGAAATTAGGGGTCATACGGAGGCATGTATGAAAGTGAAACGTGGACGATAAATAGTTTAGACAAGAGGAGAACAGAAGCTTTCGGAATGTGGTGCTACAGAAGAATGCTGAAGATTAGATGGGTAGATCACATAACTAATGAGGAGGTATTGAATAGAATTGGGGAGAAGAGAAATTTGTGTCACAAATCAAGGGATCACCAATTTAGTATTGGAGGGCAGCGTGGAGGGTAAAAATCGTAGAGTGAGACCAAGAGGTGAATACACTAAGCAAATTCAGAAGGATGTAGGTTGTAGGTTGCAGTAGGTACTGGGAGATGAAGAAGCTTGCACAGGATAGAGTAGCATGGAGAGCTGCATCAAACCAGTCTCTGGACTGAAGACAACAACAACAACAACGGAGGCACGTAGACAGCAGTTTTACCCTCGTTCTATTTGCTAGTGGAACAGGAAAGGGAGTGACTAGTAGTGGTATACAGTACCCGCCTCCACGCACCGTACAGTGGCTTGCGGAGTATCGATGTGGATGTAGAAGTTATTTATTGCTGGAATTACTAGCATTTGAAAAGTGGACTTTTGGCCACCTTGTAGGCTTATGTTCTTTGCCCACTGCTTAGTCAACGTAATTTGGCGTTGCAGACGCCCGATGATGGCTTTCATCCTCTGGCTGCCAGTTAAGGGAGTGGTGTCATATGCGGATTGAGTTCGGACGACACGTGGCTGCACCGCTAGATAGTTCACATATGTTGCAAACAGTGTGGGTAACAGTATGGGTCTTTGGGAAATGCCGTCGTTGAGTAGTTTAATGCTGGAGCGTTTTCATTGTATCTTTACCATCAGACATCTCTCCTATAAGATACTGGAAATGATCTTGATGTAATAGTCGGGGAACGTCCTTAAATTTTGCGGTTTAGTAAGGAGCTTGTTTCCCCACACGCGATCATAAGCTTTCATAACGTCTAAGAAAACTGCAGCGCTATAGCTGGAGACATTTAAGCTGTATGCGACATATTCTGATACCCGCGATAGTTGCTGTTCCGCTGATAACTTGGGCTGAAAAGCAAACTGGTCTGGTCTGATGATTTCCTGATTCAGTACTGGTTGCCGAGTTCGTAGCAGGAGGATGCTTTCGGAAATCTTGGACAGTATAGATAACAGCCTAACTGGTTTTTAATTTGCTGGAATGCTCAAGTCCTTGTCAGGTTTCGGCAGTGGTACAAACTAGACGACCTTTCACGCTGTCGGGAAATAACCCACGCACATGCAGTTATTAAATATCCGCGTTAAGAGCACCAGTGGAATTCTCGGAAGATGCTTGAGCTATTTGTTGGGGATGGGATCTCGACCTGTGGCATAGTGGTTTCCTAGGCGGCTAATAATCTTCCTTATTTCGGCAGGCTATAGGTTCCATTGGTCTTGCAGTTCGCCGATTTCCTGTGACCCTTGTTGAGTCCGTGGAGTAGAGCATCGTGCTGAAGTCTGGGAGGATAAGACGGCAACTTTAATCCTACAGAACCAATGGACGTTCGTCAGAAATACGAGAAACCCGAGAACACCTAAGCTAACCATCTAGCGTCCTGCTGGACAACTATACAACCCCTTGGGAAAGGCAGAGGTGGTCGCCAGTTCATATGAGGAGTAAAAGAACTTGGACCTCGACGAAAATGACGAATAGGTAGAGGACTCAACAACGTTCACAGGAAATCTGCGAACTGCAAGACCAATGGAACCTAACCTCACATAGATGTCTATAGACAGCAGTTTCATTGTTGGCATATTCTATGGCCCCTATTCTTAGGCATTTTCAGATCTTGCAAGAGTGGCGAGAATGATTCGTGATATCTTGCTTGGTGCATGGTCCTGACCGACGATTGTCGGAATGCCCGATTTATTTTACCTGTTAAGGTTTCACTTGCATCATCGATCTTGACTGTGATAAAACGCCCTCTGTGGGCCGAATGTTTCCTTTGAGCCACCTACTGAACTGATCCCAATTGGTGGTTGCGATCGTTGGGTGGCATATAAAGTCCAGTGCCAGTGACAAAGTGATGGTCTGAAGCTAAGTCGATGACGGTTGGAATGTCGAGGTTAAAGCGTAAGTTCTTCAGCTTGGCTAAGACTTCAGGTCTCTGATAGTGGTTGGACAGAGTGTGAACTGGTTTTCATGGGCCGAAAATAATAGCTTATAGACGTTCTTCCAACGCTTTTAGAAGTTCCCCTCGAGGATTAGTTTGTAGGGAACTCCAATCATAATGCTTAGCAATGAGTTCGTCACATAGGAGTATTTTATCAAAGCGGTCGAAGACGGTGATGAAGTCCTCTTCATCACGTCGCCTCTGAGGGCTTATGTCTGCTGCTCCCATCGTAATGCTCCAATGCGCTATTGCTCCATTTACTGCCGTTGCCTCTAGAGATGTGAATGGCGGCAAGTCAACTGGTACGTGGGTGACTGACTTCTTCAGAAAAACAGCTAAGCCATCCCCCAAAGCCATTAGTCTGGTCTTCCGGTATCCAATTATATTTTTAAGTTCAAACGACTGTGTTGGTCGCAGAAGGGTCTCCGTCAAGAAAAAGGATGTCGACTTTGTGCTGGAGAAGGAAATCCTCTGATTCAATTTCTCTGGTGCTTACTTCATTAGCGTTGAAATTACATATGGTGAGGTCTGTTTTCGACGAAGTTTTGCGGGACATGGCTGGGGTTTTGAAAAACAGATATATCGATTGATGAGGAAGTCGTGTGTATAGTTTATATAAATATTTTGCGGAAATTGCCTGAACTATGATGACTGAAAACCCGACGTCGCTGTGAAAACCATGGGACCGCCATTTAGTGGTACAATGCCACAACACCACAGAGAGCGAAGCGTAAGTCGAGTCGGTGCCGGTTTAGTAGCAACAAAGCGCATGCCTGGTAAAGGTCACGGAATCGAAGCCCGGTCGTACCAAGGATTTTCTTCATAGTTTTTTAACCTAGCAATCACATCTCAATGAAGTAGACATTCGCCATAAACGAAATGTGTTTCAGATTCCACGTTAAACTGTAGGTCGCCTGTCCTCGGGTAAGGAGATACAAGTTGCTGAAGTGGTGTCCAATTGAAACACTTGCACCAGGACATGGAACGACACGAAACTGTTATTACCGTAATATTCGAGAACTGGGTTGTAAGGCATACCCAGGAGCAGATACAGACTCAGATCACAATGTAGTAGCAATGAAGAGTAGTCTGAAGAGATTTGTCAGGAAGAATAAATACGCAAAGAAGTGAGATACGGAAGTACTAGAGAATGAACAGATTCGCTTGAAGTTCTCTAAGGCTATGGACACTGCAAAAAGGAATAGCTCAGTAAGCAGCGCAGTTGAAGAGGAATGGACATCTCTAAAAAAGACGATCACAAAACTTGGAAAGAAAAACAGAGGTCCAACGAAGGTAACTGCGAAGAAACCATGGGTAATAGAAGAAATACTTTAGTTGATCGATGAAAGAAGGAAGTAAAAAAATATTCATGGAAATTCAGGAATACAGAGATGCAAGTCGCTTAGGAACGAAATAAATAGCAATTGCAGGGAAGCTAAGACGAAATGGCTGCTTGAAAAATGTGAAGAAATCGGAAAAGAAATGATGGTGGGATAGACTGATTCAGCATATAGGAAAGTCAAAACAATTTTCGGTGAAATTAAAACCAGTGGTGGTAACACTAAGAGTGCAACGGGAATTCCACTGTTAAATGCAGACGAGAGAGCGGATTGGTAGAAAGAGTACATTGAAGGGCCATATGAAGGGAAACAGGAGAAGAGACAGGAACAGATTTAGAAGAGATAGGGGAACCAGTATTAGAATCAGATTTTAAAAGAGGTTTGGAAGAGTTAAGATGAAATAAGGCAGAAAGGGTAGATAACATTCCAACATAATTTCTAAAATCATTACGGGAAGTGGCAGCAAAACGACAATTCACGGTAAAAACGTAAACGTAAACTCCGTCCAAAGGCCCTGGCAGACCCAGCGGTACCGACCGGCCGCCGTGTCATCCTCAATCAGCCGTCACCGGATGCGGATATGAAGGGGCTCTCCCTACCGTTTATCGGTTTCCGAGACCGGAGCCGCTACTTCTCAGTCAAGTAGACCCAATTCTATATCAACATTTATTTTGATTCTTTGGGTACCTAGAGGCTTATATTTTAATTTTACCAGGATTTGATATTATTTCACACATTGTATGCCGAGAAAGAGGGAAAATTGAATCGTTTTTGCCTCACAAGGGCTGAGTACACCCCTGTGCCAACAGCGCTCGGCAGACCGGAAGGTCACCCATCCAAGTGCTAGCCCAGCCCGACAATTCTTAACTTCTGTGATCTGACGGGAACCGGTGTTACCACTGCAGCAAGACAGTTGGCGACTAATCACGGTGGTATGTAGAATGTATGAGTCTGCGATATACCACAGACTTTCCACACAATTCCGAAGACTGCAAGAGCTGACATGTGCGAGAATCGATTAACAGCTCATGCATCCACGTTGCTGACAAGAATAATATACAGAAGAATGCAAAAGAAAATTGACGATGTGTTGGATTTAGAAAAGGTAAAAGCACCAGACAGCATCGGAGAAGGGATGCAATGATGGAAATAAAAGTAAGGTTTAGAAGTGGAATTAAAATTCAAGGTCAAAGGATATTAATGATACGATTCGCTGATGACTTTGCTATCCTCACTGAAAGTGAAAAAGAATTGGAGGATGAGTAGAGAATGTAGGTTGAGAGCGAATCGAGAAAGGACGAAAGTAATGAGAAGCAGTAGAAATAACAGCGAGAGACTTAACATCAGGATTGGTGGTCGCGGAGTAGATGAAGTTATGAAAGCTAAAACATCCTACTACCTAGGCAGCAAAATCACCAACGACGGACGGAGCAAAGAGGACATCAAAAGCAGACTAGCACTGACAGAAAGGGCATTCCTGGCCAAGAAAAGTCTATTAGCATGAAACATAGGCCCTAATTTGAGGAAGAAATTTCTGCGAAAGTACGTTTGGAGAACAGCATTGTACGGTATGGAAATGTAGATTGTGGGGAAACCTGAACAGAAGAGAATCGATTCATTTGAGACGGGACGCTACAGACTGTAACAACAACGACGCTGTACTATTGTACAAATAATATTTTTTCTTCTGATTTTTCGATAAACTAGTGTAATTGATGTTCTGATTTCATTTCTTTTTTGTTTCATGTCATTGTGTTAAGAAAACTGTAAACAAGTTTCAATGTGAATATTAATGTTTATGTCAAATGTCAAACAATATTATAATAGAATTGAAATGTAACAAATGTTGAGACTGTTGTAAGATGTTTAAAGTTGTAACTGTGCGTCTGGTCCATACGTAGGCAACGTGTTAGGATATGTAGAATGCAAAACCTCGGGTGAATACCCGGCCTGTCAGGGAGCGGTAAAAGGTGGATGGCAGGCGAGCGCGGGATAATGCGCACAGGCACTGCACGGCACAACGGGCTCAGCAGTAGTAGTTGGAGTTTAGCACTGGTTTGAGCAACACCTTCTGGAGCGAGGAGGCTCTCGTGGGAGACATGACTTCACTGAGCCTCGGGTATGCTGTTCCAATGCCTACACAGCATGGCAAAATTCCATAGGCACTAAATGGAAAAGTATTGCGACGCTAAGAAGAATTAAAGTGCCGATACATCAAGAGCCATAGCTGTGGTTGTATGTGTGCTCTGTGCCTCGCCATCTCGCCGCCCGCCAACCGCCGCATCGATACTAACAGGTTGAAACCTTTAGTACTGTATTCGTACGGATCAGAGAGTGAACTGTGCAATAATAACCTAAATTTTACCAGAACATTTCCATCATTTAATTATCCTCGCGACTAACCTAGACAGGATCCTTTCCAAATGTTGTGCAATGCGAGTGTCCCGAAATGAAAATTAAAATTTGTGTTAATAATAATTATTTGCAGAACTAGCTATGTTAGAATGGTGTTTAAAGAAATGTTTTGTTAATGAACCAGTAAATGAATAACGAAGGTCTAACGAAGTTGAAAGATAACTTTAGTATTGATATAGTAATGAAGTTTATTATTTCGAGACAGATTTAAAGGCATTTAAATGAGCAGTAAATAAGATGAAAAGAGTAGTAACTTATACACTGGAAATCTTGAACGCATAATAAATTCAGTAATCATTTTTTTTATACAGCTATCATAATAGTTTCACGACCCCCGCCCCCCCCCCCCCCCCTCGTCCCCTCCTTTATTCATTTGAATTCTGAAGTGTTCTAAATTGGTTTGACCAGCAAAAGTTAAAGTCAATATAAAAGTCAAAATTTATCAGTGTTTTATCTTTATCAAAATTGACATTTTGTGTGTGGTACGAAAGTGCTATTTCTAGGGTAACCTATGCCCGATTTTAGTCAGATTAATAGACAGTATAAATTTTTGTGGTATACATTATAGTGTTGTGTTACGTATTCATGGTTTTTCCATATCGGTACAGAACGTGAAACTATCAGTTCAATAGATTTTCTGGTTCTAAAATTCTACTATATTATGCAGTGTTACTACTTGTTGTTTTACATGAATATCTACCATCTTGTACAGGGAAGAATCTCAGTTAATGCCTAATTAGGCTGGCGACCGTATTATTATTGAATTGGTAGCATGTTCAGTATTGCTTTTGGTCCATCCTGACGTGTAGTTGCATTTCGAACTTGCTTGACGGATCATTGTTCTTACAGAGTGGGTGTAAGTCTGATTTGCCACCATTCAGGTACACGCGGTCGATATCTATACAAAAATCCTCTCTCATAAGGTGAACCCCGCTCAATTACCATAGCACAGGCTTTAACGAGTACTGTGTCACGCGGAGGTTACAAGACGAATGTTGAAAATTAGGTAGACTGATAGGGTCAGGAATGAGGAGATTCTGCGCAGAATCGGAGACGAAAGGAATATGCGGAAAACTCTGATAAAAAGAATTGAGAAGGTTGATAGGACATGAGTTAAGACATCAAAAGATAACTTCCATGGTTCTAGAGGAAGACAGATTGGAAACCGTCCAGCAAATAATTGAGGACGTAGATTGCAACTGGTACTTTGACACGAAGAGGTTGGCACAGGAGAGGAACTCGTGGCGGGCCGCGTCAAACCTGTCAGAAGACTGATGACCCAAAATAAAAGAAAGAAATACGAAAACGATACCCTTGCCATACAGGAGACTTACGATGCCTTCCAAGGAGCATGCAAAACCGTTGGTCTACTGGAAGACGATTCTCACTGGTAAAACACGCTATCCGAGTCTGCAATGTGCTGCACAGAAAAATGTCTCAGACCTTGCTATCATTTTTTCGTTTTGTCCAATTACTGTCCCGATATTCCTTTGGCAAAATCATAGCGAAAGCATGGCTCAAAACCTACTGCATTATAAACAACAGGTATATATCATTACATGATACATATTATGTCCTAAATATGTTTGATGAGGCTTTGCTTGAATTGAATAAAGAGGTTGAATCTCTATCAAACAAACCTGTATTACATTTTGTCTCCTTTACTGATGCATTCCAATATAAATACATTAACCAACACGGAGTATTTGGGAGGAACAAGCTACGATCATTACCGATTTTCACAGACCATTCAAAATATCTGTCGTTTGAATCACGAGCAAAGAAATATTTACGACTTGATAATGTTATCGCCGGCCTGAGTGGCCGTGCGGTTCTGGGCGCTACAGTCTGGAACCGAGCGGCCGCTACGGTCGCAGGTTCGAATCCTGCCTCGGGCATGGATGTGTGTGATGTCCTTAGGTTAGTTAGGTTTAGGTAGTTCTAAGTTCTAGGGGACTGATGACCTCAGCTGTTAAGTCCCATAGTGCTCAGAGCCATTTGAACCATTTTGATAATATTATCAATCAAGAAGAAATAAGGGAAAATTTTTACCTTAGATGTATACTGAGACAAAGGCAAGACAGTTATAATCAATCCAATACCCGCAAATGTCAGATCTGGTGGAAATGGTCTTAGGTAGAGAGGAAGCAGTGCATTGCCCCACTGAATTTTTCTATTCGTTGATGGAGCTTGGAACAGTCCCACATAAATTAATACTAAAAGTAGATGCATCTATTGTTTATTACCAACTGAAATACGTTTTGACTGGTTGCACAATACTAAGTGGGCTGTGAAACCGGACAAACTGTTTTGATACCAAGATGCCAATGACATTCCCAAACTTACCGTTCAAGATCAAACAGCTCTAATTCCCCATTAAACTTGCATTTGGTATGACTGTTTACTATGTACGGAGCCAGATAGTGAACGCTGCTGGAACTGAACTAAGTGTACAGTGTTTTTTCAGGTAGTCTGTTAAATGTGATCCTGTGGTGCCATCTAATCCTGAAGAGATTATCAATGTAGTATACTGGAAAATATTTTAAACAAAAGGAAAATATCTGCTCGGCTTCAGTTAAAACATAGACAATAAGCTTTTAAGGTCTTCTTCTGGAGGCTAAATGCAACCAACTTTGGTCGATTTCCTATACAGGTATGATGACTACTAGAACTTGGAAGTTATGTTCAGTCACCTAACGCTGTTCTCTGATATTTAATCCTTACGCAGTGCTTCGTAAACAAAATTATCGCGGTATCAGATAAGCGCTCCCGCCCTAGATACTTAGTGTTACCCGTGCGAGACAGGGGCGGTGGCTAGTCATTAAATATAAGTTTGGCTGTTAGAAAGTCTATTCCGAATGTATTTGTTCGGAGTGTAGCCTCGTACGGAAGTGAAAAAACTAAGCTCCGCCCGAACAGGCAATGAAGGCCAAACGGTACGAACCGGGCGCCGTTTCATCCTCAGTCCACAGGCGTCACTGGATGCGGGTATGGATGGGCATGTGGTCAGCACACCGATCTCCCAGCCGTATGTCAGTTTACGAGAGCGGGGCCGCTACTTCTGAATCAGGTAGCTCCTCAGTTGACCTCACAAGGGCTGAGTGAACTCCGCTTGCCAACAGCGCTCGGCAGACCGGATGGCCACCCATCCTAGTGCTAGCCCAGCCCGACAGCGCTGACGGGAACCGGTGTTACCACTGCGGCAAGGCCGTTCGCCGTACAGAAGTGTAAAGTGGATAATAAACGGTTCAGGCAAGAGAAAAAAGTAAACTTGAAAAGCAGAGCTACACAACAATACTGAAGACCAGATAAGTAGACTGGATAACTGGCGAAGAGATAAGGAATTGGAGAAAGAAGGAAATTTTGGCATTACTTGACTAAGCGATCGGTTGATAGGAATCGTCAGTTTGGAAATGCAAGAAACCTTAGAGGGTAAAAGTTGTAGAACACAGAACAGCCTAAGTAAAGACGTGTATCAAACCACGACAGTAAGTAGTAGCTAGTTTTCTGCATTTAGCCATGGCCAGTCTATCTGCCGTTGGACAGTGAGTTCGTGACCAGAGTAACAAGGGCATTCAGCTGCTACGCCACAGCTGAGGAAAAGGATTTTACACCGCAAACTGTGAACAGAAAATACCAAGCTTCGAATTCACTGGGCCTGAATTATCAGCACACACATTTACAGCCCCGAAATTTTCGATAATTTTGGCGAGGCAAGAATTCTGGTTGAACTTCTTTCGTCTCTACTGTCTCAGGAGTTTCTTTCAGATTTCAAGCAAATACAAAGACCCAAGCAAGAATTTTCTGCGACGAGAAATTATGCGTAGCGTGTACAACTTGGTCAGCGACCTCTTTTGTGGATAGGCTACGCGAGGCACATGGATCGTCTGGCAATACCTGCAGCCCTGCTGAACGCTCTGACGGTTTAGGGAATTATGAAATGCTGCATCTTCGTTTCAGAGAAGTGTGTAAAAGAAGACTTAAACAAGAACGACATCATCGGTAGTCAGTGCGAATGTACTGCTGAGACAGAGGTACATGACAGTTGGCTGTGGTGAATGAAGTTCAGGCAGCAGAAGGTAAACTAAACTGCGAGATCACTGCAAAGAGAACTAGGCCAAAAGATGGGGCAGCTTCAATGAAAGCACAACTTCATATGTGTGATGATGCAAAGGGCAAACTCTAGGTGATTCTAATTAGCCTTTCTTGGAAATGTAACAAATCTGAGTGCTACAACATCTTCCTCTGAGGAAGGACAGATGCCCTGAAGGCCTAATACTGCAATGCACGAGACAAGGCGTGCTTTTGTCCCCTGTTAACTATTACTTCGGAAAAAAAACATAAGAATGGGTGTATAGGCTGAGATGGCAAAAGTAATGGGATAGCGATATGCAAATACACAAACGGCGGTAGTATCACGTACGCAGTACGAGGTGCAAAACGGCAGAGCATATGGCGGAACTGTCATTGGCACTCACGTGTTTCATGTGAAAAGATTTCCGGCGTGATGATGGCCTCACGTCGGAAATTAACAAAATAGCTCTGAGCACTATGGGAACATCTGAGGTCATGCGTCCCCTAGAACTTAGATCTACTTAAACCTAACTAACCCAAGGACATCACACACATGCATGCCCGAGGCAGTATTCGAACCTGCGACCGAAACAGCAGCACGGTTCCGGACTGAAGCGCCTAGAACCGTTCGGCCACAACGGCCGGTGGAAATTAAGACTGAATGCGGAATAGTAGTTGGAGCTAGACGCATGGGACATTCCAATTCGGAAACCGTTAGGGAATTCCATATTCCGAGATCCACAGTGTCAAGTGTGTGCCGAGAATGTCAAATTTCGGACATTACCTCTCTCCATGGACAACACGGTGGCCGACGGCCTTCGCTTAACGACCAGGAGCAGTAGTATTTGTATAGAGTTGTCAGTGCTAAAAGACAAGCAACAGTGGGCGAAATAACCGCAGAAATCAATGTGCGACGTACGACGAATGTATCCGTTAGGACAGTGCGGCAAAATTGGGTGTTAATGGGCTGTGATAGCAGAGGACTGACGCCAGTGTCTTTGTTAACAGCTCAACATTGTCCCGTGACCATATCAGTACGACCATATAAGACTCGAAAACAGTGGCCTGGTCCAATGAGTCCCGATTTCAGATGGTAAGAGATAACGACAGGGTTCGATTCTAGCCCATCCTACAAAGTCATGGACCCACGTTGTCAACGAGGCACTGTGCAAGCTCGTGGTGGTTCCATAATGGTGTGGGATGCGTTTACGTGTCCACCTGAACCGTCATTGACTGGAAATTGTTATCAATCTCTGTTGGTACATATACAGATGGCGTTAATATCGCACAATCAGCTTAACAGCTCATGCGTACTACTTGCTTACAAGAATATTGTACAGAAGTACGGAAGAATGGGAAAGAAAATTGAGGACGTGTTAGAGGACGATCAATTGGCTTTATGGAAGGTAAAGGGACCGAAGAGGCAGTTCTGACACTGACACTGACAACCAGAAGTGGTTTATGTGCGGCTGCTTGGAGACTACATGTGGTCATTCATGAACTTCATGTTCCCTAACAACGATGTCATGTCACCAGGCCACAATTGTTCGCGATTGGTTTGAAGAACATTCTGGACAATTCGAGCGAATGATATGGCCACCCAGATCGCCCGACATGAATCCAGTCGAACATTTGCAGGCCGTAAGAATTCGATGGGGAGCTAGTTCGTGCACAACAACCTGCAGCGGCAACACTTTCGCAATTATGGGCGACTTTAGAAGCAGGATGGATCAGTATTTGAACAGGGGATTTCCAGCGAGTTTTGAGTCTGTACCACGTCGAGCTGGCGCACTACACCAGGCAACAGGACATCCGTCACGATATAGGAGGTGTCGCATGACTTTTGTCATCTCAGTGTGCAGCGTGATCACTGAACTGATTCCTCTTATCTAACTTGGAGCAGGTGCTCATTTCCCCTCCCATACAGTAAGAGTAAGAAGTGGTGATGATTCTATGATCCGTCACTAAGTTCATAGAAATTCCGACTGGCTGCTGTAGTAGGATTGTAGTCTACCAATCGGAACCATAGTCAAGACAATGACAATTCCCAACCATTTCTGCAGTGGAAGCAAATGACGCCTAGCTGCACTGGCATCTTCAAAGCCTTCACTGTTGTTCGGAAAGATGCACAGCACTAGTCGATGTACGCTAAGGGCTATTAAAATTGCTACACCACGAAGATGACGTGCTACAGACGTGAAATGTAACCGACAGGAAGAAGATCCTGTGATATGCAAATAATTAGCTTCTCAGAGCATCCACACAAGGCTGGCGCCGGTGGAAACACCTACAACGTGCTGACATGAGGAAAGATTCCAACCGATTTCTCATACACAAACAGCAGTTGACCGGCGTTGCCTGGTGAAACATTGTTGTGATGCGTCGTGTAAGGAGGAGAAATGCGTACCATCACGTTTCCGACTTCGATAAAGGTCGGATTGTAACCTATCGCTATTGCTGATTATCGTATCGCGACATTGCTGCTCGCGTTGATCGACATCCAATGACTGTTAGCAGAATGTGGAATCGGTGGCTTCAGGAAGATAATACGGAACGCCGTGCTCGATCCCAACGGCCTCGTATCACTAGCAGTCGAGATAACAGGCATCTTATCCGCATGGCTGTAATGGATCGTGCAGCCACGTCTCGATCCCTGAGTCAACAGATGGGGACGTTTGCAAGACGAAAACCATCTGCACGAACAGTTCGACGACGTTTGCAGCAGCATGGACTATCAGCTCCGAGACCATGGCTGCGGTTACCCCTGACGGTGCATCACAGACAGGAGCGCCTGCGATGGTGTACTCAACGACGAACCTGGGTGCACGAATGGCAAAACGTCATTTTTTCGGATGAATCCAGGTTCTGTTTACAACATCATGATGGTCGCATCCGTGTTTGGCGTCATCGCGGTGAACGCACATTGGAAGCGTGTATTCGTCATCGCCATACTGGCGTATCACCCGGCGTGATGGTATGGGATGCCATTGGTTACACGTCTCGGTCACCTCCTGTTCGCATTGACGGCACTTTGAACAGTGGACGTTACATTTCAGACGTGTTACGACCCGTGGCTCTGCCCTTCATTCGATCCCTGTGAAACCCTACATTTCAGCAGGATAATGCACGACCGCATGTTGCAGGTCCTGTACGGGCCTTTCTGGATACAGAAAATGTTCGACTACTGCCCTGGCCAGCACATTCTCCAGATCTCTCATCAATTGAAAACGTCTGTTCAATGGTGGCTGAGCAACTGGCCAGTCACTACTGTTGATGAACTGCGGTATCGTGTTGAAGCTACATGGGCAGCTGTACCTGTACACGCTATCCAAGCTGTGTTTGACTCAATGCCCAGGCGTATCAAGGCCGTCATTACGGCCAGAGGTGGTTGTTCTGAGTACTGATTTCTCAGGATCTCTGCACCCAAATTGCGTGAAAATGTAATCACATGTCAGTTCTGGTATAACATATTTGTCTAATGAATACCCGTTTATCATCTGCATTTCTTCTTGGAGTAGTAATTTTAATGGCCAGTAGTGTATTTAGAGCGGACGAAATAGTTACGCAAGAAGCCAATTGTGCGTTCCTCTACGACCACAGACCGAATATTTTTCAATACATACGTATTACATAGCGCGCACGCTGTGGTATCTCCGGGTCTCCGGATAGCGAGCACACTGGACCGATATCGTCATGCAGATCACGATAACCACCCAGACGTTCATAGAACTGGAAGTGCAAAGAGGGCTTCTTCTCAGATGCAATCGAATTCTAAGTCTGCTTGACAAACAAAAACTGAACGAAGAAAACAGGAGGTTAAAGAAAGCTATGAGAGAAGCGTTCCATGAATTTGGAAGCAAAACTTTGCCAACCGATCTGATTAACAGCCCTCAGAAATCTGGGTCTTACGTGTAGGAAGAAAGTGGATAGAGATCGTCTATTCCTCGCTTGTAAGGAACACCTTTGACCACGAACGCTCGGAATCGCACAAAACCATACCTAGACTAACAATCGATCATAAAAACATGGTCATTTGCCTGCAAAACTCTGCACTTGTCTGTTAGGACCATCAGACGGTGGACTGTTGTAGCTGCAGTAACAATTGCTCGAGTTGTGTGAATGGTGTAACTGCAGTACGAATACGTCTCTTGGAGCGTTCGCATGTGGGTTACTATGTAAACTGTGTACAGGGATATCGTTAATGGAATGAATGCTGTGAATGTGGTCCAGACATTAGGGACAAAGTTGCGACGTCTTGAATATGGAAATGAAATCGGGGTCAAGGACAGAGAGTTCACGGATAATTATGAAACATAATAATCCCGAAATGTAATGGGAATAACGCAGACATACATGACGCTTCTCTGGATAGATATATTGATTTTCAAGGAGAGGAAGAACCTGAACGTGAAGGTGGCTGTTCAAATAGTACACGATAATCATCTCCAGATCAATAGAATTAGTCCATTCAGAGTGAGTACGAGCTATCTCTATCCAAACAGTCGAGGCCCAGTATGTTAGAAGATCGTGATGACAGTATACTAGATAACATTTATGAAGACGACTTACAAACGTGGCCTCAATTCCCTTAGCAAACTAACGAGGCGCTTAAAGTGCAATAAAAGTAAACCAAACTGCAGCTTAATTCTAAGTTATTCATCTAGCAAAAGGCGAGCAGGAGCTGGTTTCAGAGGAAACGGAGTGTCGAAATTACGAGGTATAAAAGAGAATGTAACATCGCAATTTGATGATCACTCTTGGTGTCTGCAAATATGGGTATTAGACGCGACCAAAATGGTTGGCCTGGACTATTTCAAAGCTTCACCTTCTTTTATCGACAGTCTTAATGCTGAATGTGGCATTTCATCCGAGCGTATTAGTACATTTGTCACACATAAGGACATAGAAAACGATAATAGTGTACGTCAGGAGACACATAGTTTGTAGACGAAGTGAAAATGTTTATGACAGAGCAGGTTATGGAGAAAGGAAATGTTTGGAACAGTGACTAGAATCAACTCCAGTATGACATGTCTTCATTCTCAACTCTGTCTCACAGAGGAGATGAAGCTATAGCTAGTGTGTTGCAGTCTGTACATAGCTCTACCCACAGCTATACAATTCATGTGGCTTCATCAATGACAGACAGACTAGCAATCAAGTTGTACATCTGTTTTCAAGAGGCAAGAAGCACTTTAATCTCAAATATTGCAAAGAAACTTGAAAGAACCTGCCCACGAAACATTCATGTGGAGGCTAGCAAAAGTGGAAAAATAACTAAAGAACACAAAAACGTTATCTCACTTCAGTCCTTGGTGAACATTTAACAAGTGCTGTGTGATTCCTGGTCAGGTCATACAGATCGTACCCTTATAGACGCAAGTTTTCCGACGACGTAATTTAACTCTTTGGGGAATATAAGTTCTGTATCAAAACGATTACTGGTTTTGTAAGACTAAGATGTGCCAATACAATACTGTTATTTAAACATCAAACTCCACTCAGTCATTTAAAGTCAGTTATATGCACCAAAGCATACACCTGTGTTAAAGTATACCTGGCGAAAGGCAGGTTATGTTACTGACATAACCGTGTCGTCAATTGAAAATTTAACTTATGTGGTCCTCGATGTTGTGTTGGTTGAATGCGAAAGTGATTCTGAATGTAAAAATGTGACTGCACAGTGCACATTGTTGTGTTCCACTCTGGTTTAACCACTTCATCGAAATCCCTCGTCCGTACTATGAGGGCTAATATAAGCAACGGTGTAGGATATGTTTGCTTTGCGCTGTTATAATTACTTTAAGCGGAGGGTTTTTGGCACTGTTGATTTGTAACCACTTCATCGAAATCCCTCGTCCGTACTATGAGGGCTAATATAAGCAACGGTGTAGGATATGTTTGCTTTGCGCTGTTATAATTACTTTAAGCGGAGGGTTTTTGGCACTGTTGATTTGAAAATGTAACGATGCACTGAAATCACTGAATTACGTATAATTTCTCTCCTATGGTATATATATCTTTTTAGACTTTTTTTTCTCCATTAAAATGCCACTTGTGGTAGAATGCAACGTTTTACGTAGAAAAGACACTGGCCAGTTTTTCATGATCGAATGTTATTACATAGGAACGAAAGATGATGACGGCGGAATTATTGAATTCTGTAATCTGAAACAGCTGCTAAATGGTGGAAATTCATCTGGACCGCACGATATACCTGCGAGTTTCTGCAGAGATTGTACGAAAGAACTTGCTCTCGTTGCAGCTGCAGATTATTACAGTCGCTATAGCAACGAACGGTACCCAGTGACTGGAAAAAAAGCGCAGGTTATTCCAGTTTTCAAGACGGGTCGTTGGGACAAATGCAAGTAATTTCAGATCGATATCGCTGAGGTCGCAATGAAGTAGGATTTCGAAACATTTCATTCTTACTCACTGTGACATTTATGTAGAACTGAAATCTTCTGCATAAAAATCAACGAGGATTCTGCAAACAGAGATCTCGCGATCGGCGACCACGTATTTGCCGTGTTCCTTAACTTAAGGAAGACCTTAGATATAGTTCCGGACTTGACTTTAGTGAATAAAATACGGGCTTCGCGAGCACTAGACCAAATTTGCGTCAGGATTCCGCGTAAGTTTGCGGACAGAATTCAGCATGTCGTCCGCAAAAAACAAAATCGACAAATGTAAAGGTAAGTTCGAGAGTACGCAATGACATCTACATCTGCACCATACTCCGCAAGCCACTTAACTGTTTGTGGCGGAGGGTACTTATGATCCTGGTAACTGATCCGCCCTTCCATGTTCCACTCGCGAATGGCTCATGGGAAGAATGTTTGCGGTAAGCCACTGTGTTAGCTCTGGTTTCTCGAGTTTTCTCATCGTGGACATTTCACAAGATGTTCATGGGGGGAAATAATATGTTGTCCGATTCTTCAGGGAGAGTGCTCTCGACATTTCAATGGTGATGCACAACGCCTCTCTTGTAACGCCTGCATTTGGAGTCTCTGAAAATTTCTGTAACACTCTCTCGCCGACTGAACGATGCCGTGACGAAAGGCACCGCTCTTAGTTGGATCTTCTCTGTCTATCAGTATCGCCTGGTAAGTATTCCAGATTGATGAACAAAAGAATCGGTCAAACAAGCGCTTTTTGAACCACTTCCTTCGTGGATGTGTTACATTTGCTTAAGATTTTTCCTATGAATGTCATTCTGGCATCTGATTTTCCTACTATCTGATGTGGTCATTCCAGTTAAGAGTGCCTTGGATAGTTAGACATATTACGGTAGATTCTGTTTGCAGCAATTTGTCATCAATAGTGTAGTTCGAGGGTAGTGGATTTCTTTTCCATTGTATGTAAGAGGGTGTTAAAGGGCCGCCACTATTTGCAGTTTGTGTAAGTGATGTAACGGATATCTTCGGGAGCTCCTCAAGGCTGCGAGCATATGATGCGGTCGTGTAAGAGACTGCATGAAACAGCAGGAATACTGGCACAAGATCAACGACTGGTACAGGGGACAGGTAATTGACACTGAACGTATATACAGGAAATCTGTTGCGCATAAATAGACCAAGAAGTGCAATGGTGTACCATTATGCTACTGGTAACAGTAACTGTCGTAAAATACCTATGAGTAGCCGTTAGAAGTGATTAGAAGTGGAGTGACCTAACAAAATAAATTGTCAGTAAAGCAGATGGCTGGGTGTGACTTATTGGAATGTAATTGATTCTCGAAAGTAGTGGTTTACAAAACGCTTATTCGACCTATTCTTTAATATTATTCATCAGTCTGGGACGCTACAAATAGGATTCACAGAAGAGATCGAGAAGATACTACGGAACAAGGCCTCTTTCGTCGCGTGATTGTTTAGTCGGTACGAGAATGTGAACTACGGTGGTAGACGTTGTAAGTAGGCTGTTTAGGTTCTTATATTGGTAACGCCACCGCCACGTAGCGCTCTGTATGAAAATCACTGGCTGTGCTGTGTGCAGTCTGTGGCTGGGTGGCATTGTTGGAATTTGCTATTGTAGTGTTGGGCAGTTGGCTGTTAACAGCGCATAGTGTTCCGCAATTGGAGATGAGCCGCCAGCAATGATGGATGTGGGGAGTGAGATGGCGGAGTTTTGAGAGCGGGTGATCTGGTCAGAGACAGTAAATTTGTAAGACTGGATGTCATGGACTGATATTAAATATAATGACTTTTGAACACTATTAAGGTAAATACATTGTTTGTTCTGTATCAAAATCTTTCATTTGCTGACTATGCCTATCAGTAGTTAGTGCCTTCAGTAGTTTGAATCTTTTATTTAGCTGGCAGTATTGGCGCTCGCTGTATTGCAGTAGTTCGAGTAACGAAGATTTTTGTGAGGTAAGTCATTTGTGAAAGGTATAGTTTAATGTTAGTCAGGGCCATTCTTTTGTAGGGATTTTTGAAAGTCAGATTGCGTTGCCCTGAAAATATTGTGTGTCAGTTTAGTGTTGATCAGAATAAGTAAAGAGCGAAATGTCTGAGTACGTTCAGTTCTGCTCAGCTGTTTGAAAATCAAATAATGTAAGAGGTTTATAAGCACAGTAATTCAATAATTTATTCTCAAGGTTAGCGTCTATGTTATTTTTCGCTGAGCCAGCCAGCGCACGTGGCTGCCTGCGTTGCGAGTCATTGTCTGTCTCTTTGTTGGCGTGCGTCGTTATTGGGATTAGGAGACTAACTTCTACAAATTCACCTTGTCGAGAGGGTCCTGCCCTGTTTGAATCCCGCCAGTTCTGATGAAATTCAGGTCTGTCGTTATGTCGGTAGTTTCCATGGTTCCTTTTTTGTCGGTCATGTGGTGGAGAATTTCTCCCGAAATCGTAACTGCGCGATGGACCGTTGCGTCTGAAGTTATTCTGTCTCCCTTGATAATAATTATTTTGTTTCCCATATTATCTGTTTCTCTGGTTGTCTGTCACATTCATTACTATGGAAATGCGATTTTTCTCTGTAATTATTACTACTCTGCCAAAGGTTGTCATGCAGGCGGTGTCTGTTTTGGTCACGATTTACATTGTAAGAACAGCCTTGTCGTGTCCTGTTATTATTTCTTTCATCGCAGAATTGTGAGGGATGTGACCTGTAATTGTTGTGTTCTTGTTTTCGTGTCCCACGATTGTCAGTGTCAATTTCCAGTTCTTGTAACAGTCCCTGAAAAGCTTCAATGTCGTCTATACAACGTCCTGCCAAAATAATATGTCGTAAATGTTCAGGCAAATTGATTAAGCAAATGCGGATGAGTTCTGAGGGGCTGTATGGGTTTGACAGGTACTGATTCTTGTGCAACATGTCTTCGAAATATTTCACAAGACTGTAAAATTCAGATTGTTCGAAATGTTTCATCGTTATGATGATCTGTTTTACTCGGTCTTGTGTAACTTGAGACCAATATGCTGAGAGGAAGGCATGATAAAATTCTCCTTCACTGTGACAATCGTGAATGACCGATCGCATTCTCAAAGCTGGTTCATTCTCTAAATAGCCACACATAAATTCTAATCTGATCTCTAATGACCAGTTGGGAGGAAAACAATGAGAGAATTGATGAAGCCACGCTTGGGGATGAATGTCGTTGCCAGAATTCTTAAATGTTTTGAATTTACGTGTAGTAATAAACAGTTTATAGTCAAAAGCATCATGTCGGCGAGTCGCAAATCGGTCATTGTTACTGCGTTTCGGCGGTTCCATCTCAGAATTCGGTGTACCTTGCCAATTTCTTTCATAATTTCCGAAGTGCCCTGTGTTATTATTTTGTGGCTGTTTCGTATTTCTATGTCCCTCTCCCCGTATTGGAGCGCGAGTGTCCTCTGAAATATGTAATTCTTGTATTACCTGTGTCAACTGATCTTGTACTTCCCGGATTTCTCTGATTCAAACCACTGAAGGCACTAACTACTGATAGGCATAGTCAGCAAATGAAAGATTTTGATACAGAACAAACAATGTATTTACCTTAATAGTGTTCGAAAGTCATTATATATAATATCAGTCCATGACATCCAGTCTTACAAATTTACTGTCTCCGACCAGATCATCCGCTCTCAAAGCTCCGCCATCTCACTCCCCACATCCACCACTGCTGGTGGCTCACCTCCAACTGCGCAACGCTATGCGCTGTTAACAGCCAACTGCCCAACACTACAATAGCAAATTCCAACAATGCCACCCAGCCACAGACTGCAAACAGTACAGCCAGTGATTTTCATACAGAGCGCTACGTGGCGGTGGCGTTACCAATATAAGACCCTAAACAACCTACTTACAACGTTAAGAGGGAAGAGGTGTGCGTCACAGATAGTACGTTTCGGAGAGAGTCGGGCAAGATATTACTTCCTCCTGCACACGTCTCTTGAAATCACCAAGACGAGAAAATCGGAGAAATATAAACTAATGCGTAGGTTTGCCGACAATCATTCTACCCGCGCGCCATTTGCGAACAGAACAGGGCAAGGGGGACGGGGCTCAGGTAGTGCTACAAGAAGTACCGCCCACCACGCACCGTGAGAGAGATTGTGGAATATAAATGTATTTGTAAAAAGCAACCACCCTTAGATCTGTCTGTCTTTTGTACCCATGGTTCGTTGTATTTTCTTCTCGATGCACTTCACCTACAGTATCGCCCAACACCAAACAAGTGCTTTGTTTGTGATAATGCTGCCCCTGTCTCCATAACCTACCATTCGACAGATAGGTTTCGCAAGCACAGTGTTTCTGAAGTAGACTGGTGTAAAAAACCATAGGACGAAAGTAACTTTGGCACGATGTCCCACTGCTATGTATACCACGGACCATACATAGAAAGAACTGCTAAGGTATTCCGTAGAAAGTAACTGAAAGAAATACGCAACGAGACGAACAGAAATGACAATAACTGTACTGAAGTTAGCGCAATTTATGAGGCCCTCTGGACATTAAGAAAGGCAGGACTCGATTCATAATAGGTTGTGTGATCACCATGAACAGCAATGCATGCTCTGCACCGTGCTCCGATGGTGGTAAATTTGGAAATTTGTGGTAAGGTCTTATGGGACCAAACTGCTGAGGTCATCGATCCCTAAGCTTACACACCACTTAATCTAACTTAAACTAATTTACGCTAACGACGACACACACACCCATGTCCGAGCAAGACGCCTCAGACAGCGCGGCTACCCCGCGCGGCCGCTATCATGTTGGTCAAGAGGTTGGTAAGGAGTTCTTGAGGGGAGGCTTTCCATTCTTGCACCAGCACAGTTGACAACTGCTGCACATTGACGTGCTGAAATACGTCTCGCTAACGGCAACCCTGTCGAGCTCGCTGGAGTTTAATTCGGGGAAACTGGCAGCTCAGTCCATTCAGCGAATGTCCTCTAGTTCCTATAGCTCTTCCATCCGCGCTGTTCGTTGCGGTCGCGCATTGTCAACCATAGAAATTAATTCAGACCGAATGCACCGCTGAAGGACTGCGGTACCGGCCGCTATCCGGCCGACAGCACTTTCAAACACGACTGGCGCCAGTTGCGCCGCCGCGTTTCCTACAGCCGCCACGGCGGTACGAGGGCGCTGCCTGCCACGAACGATTACGTCGCTGCCAATGAGGTGCAAACAGCCCCTCTCCGGAGCTCCAGCGGCGGGTGTACTTAAGTTTGAACAATAATGCACTGACGCCACTTTGTGTGTTTGGCAGTCGAACAACATTTACAGACCTTCATAGTGGCCACGGCTCGACATCTTCCACAGGGTGGTTATAATTAAATAACATAACAAGATAAATTATCGTACGAATACCAAAATTGGTAGCATTAATGTCCAGAGTATGCGGTGCACGATTTTCACGCGTCACAGCGCCACCGTCCAGTTCCAACTATGGCCACCAGGTTCTGCGATCATCCATCGTGATTCACAGTCTCACTCATCTGACCAGTCGCAGTGCACTCGTTGAGGTGTCAACATGACAATTGGACAAAAGGAGAAGGGCATTATTGGTGAATCTCTGTTATCAAACCAACAGTAACGCTTAGAGAATATCGCCGACTGAAAGGCTTTCGAACGGCTCCTCTCTCTCCACCTGCTGTGTGGAGCATGATGAAGAAGTTCCAGTCAACTGGAGAACTGGGCCAACGATCGGTTGCACCACAGGTGATTGATGGAATCGCAGTTGGTATGGCAGACAACGCTGCAGTTGAACATCCCGTGGTCCACTCTACGGAAGGTGCTTCGAACCATTCTCAAATGGTATCTGTACAAGATCCATATCGTACAGCAGCTTGCACCACAGGACGCACAACGACGTGTTGACGTCGCCCTTCATTTTCTCGCAAGGATTGAAGTTGACGAGGGCTGGCCCTGGACCATTCTATGGACAGACGAAGCTCATTTTTCTCTGAACGTTCAGGTGTACACACAGAATTGCCGAGTGTAGGGATCTTCACCTCCTGTCACTGTGCATCAACTTGCTCTGTATGGTGAACGTGTCACCATAAGGTGTGGTTTCATGGCTACGTTCATCTTTGGCCCAATCTTTTTTGAACAGGTTCGCACTCAAGGACCAAAGACATGCACTGTGACCGCCCAGGGTTACTACGATATGCTTCGCCAGCATGTCATACCCGTCCTAATGGAGAGAGATGCATTGAATTCATGCGGGATAGGGCCCCACTGTACATCGCTCGTGAAGTTCACCTGCTTCACCGAAACACAATCGGAAACGATCGAATGATCAACCGATCTTTTCCAAGTGCATATCCGGCACGATAAGCTGATGTCACTCGTTCTGATTTCTAGTCGTGGGGCAACCTGAAGCACAGGGTTCACACACGTACTGATCTGAAGCGCAGCACATCTGCGTCTACAGCTACATGATTACTAGACTATTCACAATAAAGTGCGTGGCAGAGGGTTCAGTGAACCACCTTCAAGCTGTCTCTCTACCGTTACCCTCTCGAACGGCACGCGGGAAAAACGAGCTCTTAAATTTTTCTGTGCGAGCCCTGATTTCTTTTATTTTATAGCGACGATGTAGGTGGGTGCCAACAGAATGTTTTCGCAATCTGAGGAGAAAACTGGTGATTGAAATTAGATGAGAAAATCCCACAGCAACGAAAAACGACTTTGTTTTAATGATTGCCACTCCAATTCACGTATCATGTCTGTGGCACTACCTCCCCTATTTCGCGATAACACAAAACGAGCTGCCGTTCTTTGTACTTTTTCGATGTCATCCGTCAGTCCCACCTGATGCGGATCCCACGCCGCACAGCAGTCCTCCAGAAAAGGGCAGACAGGCATGGTGTAAGCAGTCTCTTTAGTAGACCTGTTGCACCTTCTAAGTGTTCTGCCAATGAATCACAGTCTTTGGTTGGCTCTACCGACAATATTATCTATGTGATCGTTCCAATTTAGGTTATTTGTAATTGTTAATCCCTGAGTACACTCCTGGAAATGGAAAAAAGAACACATTGACACCGGTGTGTCAGACCCACCATACTTGCTCCGGACACTGCGAGAGGGCTGTACAAGCAATGATCACACGCACGGCACAGCGGACACACCAGGAACCGCGGTGTTGGCCGTCGAATGGCGCTAGCTGCGCAGCATTTGTGCACCGCCGCCGTCAGTGTCAGCCAGTTTGCCGTGGAATACGGAGCTCCATCGCAGTCTTTAACACTGGTAGCATGCCGCGACAGCGTGGACGTAAACCGTATGTGCAGTTGACGGACTTTGAGCGAGGGCGTATAGTGGGCATGCGGGAGGCCGGGTGGACGTATCACCGAATTGCTCAACACGTGGGGCGTGAGGTCTCCACAGTACATCGATGTTGTCGCCAGTGGTCGGCGGAAGGTGCACGTGCCCGTCGACCTGGGACCGGACCGCAGCGACGCACGGATGCACGCCAAGACCGTAGGATCCTACGCAGTGCCGTAGGGGACCGCACCGCCACTTCCCAGCAAATTAGGGACACTGTTGCTCCTGGGGTATCGGCGAGGACCATTCGCAACCGTCTCCATGAAGCTGGGCTACGGTCCCGCACACCGTTAGGCCGTCTTCCGCTCACGCCCCAACGTCGTGCAGCCCGCCTCCAGTGGTGTCGCGACAGGCGTGAATGGAGGGACGAATGGAGACGTGTCGTCTTCAGCGATGAGAGTCGCTTCTGCCTTGGTGCCAATGTTGGTCGTATGCGTGTTTGGCGCCGTGCAGGTGAGCGCCACAATCAGGACTGCATACGACCGAGGCACACAGGGCCAACACCCGGCATCATGGTGTGGGGAGCGATCTCCTACACTGGCCGTACACCACTGGTGATCGTCGAGGGGACACTGAATAGTGCACGGTACATCCAAACCGTCATCGAACCCACCGTTCTACCATTCCTAGACCGGCAAGGGAACTTGCTGTTCCAACAGGACAATGCACGTCCGCATGTATCCCGTGCCACCCAACGTGCTCTAGAAGGTGTAAGTCAACTACCCTGGCCAGCAAGATCTCCTGATCTGTCCCCCATTGAGCATGTTTGGGACTGGATGAAGCGTCGTCTCACGCGGTCTGCACGTCCAGCACGAACGCTGGTCCAACTGAGGCGCCAGGTGGAAATGGCATGGCAAGCCGTTCCACAGGACTACATCAAGCATCTCTACGATCGTCTCCATGGGAGAATAGCAGCCTGCATTGCTGCGAAAGGTGGATATACACTGTACTAGTGCCGACATTGTGCATGCTCTGTTGCCTGTGTCTATGTGCCTGTGGTTCTGTCAGTGTGATCATGTGATGTATCTGACCCCAGGAATGTGTCAATAAAGTTTCTCCTTCCTGGGACAATGAATTCACGGTGTTCTTATTTCAATTTCCAGGAGTGTATTTACTTGAATTTACAGCCTTCAGATTTGTGTGACTTATCGCGTAATTGAAATTTAGTCAATTTCTTTTAGCACTCACATGAATAACTTCACACTTTTCTTTATTCAGGGTCAATTGCCAATTGTCGCACCATACAGATATCTTATCTAATTCATTTTGCTATTTTTTGTGGTCATCTGATGACTTTACAAGACGGTAAGTTACAGCATCATCTGCGAACAATCTAAGACGGTTACTAAGATCTCCTATGTCGTTAATACAGATGAGGAACAATAGACGGCCTATAACACTTCCTTGGGGAACGCAGGATATTACTTCTGTTTTATTCGATAACTTTCCGTCTATTATCACGAACTGTGACCTTCCTGACAGGAAATCCCGAATCCACTGAGGCGATATTCCATAGGCACGCAGTTTGGTTAGAAGACGCTTGTAAGGAATGGTGTCGAAAGCCTTCTACAAATATAAAGATATGTAATCAACTTAACATCCCCTGTCGATAGCAGTCATTACTTCGTGAGTATAAAGAGTTAGTTGTGTTTCGCAAAAACGATATTTTCTGAATCCGTGCTGACTGTGTCAGTAAATCGTTTTCTTCGAGGTACTTCATAATATTCGAATACAGTATATGTTACAAAACCCTACTGCAAATCGACGTTAATGATATGGGCCTGTAATTCAACGGATTTCTCTTCCTTCCCTTTCTGGGTATTGGTGTAACTTGAGCAAATTTCCAGTCTTTAGGTACGGATCTTTCTGTGAGCGAGCGGTTATATATAATTGCTAAATATGGAGCTATTGTATCAGCATACTCTGAGAGGAACCTGACTGGTATACAATCTGGACCGGAGGTCTTGGCTTATTAAGTGATTTAAGCTACTTTGTTACACAGAGGATATCTACTTCTATGTTTCTCATCTGGGCAGTTGTTCCTCATTGGAATTCAGGAAAATTTACTTCGTTTTCTTTGCTGAAGGAGTTTCGGAAAACCGTGTTTAATAACTCGGTTTTAGTGGCACTGTCATCAGTGACTTCACCGTTGTTATCGCGCAGTGAAGGTGTTGATTGCGTCTTGCCACTGGTGTGCTTTATGTACGACCAGAATCTCTTTGGGTTTTCTGCCACATTCCAAAACAGATTTCGTTGTGGAAATTATTAAAAGCATCTCGCATTGAAGTACACGCTATATTTCAAACTTCTGTAAAACTTTGCCAGTCTTGGGGATTTTGCGTTCTTTTAAATGTGGCACGCTTTTTTCGCTGCTTCTGCAACAGCAATTTGACCGATTTGTGTGCCATGAGGGGATCAGTACCATCACTTATTAATTTATGTGGTATATATCTCTCAACTGCTGTCCATACTATCTCTTTGAAATCATTCCACAACTTTTCTTCACTTACATGACCAGATCGGAAGGAGTGAAGACTGTCTCTTAAAAAGGCGTTAAGAGCATTTTCATCAGCTTTTTTAAGCAGATTGCGTTTCTTTTTGATGGCTATAGGTGTTACGGCATTCGGCCTAGTAGAAACTGCGTTGTGGTCGCTAATCCCTGTATTCGTCACGATACTCACTATTTGTCCAGGACTGTTTTTCGCTAAGAGGTCAAGTATTCTTTTGCGTCCATTTACGCTTCGAGTGGGCTCATGAACTAATTGTTCCAAATAATTTTCTTAGAAAGCGTTCAGTACAATTTAGGATGACGTTTTATGCCTGCCGCCGGCTTTAAAAGTATAATTTTTCCAGCATATCGAGGGTAGATTGAATTCACCACCGACTACAACTGTATGAGTGGGGTACCTATTTGAAATGAGACTCAAGTTTTCTTTAAACTGTTCAGCAACTATGTCTTCTGAGTGCGGGGGTCGGTAAAACGATCCAATTAATAGTTTAGTCTGATTGTCAAGTATAACCTCTACCATACTATTTCGCAGGAACTATCTACTTCAATTTCGGTACAAGGCAAACTACTTCTGACAGCAATAAATACTCCACTACCAACTGTATTTAATCTATCCTTTCCGAACACTGTTAGATCGTTTGAAAAAATTTCGGCTGAACTTATTTCCGGCTTTATCCAGCTTTCTGTACCTAGAACTATTTGAGCTTCAGTGCTTTCTATTTGGGTTTGGAGCTATAGTTGTCTCCCAACGCAGCTGCGACAGTTTACAACTACAATGCAGATCGTTTCTACAACTAACTTACTGTGTTTTACCTGTCCCCTTTTAGACGGACGCCCTTTGTGTGGTTCCCTGAGACCCTCTGACCTAAAAAGCCACCCAGTTCCTACCACACAGCCCCTACTACCCATGTAGGCTCTTCTTGTGTGTAGTGGACTCCTGACCTATTAAGTGGAACCGGGAAACCCAGCAAGAGAGGTAGCCAGCATACCTACAGACATGCTCTGTTCTGCTGCCCAGAAAGCAATCCTGCGCTTTCAGACTCTTGTGGATACTGATGGGCGCCATGTTGAGCCCATTTTGTAGCAGTAATGGTGCCGGCATGTAATTATATGATTTACCGTAGCACCACATTAAAAGTGTTTCAATTGATTTGCATATGTCTTTGACACAAGTTTGTTCCTCGTAAGGTAATTAGTTTCCACATTAGAACGTGTTAAATAGACGTTGCATTGATGAGTGATAGATTTACGAATCTTTTGTGTCTGTATATATTTCTACATTGAAATCTACTGTTAGCAACTGACGCTACTACTTCAGCAAAAAAGTTATGCATTATTTTCACTATTTGATACTAGATGTGGAATAAATTAATGTCTGAATTCTCTGTTCATATACAGCGTCTGCTACTCGCTCCCATATCCATTAAAGAACCACACAGAGTACTAAGAAAGACATAACAGAGATGTACATGGAGAAGGAGTGCAGTGTCACAATAACGCTGATTGATGAGTCCACCGTGTTCAGAAGTTTGGATATCAGCAAGCCCATGCAGAATTATGCCTCCCGCGCCATAAAACGCGGATCAACAAAAACATCATCTGTGGCAAAGTTCCTGGGAGCATTATTAGTGAGCAGACCGCTGTAGCCGAGCGGTTGTAGGCGCTTCAGGCTATTGTCACAGGTTCGAATCCTGCCTTGGGCATGGATGTATGTGATGTCCTTAGGTTAGTTAGGTTTAAGTAGTTCTAAGTTCTAGGGGACTGATGACCTCAGATGTTAAGTCCCATAGTGCTTAGAGCCATTTGAACCATTGTGTTGAATCCTCGTTAGCCGCTTTTATGTAGTCTTGTTGTCTCTGTAGAGCTGTACCATGGGAAGCAAGGAGAGCATGTTGGTCGGTGGCCAGTATCCTCTATCTATAACTCGCAATTATTAACTGGGTTCTTTATTCGTAAACAAAGAACTACTTAACTTAAGCCTCCATGTGCTGTGGTACTAGCTCTCCTATAAAGTCCACTTCAGTCTCACTGCCAGTGAAGTAGAAGTCTGCTATGTTCACTATAAGGTTGCTATATGCTGGCTGTCTGTGCTAGAGGCCAGGTCTGCGGGTCCGATTCGGCGACACACTGGAACTTACTAGATGCAACAGGCTCGAACTAACTGAACCTCCCATCAAAGGCGGCGATCTAAATACTGGCGGCCAAGAGGGCGTTGGCGGCGCCTTTCCAACGAGTCTGTCGTTGGCCTCAATCGATCTTCTTGTGACCTCTATGCCACATGATGTGTTGGCGCCATCTTACGCCACCACAATTTGTTCTCTCCATATGAGGATGCCGCCGGAATCACTACTCAGACTGAATCTGCTTTCATCCGAGAGGAGCATGCGAATCCACTCCTCGCTGGTCTAGACCCCGTGCACTTGGCAACGTCGCAAATGGTGCGCCGATACGCATGTGTCAGTGGAACACAACGTACTGGTTGTCGACCAAGGAGACCAACCCCACGCAATCGCCAATGCACTGTGGAGCGCGGGATTGAGTGCCTCTTGTTAAATGTGGTTACAATTGCACCTGCTTCTCGACTTGGGTCCCTTCTTGCTTGTTGCACAGTATGGCGGTCACTTGTTGCTGTAGTTGGCTGTGGTTCGGAATGCTTTCCATGCAGATGAGATGACGCTGTGAACTGTACCAAACTCTCACACTACACTCATCACATTTCGTTCTTTTTCCAGAGTTCCGATCATTCTAGCCTGCATGAAATCAGGAGGTTACCTCTGGGTCATGTTGTAATGAAGAACATCACCTCATCTCACCACCACTGCTCACTGATCGATACGCACACACACACACACACACACACACACACACTATCTTTTCCTGTTCCTTCATCTGACTCGTGTTCCGCGGTCAGCTTCATTTCGCACTATAGTTATGACGACTTCCACTCATGTGACATCCAGCTTTCTGTGCACGAATGGGAGACCTCTGAGAACATGCTTACGCCGAGTTGCTAATTTGTTATGTTACTACAGCGAAGAGCCGAAGAAGCTGGTACAACTGTCTAACATCGGGTAGGGCCCCTGCAAGCACGGAGAAGAGCAGCAACACGACGTGGCATGGCTCGACTAATGTCTAAAGTAGTGCTGGACGGAACTGACACCATGAATCCTGCAGGGCTGTCCACAAATCCGTAAGGGTACGAGGGGGTGCAGATCTCTTCTGAACAGCACGTTGCAAGTCATCCCACATATGGTCAGTAATGGTTATGTCTGGGGAGTTTCGTGGAAATACTGCAGGGCTGTCCACAAACCCGTAAGGGTACGAGCGGGTACAGATCTCTTCTGAACAGCACGTTGCAAGGCATCCCACATATGGTCAGTAATGGTCATGTCTGGGGAGTTTGGTGGAAAGCGGAAGCGTTTAAACTCAGAAGAGTGTACCTGGAAGCGCTCTGTAGCAATTCTAGACGTGTAGGTTGTCGCATTGTTCTGCTGGAATTTCCCAAGTCCGTCGGAATGCACAATGGACATGAATGGGTGCACGTGATCAGACAGTATGCTTACGTATGTGTCACCTGTCAAGAGTCGTATCTAGACGTATCAGGTGTCCGACATCACTACAACGGCACACGCCCCAAACCATTATAGAGCCTCCACCATTCCCCTGCTGACATGCAAGGGCCGTAGATTCATGAGGTTGGCTCCATGCACGATACGACCATCCGCTCCATACAATTTGAAACGGGACTCCTCCGATCAGGCAACTTTCCAGTCATCATCAGTCCAATGTTGGTGTTGAAGGGCCCAGGCGAGCTGTAAAGCTTTGTATCGTACAGTCAAAATGGTTCAAATGGCTCTGAACACTATACGACTTAACTTCTGAGGTCATCAGTCACCTAGAACTTAGAAAAAATTAAACCTAACTAACCTAAGGACATCACACACATCCATGCCCGAGGCAGGATTCGAATCTGTGACCGTAGCGGTCGCTCGGCTCCAGACTGTAGCGCCTAGAACCGCACGGCCACTCTGGCCGGCTTTGTGCAGTCACCAAGGGTACAGGAGTGGGCCTTCGGCTCCGAAAGCCCAAATCGATGATGTTTCGTTGAATTGTTCGCACGCTGACATTTGTTGATGGCCCAGCACTGAAACCTGCAGCAATTTCCGGGAGGGTTGCACTTCTGTCAGGTTGGACGGTTCTCTTCAGTCGTCGTTGGTCCCGTTGTCGCAGGATCTTTTTCCGGCCGCAGCGATGTCAGAGATTTGATACTTTATCTGATTCCTGATATTCACGGTACACTCGTGAAGTGCTGGTACAGGAAAATCCCCACTCCATCGCTACCTATGAGCTGATGTGTCCCATCGCTGGTGCACCGACTATAACACCACGTTCAAACTCCCTTAAATCTTGATAAGCTGCCATTGCAGCAGGAGTAACCGATCTAACAACTGCACCAGACACTTGTTGTCTTATATAGGCGTTGCCAACCGTAGCGTCGTCTTCTGCCTGTTTGCATATCTCTGAATTTGAATACGCATGTCTATACCAGTTTCTTTGGCGCTTCAGTGTGTATCTCGCCATTAAGTTTTGTAGAGCAGTGTAGTCCCGCCGCTTGGTGATGTATCTTTACGTGACAGTACATTATGAAAATCACAATCCAGTTACAATATCTGTGATCTACAAAAATAATCTCGCATGGCATTTTCGGCTTTGGGAACACGGCCAGGTTGTTCAGTTTTCGTCCTTACTGTACTTTGGCATGTTTCATTTCAGGTTTGTGGTTGTATAAGTGTATGATGGCAGACTACTGCTTGTAAAGTCTGTGTCGTATGTCTCTTCATCGAGGAAAGGGAACGGAGTGAGTGAAACGCGTTCTTACGACGTGGTATATTCTCCTCTAATAGCAGCAAGGTAACATCACACCACTACCCCAGTGGCGTCACAAACGAACTTTACAAATTTCTTCCCTGAATTTTGCTAAAGTAAATATGTGGATTCAGACACTGTAAAGTGCACAAAACGTAAAGTATAATACTGTAGGGATATATGAATTGTTTGAGAGATACCAGAGGTTTAACCATCAATGTAATCTCTAAATGAACAAAGATCATCGAGATAAGTGATTGTGTAAAGTGTTGTACCAGAACCCTTGATCTCACTTTCAGATCTCATTTTTTGCCTACTTTGCTCGTTAGCTTTGTTAGCTCACTCTGATCTGATGTTAATTTAGCTGGGTGTTCAGCTTCAATGATTATCTGCAGAATAAATGTTTAATCAGATTCCGGGAATATTAAAATTTGTAGGATTCATATAAAAGTATTATGTTCACAGACAACATATTTTGTTTTTCGGTCATAGTTATCGATTAGTTGCCGTGATCACCAAATGTAATTACTTTCAATACATTGTTAAATTCATTTTTTATTTCATTTAAAATACCACTGCTTACCTTACAAGGTTAATAGGTGTGGAACAATTAAACACAGAAGCTTTTCTTCTGGTCCGCGTAAGTTTCAAGCGCTATCTTTCGTCTTTATATTCCGATAGAACCTGCAGTCATTTTTACATTGCCAAGTACGATTATACACTAACATATTCTTTTCCGAAAGGATACAACGTTAAATTTTAAGGTCAGTTTATAGATTACCAAAAGAACTGTCTTCCAAGCTAACTATAGCCCATAGCTATTTTAAAGTTGCTACTGAAATTATTTAATAATTTACTAAAATCATTAACAACAAAATCAAAGTGTTCCTTAACGTTGCCGTCATTGCTAATTATTTCAAGTCTGAAAGTACAGAAAGTTAATATTTTCATTTCTCAGTTATTTTACGTAACTTCATTTAAAGAGGATCGGTGAAGTTAACCCCCATCCCACTAATGGGTCTCCACTGATTAAGTGCCAAAGCGGTTCGGTCGTCCGTCGTAACGATGTTTACTCCGGCAAATAATTTCACAACAGAGGCATCCTAGATGATGAAACAAAACGATAGACACTTTCTAGAGCCAACATTGTCATATCCCTCAACATTGAAGGCGTATCATCTGTCAAGGAACAGCTGCCGTACAATTTGTGCAAAAGCAAGAAATGCGACGTACTATGCGTCCAAGAAACACAGGGTATCAGCTAGGACGACCATTAGTGCCACGTATAAAGCTAGCTGCCGAAAGGCCCACTATCGGTATCGAAGTGCCATCTTTGTGAGGCCGGGCCTCCAGGCAAGTATCATTTATAACGCGCCTGGGAAGAACGTCCATATCATCTCCGTAGAGCTCAGCAGTATCAATCTCCACCATGTATAAAGCACCAGATGCAGGGTTCTTGAACAGACCACCCAAGAATTTCTACAAAAAATAAAAGGTCAGTTGTGAGAGGCGATTATAATAGCCACAGTCACGCACGGGGCTACCTGCAAGATGACGAAACTGGCAAAGTCGTTTTTGTCTCGGGCAGAACCTCACGATCTTTCCCTCAGTCACGACAGCTAGCTTCCCACCTGTCACAGCAAAAGATGACAACGTCGACATAACACAGACTTTCTGTTTGTAAGTGACTGCATAGTGCAGCAGTAAAAATATCAGTACGTACACCGGTACCGAACACACAGCACTGACCGGTCATGTGCCAGGTCTTACCCAGCAGTAAAACTACAGGAGGCAGCCTTCAGACGCAGATACAAGTTTAGAAAGTCAGACTGTGCTATGTTCTCTGCCATGCTGGATGAGAAGATCAGCACAGTTGCACCAGTTCCTGAGCAATGCGAATTCTTCACTGAATTAGTGAAATACTGTTCTCGGCTGTCAATTCCCAAAGGTTTCAGATCGACATCTACATACATCAAAAAAAGTTTTGCTTCACCCCGATTCCCAGAACTCCTGGAGATAGATGTTGACTGGGTATTGTATCATAGACATAGTCCCTTTGACTGTTCAGAGATGTCACTAAGATGTAAACAACCACGCATGAGCAGCGCCTATTAGACGGAAGGGGTCCGACAACCGATCAGTTCCAGTCATCCCACCAGGATGGAGGTACACGGCTCGTGTTGTCTGTAGTTCAACTATGCCTAGACGGTCAATAGCATGGTTCGATTGTGTCCACATTGTTATTTTGTGCCAGGAAGGGCTCTCAGCAAGGGAAGCATCCAGGTGTCTCAGAGTGAACCAAAGTGATGTTGTTCGAACATGGAGGAGATACAGAAGGAGACAGGAACTATCGATGACATGCCTCCCAAGGGCTACTACTGCAGTGGATGCTGATGGGGCGATAGCTATACACATCAAGCGGGTATTTACCGGAAAGACGGTGCTCTCCCGCCAATGCGATGGAAAGACGCCACCATACGGGATACGGTTGAAGATGACAATGAGATATCGCTTGTAGTCAGACGAGAGTTGTTTAATCATCTGACTGCGGATCTGATCCGGCCCAAGAGCTGTGTCGGGGCAATGTGCAAGGGCGC
Organism: Schistocerca piceifrons; assembly: GCF_021461385.2. Taxonomy (NCBI): domain Eukaryota; kingdom Metazoa; phylum Arthropoda; class Insecta; order Orthoptera; family Acrididae; genus Schistocerca; species Schistocerca piceifrons. The sequence continues at coordinate 278,447,540 of NC_060143.1, read as the reverse complement.
TCAGGAGCTCCAGTCTGTAAAGGGGCCTTATAGGGTTCACTGTGGCGTATAGTGGATGAGAGGACTTCCCTTTCCATCCGCCGTTTGAGGGTGCGAAAGGCTGGGGGGTAGTTCTCCAATGCAGAGGCTCGAGCATAGTGCTCAGCAAAGCTCGGCAATCGCGTGTACGTCGATAGAGAGGACGACACTGATGTTAACGACAGGGACACCTGTTGGGGTCTGGTACCCAAAAAGACACCTGATCTTCATACAGACTTGGGAAGGTGACGTATGGCACCCATTAGTCGACATGTACCTCTCCCAAGACTCCTGTTTCCGTCGTTTTATAAGCAGGCGAACGCGGGCACGGAGCCACTTAAAGGCTTTTAGGTGCTCTAGGGAAGGGTGACACTTATGTCGCTGTAGAGTTCGCCGACGCTCTTTAATCGCCTCAGCGACTTCCAGCAACCACCAAGGGACTGTCGTTCGCCGGGGGCACCCTAGAGAACGAGGGTCGCGTTTTCCGCCGCAGAAGCGATCGTTGTAGTGACCTGCTCAATCACAACATCGATGGCACCGTGTGGGGCAGATTCAGCGGTGACATCAGAGGTGAAGGCTGCAGAGTCTGCCTTGTTTAAAACCCATATGGGCAGGCGTCCGTGGACATGACGCCGGGGAAGTGACAGGAAAATGGGGAAGTGGTCACTACCACACAGGTCGTCACGTGCTCTCCAGTGAATAGATGGGAGAAGTCCTGGGCTGCAGATTGGTAAATCAATGGCTGAGTAACTACCACGAGCCACACTGAAATATGTGGCTGATCCAGTATTTAAGAGGCGGAGGTCGAGTTGGGACAGTAAATTTTCGAAATCTCTGCCACGGCCAGTAAGCACGGTGCTACCCCACAAGGGGTTATGGGTGTTAAAATCTCCCAAATGTAGGAAAGGTTTAAGGAGTTGATAAATCAGTGCAGCCAATACATCCAACGGTACTGCACCATCTGGAGGGAGATACACATTGCAGACAGGTATATACTGCATCGACTGTATCCTGACAGCCACAGCTTCAAGAGGAGTTTGAAGGGGCACAGGTTCACTACATACCGAGTTCAGGGCATAAACGCAAACTCCACCTGACACTATTATATTCACTATGGTTCTTGTAATATCCCCTGCACCCATGAAGGGCAGTGATCCGCATTGCCAGGAACCATGTTTCCCGGAGGGCAATGCAGAAAGCAGTTGTAAAGCTTAACAGCTGCTGTAGCTCAGCCAGGTGGCTGAAAAAACTGCCGCAATTCCACTGGAGGATGACAAGATCGTGAGCCCGGGAAGGTACACTCCTGGAAATTGAAATAAGAACACCGTGAATTCATTGTCCCAGGAAGGAGAAACTTTATTGACACATTCCTGGGGTCAGATACATCACATGATCACACTGACAGAACCACAGGCACATAGACACAGGCAACAGAGCATGCACAATGTCGGCACTAGTACAGTGTACATCCACCTTTCGCAGCAATGCAGGCTGCTATTCTCCCATGGAGACGATCGTAGAGATGCTGGATGTAGTCCTGTGGAACGGCTTGCCATGCCATTTCCACCTGGCGCCTCAGTTGGACCAGCGTTCGTGCTGGACGTGCAGACCGCGTGAGACGACGCTTCATCCAGTCCCAAACATGCTCAATGGGGGACAGATCCGGAGATCTTGCTGGCCAGAGTAGTTGACTTACACCTTCTAGAGCACGTTGGGTGGCACGGGATACATGCGGACGTGCATTGTCCTGTTGGAACAGCAAGTTCCCTTGCTGGTCTAGGAATGGTAGAACGATGGGTTCGATGACGGTTTGGATGTACCGTGCACTAGTCAGTGTCCCCTCGACGATCACCAGTGGTGTACGGCCAGTGTAGGAGATCGCTCCCCACACCATGATGCCGGGTGTTGGCCCTGTGTTCCTCGGTCGTATGCAGTCCTGATTGTGGCGCTCACCTGCACGGCGCCAAACACGCATACGACCATCATTGGCACCAAGGCAGAAGCGACTCTCATCGCTGAAGACGACACGTCTCCATTCGTCCCTCCATTCACGCCTGTCGCGACACCACTGGAGGTGGGTTGCACGATGTTGGGGCGTGAGCGGAAGACGGCCTAACGGTGTGCGGGACCGTAGCCCAGCTTCATGGAGACGGTTGCGAATGGTCCTCGCCGATACCCCAGGAGCAACAGTGTCCCTAATTTGCTGGGAAGTGGCGGTGCGGTCCCCTACGGCACTGCGTAGGATCCTACGGTCTTGGCGTGCATCCATGCGTCGCTGCGGTCCAGTCCCAGGTAGACGGGCACGTGCACCTTCCGCCGACCACTGGCGACAACATCGATGTACTGTGGAGACCTCACGCCCCACGTGTTGAGCAATTCGGCGGTACGTCCACCCGGCCTCCCGCATGCCCACTATACGCCCTCGCTCAAAGTCCGTCAACTGCACATACGGTTCACGTCCACGCTGTCGCGGCATGCTACCAGTGTTAAAGACTGCGATGGAGCTCCGTATGCCACGGCAAACTGGCTGACACTGACGGCGGCGGTGCACAAATGCTGCGCAGCTAGCGCCATTCGACGGCCAACACCGCGGTTCCTGCTGTGTCCGCTGTGCCGTGCGTGTGATCATTGCTTGTACAGCCCTCTCGCAGTGTCCGGAGCAAGTATGGTGGGTCTGACACACCGGTGTCAATGTGTTCTTTTTTCCATTTCCAGGAGTATATGAAACACTCAGTGAGGCAGTCTGCACCTCAGGGTCACCTGCTGCCACCGACTTATTTCCTGAACAGGCTATATCCATTGTGTTTGAGGGTCTGGCGAGATCTAGGACCTCAGGAGATGCCAGAATCTTCACCTCATCCTCAGACCCAGAGCTTGTAGGCAGCGGTGGTGTGGGTGCCACCGCAATTCCCTTGGTTTTGGGGTATTCTTTCTGGATTTCTCTCGCTGAGCCTTGGGTTTTTCTGGCTGGGAGGACGTCACTGATTCTGTCTCCAGGACAGAGGATGATCGTGAAGCCCTACGACCAACTGCTTTTGGCCACTTCAGGCAGGTGTCATCTTTCCCATTAGCACAACCAAGACTTAAAGAAGAACTTGCTGAGAATAACGGAGGCGCCTGCCGAACTACCTAAGCAGCCAAGACTTTGGGAGCGGCGCACCCAAAGACAGCAAATCGAGGACTGACTGTCACTCCTCCCCTGCCACACAGAAGAATGGACCACCTATAAGACACTCATCTGTCTTTGAAGAGGTGTCACAAGGTGCAGAAACAACCTACGCAGACGGAGCTACACAGTGGAGTCAGTGATGTGTGAGTATGGTTTTGAACAGACGGCAGACCACCTATTGCAACGCAGTCTGTGGCCAGCTGCGTGCACTGCCGATGCTTTGGGCAAAGCTACGCCCAGTGCACTCTTTGTGGCTAAATAATGGTTCCGGAAAATTTAACACACATACATATAAGAGTTACTTTTGTTATAACTTTCTGACATGTTGTGACCAGTATCCTGTACACCTCCACAGGTTTGGCCTGAAACAGACTCACACTTGTGATCGTGGTGAGAATGACACACCTGAACACATACTGCCCATCTCCGATGCCTTAGGAAACCAGGACATAAGACAATTAATTTGCAGACAAGATGACTGGAACTCTATATGCGGCATACAAACAGGAGAGACCATGCGCTAGAATAAGACAGGTTCCACATCGGACAGATCAGTAGTACACAATAAACGACACAGACACAAGCAGAGACATGGAGTAGGATACTACATCACACACAGGAAGTGAAGACTATACAAACATACAAACATAGCGAAAGTAAGCGAAGGTTCTACAACAGTAAATCGAATCAAGCACGAGAAAGCCCGTTCTGTGTAGATGTTTGTTATACCATTCCATCTGAAGACGTGACATTTCTTCTTCTTTCGCTGGAGCAGGTGTGAGTGGCTCGATGTTTCACCGAGCCCTCGCACCTGATGTAGCTGACTTTTACATTTTAAATCAGCTCCCAATCTCCACTGTTACATTAAGTTCGGAAACAAATTGTAACCTAATTAATCAATATATTAAATTAAGTATTACCACTGTCAAGAAAAAATATGTGACAGATGTAACCACACACGCAAAAGGTATAAAAGGAAGAAAGTCAAATCATATCTGTCAGTTTTCCATCTCTTGTTTCTTCCATTAAATATAGTTTTGATTTTATCTATTACGTATCATCTTAATTATCATTACCTAAGTTAGCAATAAGCTTAAAGAAAATTGTGTATAAGCATTTGTACTTTATATATACAGGGTGTTACAAAAAGGTACGGCCAAACTTTCAGGAAACATTCCTCACACACAAAGAAAGAAAATATGTTATGTGGACATGTGTCCGGAAACGCTTATTTTCCATGTTAGAGCTCATTTTATTACTTCTCTTCAAATCACATTAATCATGGAATGGAAACACACAGCAACAGAACGTACCAGAGTGACTTCAAACACTTTGTTACAGGAAATGTTCAAAATGTCTTCCGTTAGCGAGGATACATGCATCCACCCTCCATCGCATGGAATCCCTGATGCGCTGATGCAGTCCTGGAGAATGGCGTATTGTATCACAGCCGTCCACAATACGAGCACGAAGAGCAGCAACATTTGGTACCGGGGTTGCGTAGACAAGAGCTCTCAAATGCCCCCATAAATGAAAGTCAAGAGAGTTGAGGTCAGGAGAGCGTGGAGGCCATGGAATTGGTCCGCCTCTACCAATCCATCGGTCACCGAATCTGTTGTTGAGAAGCGTACGAACACTTCGACTGAAATGTGTAGGAGCTCCATCGTGCATGAACCACATGTTGTGTCGCACTTGTAAAGGCACGTGTTCCAGCATATCCTGTATGAAATCATGATAACGTGCTCCATTGAGCGAAGGTGGAAGAACATGGGGCCCAATCAAGACATCACCAAAAATGCCTGCCCAAACGTTCACAGAAAATGTGTGTTGATGACGTGATTGCACAATTGCGTGCGGATCCTCGTCAGCCCACACATGTTGATTGTGAAAATTTACAATTTGATCACGTTGGAATGAAGCCTCATCCGTAAAGAGAACATTTGCACTGAAATGAGGATTGACACATTGTTGGATGAACCATTCGCAGAAGTGTACCCGTCGAGGCCAATCAGCTGCTGATTGTGCCTGCACACGCTGTACATGGTACGGAAACAACTGGTTCTCCCGTAGCACTCTCCATACAGTGACGTGGTCAACGTTACCTTGTACAGCAGCAACTTCTCTGACGCTGACATTAGGGTTATCATCAACTGCACGAAGAATTGCCTCGTCCATTGCAGGTGTCCTCGTCGTTCTAGGTTTTCCCCAGTCGCGAGTCATAGGCTGAAATGTTCCGTGCTCCCTATGACGCCGATCAATTGCTTCGAACGTCTTCCTGTCGGGACACCTCCGTTCTGGAAATCTGTCTCGATACAAACGTACCGCGCCACGGCTATTGCCCCGTGCTAATCCATACATCAAATGGGCATCTGCCAACCCCGCATTTGTAAACATTGCACTGACTGCAAAACCACGTTCGTGATGAACACTAACCTGTTGATGCTGCGTACTGATGTGCTTGATGCTAATACTGTAGAGCAATGAGTCGCATGTCAACACAAGCACCAAAGTCAACATTACCTTCCTTCAATTGGGCCAACTGGCGGTGAATCGAGGAAGTACAGTACATACTGACGAAACTGAAATGAGCTCTAACATGGAAATTAAGAGTTTCCGAACACATGTCCACATAACATCTTTTCTTTGTTTGTGTGTGAGGAATGTTTCCTGAAAGTTTGGCCGTACCTTTTTTGTAACAGGGTTGTTATTTTTTAATTTACACTTTTGTAAAATTTTCAACAAAAAATTTACTAGCAGTAAAACTGAATTTATATGGTATAACAAGTAAAATCTCACAATGCACGACTTGCTATATAATAACAGGCAGCAGGTCTTTATTGGAAAAATGAATACATAAATAAATAATTTTATTTTAATTATTATTACACACATACATAAATTAATGCATATTTCCATTTTATTATTGTGACACATGTAACAAAGTAACTGTACAGCTCTTTGATGAATGAATGTTGTAACACGGGAGATAAATAAACTGCTCCTTACCTTGGTTTCCGCTTAATGAAAAGGAAATTCTTTTCCCTTACTTGAGATTTCTTATTTTACTAGCCGGCAAACCAGGCATTGCCCGGATGTTCATTTTGGCAAATTTCTGTGACAAACGAATACAAAAAACGAATTGTGTTTGCCATGTAATATAAAAAAAATTCACTTCTATGTAATCGTGAAAATACCTTTGGAATTATGCAGTATATTCGGTGTGAGACGACCTCAGACAGTTTCTGTGCGTGAGGCGTAGCTACTTCGCCAATGTAAAACACGATTTTATAGCAACGCACCTTCATAGCTCCATAGAGGGCCACTATTTTCGCCTACAGCCATTTGTGGTTCGCAGGTGAAAATTTCCAAAAGCGCTGCCAGGTGTCGGGGATTTCCGTAAGTTGATGCGACTGTAGGAGTGTCTTAAAAATAAAGAATGTATTAAAACTTCATGCATGACGCGGCATTTCTTCATGCATCAGTCTGTGACGTCATATCTCTTGAACTATGTATCGTACAGTGATATATTTGTATAGGTACATCGAGTGGCGTATTGGATACTGTCCGCGAAATATGTTGCCCGTAGACTTAGCAGCAAAAAAGTAAGAAATTTAATCGTCAGGCATAATACGGTAGTTTTTCACGCATCTCAGTGTTTATGACGTCATAATATCTCAGCTATAATACGTAGTTAGTTCTTATCTCACAGCGATTGTTGCCTGACGATAAGGGATGCGTGTACCTAATTTGGTTGAAACCGATCCAGTGATTTAGGAGGAGATATGGGGCGCACGAGCGCGCGCTCACACACACACACACACACACACACACACACACGGATTTATTCACATATTCGTCCAGGGATCTTCTGATAACGATGCAGTATTTGTTATAATGCAAGATGTATAAAAAAGAATTATCCGATTCAAAAGAATCATAACTGTTATGTTGTTTGAGATATGTGCGTGAACAACGTACTGTTGAAAAAAGCAAACTCTAGAGTTTAATATGTTTCTAGCTGGTAGCAGTAGTGTGCACCCACTTCAGTTATAGTAAAAATGGTGTCGGGACTAAGGAAAGCATTTTGCGTCAGTAATAACCGTTCAGCGTGACTTCCGTACGAGGTGTGGTGTGGATCCTCTTACAGCACAGAGCGTTAGACGATGTCATGAACAATTCAGAGAAACAGGTTGTTTGTATAAAGGGAAGTCGCCGGGCCGTCCCCGAATGTCTGACACAGACGTCGAACGCATCCGCCACAGTTTCACAAGGAGTCCGCAGAAATCCGTTTGCCGTGCAGCTCGACAGCTCAACACGCCTCCGATGTCCGTCTGGCGTGTGTTGCGTCGAGGTTTACACATGAAACCATACAAAATTCAGCTACTGCAAGATGGTAGTAAAGGTGACAAAGAACGACGTGTGGAATTCTGCAATTTAATTCTTAGCAAAATGGAGGATGAGTTTTCTTCCAAGCTTAGTGTTTAGGGACGAGGCAACATTCCATTTAAATGGAACGGCAAACTGTCATAATGTGAGAATATGGAATACGGAACAACCACATGAAGTTGAACAGTATGAGGGAACTCTCCAAAATTTAACGCGTTTTGTGCAGTTTCACGCGAAAATATGTGGGGTCCAGGAAGCACGTATCTCGATATGTTTGAGAGCTTTCTTTTCCCACAGATGGAGGCTGATTCGAACGACTTCATTTACCAACAGGATGGGACAGCACCGCCACACTGGCATGTGGAATTACGGGAATTTTTATATCAAAGGATTACTGAACGATGGATCGGTTGCACTGGACCAAATGATTCAGTCTTACGTTAGTGGCGACCAAAGTCAACGGAACTGACTTTATCAGATTATTTCTTGAGTTTATAAAAAGACTTTATGTGCCTCTGTTACCGACAACAATGAATGAACTGAGACATCGCATAACAGCAGCTGCGGAAATTGTAACTCAAAGACATGCAAGCTGCAGTATGTGAACAATTTGAACACCGCATTGACATATGCAGTGCATCCCAAGGGGGCATATTGAACACCTGTGAAAAGCTATGAAAAAAATTTCGAGTTTCCCGTTCATCAAGAAACAAAGTTCGTTGTATATGTTTATTAGTTTCAGAAATACAGACGTGCCAAATCGGATGATTCGTTTTGATACATCCCGTACAATAAAAATAAATAGTTCAAATATACAAACTTATACAGGTAGATCGAATTTAATTTTGGTAATTATTACTATCTAACGAAAGAATAATAATGTAAATCCCAGTTGCTTTGATGGTTTATCGAAATTTAGAGCAACACGACGTCCTGGACATGTCGTTGGCCTGAATATGTTGCCAGGCAAAAATGTTTGGAATATCAAAGGCCTGTAATTTGGGCAATTGTAGGACTAGGAAATGTACTAGGTTTCTTCGACCGTGTTGATAGTCTACATTGGGAGACAGTAGTACATGATTAATTGTATCACAAATTATACCAAAATAGAACATTTCAAGATTTTGATTAATCATCGCAACTGTGGAGGCACAGTTAATTATGTCTTTTGTAGGTATATTGTTTCTTTAATTACATGTAAAATACGTGTATACTAGATGAATGTTTTATGAGGAGTTATTCGCAGTTATTGAATTCACTTATATATAAGTAAATGTGTCCTCTGGTACAGACGGCCAGAGGATGGTTAGGCTGTGACCGAATATGCTGGAAAAAAAAGAAAAAAAAAAGCTGTGTATTGTACAATGTTATTTTGTTCATACATAGTTTGCACATGAGGTAACAACCTGAGAAACAGTTTGTGCACTGTTTCTCAGCCTGCCTCTACATTATCACTGCACACACTACGAACACTAAGATTCTAGCTGCTGTCCTATGGATACTTCCTTCATTTCGACAACTAATCATACTAGCGCAAATTTGTGACTGAAAAAGTATTTATTTTTATACCCCTTCTACAGTAAACAAGATTTTTCCTTCCTTTATTTTCTAGCCGAACTAGTTTTGACACCTAAATATTATCTTCAGTGGGCGTTGTCTTTCTTATGTACAATATAGTATAAAACTATTAATTGGTTTTCTATTTCTAAATACTATGACATTGGGATTTTTGTCTTGTTTTGACTAATCACCTGAAACTGTATTAGTTTTGTAGATGGAATTGTACAGGTAGGCCTGCTTTTAAGCGTTTTTTGGTTTGACATTACGTCATCTGGTATGCAGTGAGAATAATATCTCCTTAGTTTAAAGTGTAATTATTTTTTTATACATTTGCCGAGAGTAGCAGTTGGAAGTCCTCTGTCCTTATGTTTGTGCGTCGTGTTGTGTATTCATTGCGCATTGTAATTATATGCACTGTTTTACATATCGTTTCACTTCACTGTCAACTGATACAGCAGATTTCCACACACAAAAAAACGAGAGGTGTTATATTACTGTAGAAACAGGTGTTCAGTTGTTCAGGAGATTGTTTCCTTTCCATGTGGCGCTTATTTTAAATGTTTCGTGTGAGCTTTTCTGACGCATAAACTGGGGAAGAGAGAGAGAGAGAGAGAGAGAGAGAGAGAGAGAGAGAGAGAGAGAGAGAGAGAGAGAGAGAGATATCTTGAAGGGAAGAGCCCTAATTTCTTGTATCTTATCTTAGTGGTCCTTACGAAATGTATGTTGGCAGTCAGTTGCAGTCAGCTTCAAATTCTGGTTCTCTAAATTTTCTCAGTAGTGTTACTCGAAACGAACGTCAGCTTTCCTCAGGGAAGTCATCAAAGAATCCATAGATATAATCAAAAATAATTTATTAAAACGTCAGACTTTGTCCGCAGCTGAAGTAGTTGAATTACTAGACTTGCTAGAGCTTGTTCTTTAACAGAATTATTCCACATTTAATGGCAAAATGTACAAACAAGATGTAGGCCTAGCATGGGAAGTCCCCTAAGTGGAACCATTGCAGAAATTTTCATTAACGACCTTGTAAATAAAGTTCTCAACAACAAAGACATAATAACCCAGAAAATAGTACACTACTGCAGATATGTTGATGACACATTCATTGTATACAATGGAAGTGATGAAGAAATAGAAGCTCTATTAAACAGATTCAATAATTTACGCAACAACATCCAGTTCACCAAAGAACATGAGAAAGAAAACAAAATTAATTTTCTAGACATGACAATAAGCAACACAGACCAAACCCTAAGTATCAATGCATACAGAAAACCAACATACACAGACACAGTTATTAATAAATCTTCCACATATCCCAACTCACATGAGCAAGTAGCATTCAGATCCTTCTTAAACAGAGCGCAGAAATTCCCACTTTATGCAGCCGACAATGAGACAGAAATGAACACGATCAAATACATTACACATAATAATGGCTATCACGAACATGAAATAGACACACTATCACAACGCACAACTAAAAATAACAACAAACAATGTGACACAGTCTCCTTACACAACATCCAAAAATCGAAGTACATAACGTTACCATATTTAGGTGTCGTATCAGACAAAATAGCAACCTGTTTAAAAGAACACACATCAGGATCACCTTTGCCACCAACAACAACTTAAAAAAAGAAACTGATCATGACATTTCACATTCCACAAAGAAACTTAGAAAGCAGGAATTTATAAAATTACATGCAGTCATTGCAACAAATATTACGTTGGCCAAACGGGAAGAAATTTTAAAACCCGCTTTAAAGAACACATTGACTGTTTCAGACTTGGCAAACCGAATAAATGAGCTGCAGTGAAACATATAAACGAAACAGGACACAGTGTTACCATAGACAACGATCTCAAAGTACCACATAACTTAGAAAAGAGCTGGAAAATGGACCTGTTGGAAGAAATGGAAATATTCATCTATGGCCACATGGGGAATAACGAGATTCTGTATGAAATGACAGACTTCAAAAATTCACATTTCTTTGCCAATTTCACTACAGTACTCCTAGAATAAAAGATACATAACATGACAGTCGTTTGACTCTAGCCCCAGGAATAGCTTAGAAATATGTAAAATAAATAGTTTATATCATGATTTGTTCAATAATATTGTAATAGGTGCTCAATTTCTAATGTATTTCGTCAACCTACATCTGTAATACGATAACAAGACGTGCAGAAGACATGTAAACATCTGACACCACATAGATCGACAAATCAACAGTCAAATAGAAACCGACTGTATTTGGACCGCCATCTTGTCCACTGCACTACAGAACTGTTTGTGATCGTGTTTTCATGCTACTCTTATGTTAGTGACAATTTATGAACAGTGACTAAGACAGCCACGGAAATGGAAACACCTAAGCGCATCACAACGACACTGCTGCGCCAGATGTATAAAGTAAGTGACCGTTACAAAACATTTTCGTGCAATCATCAGTCCAGCTTCCAGTGTGACACCGCCTCTTACAAAGTTTTCTCTTCTTCCACAGGATGACCACAGCATTTACGAAAAGACTATAACATCAGTATGACCTTATTGTAAAGTTGTTTTTGGTAATGCCATTTTGCCTGAAGATGGGTTATTCCATCGAAACATGTCGCTAAATAAATAAAGTTTGTGACTGGTAGCGGTAATTTAAAAAAAAAAAACTTTACATATTTCTTGAGACAGTCACGGTCGAAAAATAGTCAAAATGGCTTAGAATTCTTCCCTCAGGGAGTCCACGAAACATCTCTGTAATACTTGCATGTTGTTCGAATCTACCGGTAACAAATCTAGCAGCACGCTTCTGAATTGCTTCGCTGTCTTAGTTTCATCCGACCTGGTGCGGATCCAAAACACTCGAGCAGTACCTCACGAATAGGTCGCACTGGTGTCCTACGCTCGGTCTCATTCACAGATGAACCACACTTCCCCAAAATTCTCCCAATAAACTGATGTCAACAATTCGCCTTCCCTACCATAATCGTCACACGCTAGTTCCATTTGATATCGCTATTGCAACGTTACGCTCAGCTATCCAGAAGACGTGACTGTGTCGAGCAGGACACTGCTAATGCTGTATCCGAACATATCGGATTTGTTTTTCCTACTCATCCCCATTAACATATTTTTCTACTTTTAGACCTAGCTACCGTTCATTACACCAACTAGAAATTTTATCTAAATTTTATCTAAAGCATCCTCTTACAATCAGTCAACGACGATATCTTCCCATACAATCCAGAATCATCAGCAAACAGCCTCAGATTGCTGTTCACTCTCTCCGCCAGATCAGTCACGCATGTGGAAACTAACAGCAGTGCTATCACACTATCCTGGGCACTTCTGACGATACCCTTGTCTCTGATGAGGTATGTCGAAGACGATGTACTAGGTTCTATTACTTCAGAAGGCTTCGAGCCACTCATACACGTAGAAACCTTTTCCATGTGCTCGTACACCCTTTAACAATCTGCTGTGTCAAGTGCTTTTCTGAAATCTAGAAGTATGGTATGTGCGTGTTGCCTTCAGCCATAATTTCATATGAGAAAAGGCCAAGCTGAGCTTCGCACGAGTGATGCTTTCTAAAACAATGCTTATGCGTTGACATTAGCTTCTAGGTTTCAAGAAAATTTATTATATTCAAATTGAGAATATGTTCAGGTTTTCTGCAGCAAACCGATATTAGGGGTATTTATCTGTAATTTTGCAGAGTTCCATCTTTTGAAGTTCTTATATACTGGGGTAACCTGAGCTTTTATCCAGTCAATTGGGACTTTGCGCTGGGTGAGAGATTCTCGATAAACGCAAACTAAGTAAGGAGCCAATGCCGTGGAGTACTCTGTAAAACCGAAATGGCATTCCATCCGGACCTGGTGACTTATTTGTTTTCAACTCTTTCGATTGTTTGTCTACGCGAGGAATGCTTATTACTATGTCGGCCACACCAATAGTTTATCTAACTCCCCCGTAAGCTTTTCTGAACATTGTAATTATGCAATAACTATGATAGTCGGAACTTAGTATATGAAGGTTCTGAACATGAAATCAGCTGCTGTCTTACGCGAAAGTTTGTGATTTCATACCTAAATAAGGTAATGTCACTTCCAATGAGGCCAAACGATCTTGCACTGGCGCGATGCATGTATAAAGGGGGCACAGACACACAGTAGCTTTCGATCTGTCTATCGCTCATGTGAGTCGAGAGCTACTTACAAGGAACCCCTCGAGTATAAGGTCGCAAGTTCAGTCTTTAGCCGGCCGAGATGGCCGAGCGCTTCTAGGTGCTTCAGTCTGGAACCGCGCGACCGCTACGGTCGCAGGTTAGAATCCTGCCTCGGGCATGGATGTGTGTGATGTCCTTAGGTTAGTTAGGTTTAAGTACACTGTTGGCCACCGTAAATGCAACACCCTGAAGGAAGCATCCGAATCAAGCGAAATTTACACCATGGGTTTGCAGCGATGAGATATGCAACTGATTAGAATTTCAGCGCAGACGCACATCACCCGCACCTGTGGCGCCTCCTCATAGCGCCATTTAAGGCTTGGCGATTTCGACGAGTGTACGTTCGGCACGTGTGTTTACCTTGTGGTTGTTTCACAAGACGATCAGTTATGCCTCGTAGACAACAGCGAACATCGTTTGATCAAGTATCCGAGTTCGACAGAGGAAGGATAGTGGCTTACCGAGATTGTGGATTATCATACAGAGAAATCGCTAGTCGTGTTGGACGAAACCAAACAAATGTAATGCGGATATGTGACCGTTGGATGCAGGAGGGTACGACGGACCGACGTGGTCGATCGCATTCAGCTCGGTGCACCACTGCACGTGCTGATAGGCAAATTGTGCGCATGGCAGTGACGGATCGCTCAGTGACATCCCGAACCATAGCACAGCACATTGCGTCTGTAACGCAACATCCAGTGGCTGCGCGTACCATTCGACGCCGTTTACAGCAGAGTGGTCTGTCCGCAAGACGTCCATTGCGTCGTCTACCATTGACGCAGAACCACAGACGTCTCCGTCGCCAATGGTGTGATGACAGACGGATGTGGACGGCGGAATGGAATGACGTTGTCTTTACTGACGAGGCACGCTTCTGTCTGCAGCACCACGATGGTCGGATTCGAGTGTGGAGACACCGTGGAGAGAGGATGCTGGACAGCTGCATTATGCACCGCCACACTGGTCTTGCACCGGGTATTATGTTATGGGGCGGTATTGGATATTACTCTCGCACGCCTCTAGTACGCATTGCCGGTACTTTAAATAACCGGCGCTACATATCCGAGGTGCTGGAGCCAGTTGTCCTTCCTTACCTTCAGGGCTCGGCCACAGCCATATTTCAACAGGATAATGCGCGACCACACGTAGCACGCATTGTCCAAAGGTTCTTCGTCAATAACCAGATTGACTTGCTTCCCTGGCCGACTCGCTCTCCGGATCTTTCGCCGATAGAAAACATGTGGTCCATGGTTGCTCAACGAGTGACCCACATTACATCCCCAGCTGCCACACCAGATGATCTTTGGCAACGTGTGGAAGCTGCTTGGGCTGCTGTACCCCAGGAACACATCCAACGTCTCTTTGACTCAATGCCGAGACGTGTGGCAGCGGTGATCTCCAACAATGGCGGCTACTCTGGCTACTGATTCTGGCAGGAACCACATGTCACAGACGTCTGTAAACGTAATCATTTGATACTTAGTCAATATGTTATCTACAAAATAAATTTTGTTGTGCTACCTCTTGTCTTTCTTGGTGTTGCATTTACGGTGGCCAGCAGTGTAGTTCTAAGTTCTAGGGAACTGATGACCTCAGCTGTTAAGTCCCATAGTGCTCAGAGCCATTTGGACCATTTTTTTCAGTCTTTAGTTGGGCTCATCTGAAAGTTTTGTGTTAACAAGTATTAGCTGCTGATGACTCACGACTAGCATCAGGAGGGCGACAGGAGATGGATGTCCGGGAAGTGCAGAGATCAACCTTCTATGGGATGTATGAAATACGCTTCACAAAATGGACATAGTCGACATTCAAGAAATGTACAAAACAGTCCATTAACTTGCACGATGAACACCGAATGAAAAATGGCGCACCACAGTACCACAGAGGTTAGCACCATCAAGGTCGATGGCTAACTACTCGGTAGTGGCAAAGCGTGCAGGACATTCAGCTAGACATCCGCTCTTAAAGAATGCATACTGAATAATATTAGTGTCGTTAGGGCGATGAAAACTGATGGAATGTGGTGGTATGCAACCAAATACGAAAAAATATGTCGTGGAGCCCATCCTTTGAGACATAGCGACAGGTAGTTCGACAACATGCTTTATATAAACGGAAAAATCAAACATCCAGAGGCTGACTTTGTCCGGTGGTTCCAAGTAGTATGAACAGACATCACAAACTTATCGGGAGGGATAGTTTTCTCTAAGGAAGTGTAATTTTTGTACACAGACTTGGAACGAAGCAAAGTAAGTTATTTTGACCAGCTGCTGGCCGAAAGCACTTCTTTCACCATAATTTTAGTCCTCTTACGCCCATTTTGCCACTCTTGCTTGCTGTGACGTAAATATTCCCTGTTGTCTTTGTACGATTACGCTCATGAGAAAGAATCTTAGGGGGCAGAGCATCTCAAACTTCTAGCAGCATAATAAATAATTTTTTAGCCAATTTGCCATCCATATTAACAGTCGGCGTAATTGCATACGAACGCGCTAAGGCATTTACGTTAGTTGATCTTGATACAATTTGTAGCAGTAATTTCCAAGGTTCCTTTCATATGCATTTCTTCTTCAAACCTCGAGTAGTCGGAGATGGAAACAAATTTCTTACTAAACGGTGGGAAAAGTTTGCTCATATCATCCACAAATTTTCGGACCGATTCCGCAATTTGCTTTCTATTGTGAAGTTGACCCTTTGAAAGCTCGTTATCTTACGTCCTCCAATTCTGTAGCACTTTTTGAACAAATACAATCATCCACTGATTCACTTGAAATCACTGCAATATATGTCGTGCGCAGTTTGATGTGCATGACGTAGTAGGCCATTATCATACACATCCTGAAAATTGTGTCAAGCAGCCTTGAAACGTGCAAACTCAGTTTTTGTAACAAGTGAGCGTTGTTCTCCCTTAAATATCCATAGTTTTTCTTATGCACTACACAGTAATATTGCTGCAGACTCATTTGAAATCTGTTCATAATTGTTTTATTTTTAGTATGCTGTGGATGATCTTCCATGTTCATAATTATGTTTTGTACCCGCTCCTTGGACAACGATTGTCCTTTACTACGTGTCACTGGAGGGGGAATTTGTGGCTCTTTGTCCGACAAGGATGGTGAACTACATGCCTTCGCCGGCCGGAGTGGCCGAGCGGTTCTAGGCGCTACAGTCTGGAACCGAGCGACCGCTACGGTCGCAGGTTCGAATCCTGCCTCGGGCATGGATATGTGTGATGTCCTTAGGTTAGTTAGGTTTAAGTAGTTCTAAGTTATAGGCGATGTAAAGTCCCATAGTGCTCGGAGCCATTTGATTTTTTACATGCCTCCATACCTGTTTCAATATTTCGTTTATTATGCACGTATCACCATCATTGTACTCCACATGTACATCGTTCGCACAGTCGAGCGCATACGACTTCACGAATTCTCCTGACTCATCTACGAGAGAAGCTAATATTTCGTCTGAGACTTCTTTCTCACTCTGCGAAATTCCTTGGGTTCCTTTCTGATAAAATGTCAACTTCGACAACTGTGGTTGTAGATACAATGCAATGTTTGCTTTGTTTAATGTTGCCATTGCTCTGCTTTGTATCAACACTAGAAGCACTGGAGCACTGTTGTTGGTTACTCGCCGACTGAGCAGTTTAACTACGCCTCGTAGCCTCATGCTGTGCTCACCACTGGATATCTCCAATCCCGCCCCCTGTTGCCATTAGCAGCCAATACTGTTGTTGCATGTTAGTCAATATGTGGGGCATCGAGTGCCGTAAACATCACTCGCCTTCTGCGACATCGCACACGAGGGTATCTTTGTTAGCTTGAAAAAAATTAATGTCTTTCACAAATCAAGAGAAACTAGTGTGCTACTTCATTACTGAGAACGCTGAAGGAACGCGAAGAGAATAGTTTATTTGTATGCACCGAGGTATCCCTCCGGACGGCGACCAATAAGATGATGATTCAGCGAACGTGTAAAAACTACTTCATGGATAATCAGCAAGCTTGCAAAGAGCGCAGGGAAGGCAATTAGAGTTCTGGCAGCCGTTGCTCACTATCCACTTGTTACGTCCGAGAAACAAAGTGGCTCCTGTCATCTCAGCCCAGCATCCGTATCACGTGCCACTTCACCAGCAGATTAACCAGTGGGACACCAGAGGACGTGAGGAATACTGTTGTTCCGTTCTGATGTGACACCAGCACAAGAGGTTCTTTCTTCAAAGAACTCTCTTTATCGATGAAACTACTGGTAAGCCGCGCGGTCTTAGGTGCCTTGTCACGGTTCGCGCGGCTCCCTCCGTCGGAGGTTCGAGTCCTCCCTCGGGCATGCGGGCGCGTTAAAGTTCAAATGGTTCAAATGGCTCTGAGCACTATGGGACTTAACATTTGAGGTCATCAGCCCCCTAGAACTTAGAACTACTTAAACCTAACCAACCTAAGGACATCACACACATCCATGCCCGAGGCAGGATTAGAACCTGCGACCGTAGCAGTCGCGCGGTTCCGGACTGAAGCGCCTAGAACCGCTTGTGTAAGTCTAGGGACCGATGACAGCAGTTTGGAACCATAGAACATTACCAAAAATGGCTGTAAGCACTATGGAACTTAACATCTGAGGTCATCAGTCCCCTAGAACTTAGAACTACTTAAAACTTACTATCCTAAGGACATGACACACATCCATGCCCGAGTCAGGATTCGAACGTGCGACCGTAGCGATGGCGCGGTTCCATATTGAAGCGGCCACTGCGGCCGGCAGAACCTTACCACAAATTTCCAAATTTCCAAATTGCTTCTGGTAAGCACCACCCGCGTCAGACTGTCTCCAAAGGGAGACTGAACATCATTCGCGTAGTGAACTTCTTTATTTTAACGGAAGTTAGCTTTATTAAACATCTATTGGGAAAACACTTCCACTTCTATTGAGTACTAAGAAACAGAATACTTTACAGTCATATAAAACTGTACCAGACTGATTAATAGCAAAGAGATTGAACACGAATAATAAAAACTGTAGGGTACAGTAAAAGAGCTAAAACATTCTTTCTCGTAAGAAAACTTAAGATTTACAATCCAAAATAGAGGTATACTCCGCAAATAAGCACCGTATACGTAAATTAGTATAGCGCCGGATGGCGAAGGTGCGCAAGGTACGCTAGAGAAATATCCAGACAAAACTGATGTTAAAAATTGCGTCGTAAATGGCATAAATAGCCAACGGGAATCTTCATTACATTAACAGATCTCAAACCTCTAGTGTTGGGTCAGTACAAAAACAAACAGTGCATACTAGGGGTAAGATTAATAACCATTCAGTTGGCGGAGCCACACATTTAAGTAAATAAATCTAGTAATTACTCAGTTTGTAAAGTAGCCGGTTAACATTTCAACAGTTTGTATGGGCTAGAAATAAAAAATTAAGGAGCGTTGCAGCAGGCGCGCAGTGGTTAAGACATAAACAAATACATCGGCGTGCTTCACAACCCTGTCTTGGCAAGGCGTAGTGGCTCGGAAAGATTAAGTGGTGCAGAACCACCTGCACTCGGCTGCTTATTCTGTCGAGTGCGAACTTGGCTCCGCCTTCGGACGCTGTGCCTGCTCTATCGACCAGGCAGATGACACCCAAGTACCACCAAAAGAAACACAAATGGTTGTCTCCTTAACAGAGTAACAGATAATTTAAGACAGGAATTGGGCCAGGCGTCTAATAGGCAATCAAAGCTACAGCAACAAGAAAAACGGGTAATTATTTTTCAATGAGTTAACGGAGTGAAATCAGTGATACTTATAAGTCGAGGGCGAGAGGTATACAAGTAACCACCACGCGGAGCGGAACGGTAAACGTCAAGCAAACGCGTTCGGTTGCCTAACGAACCCCTGACTAGCAGCATATAGAGCATAACCATTTGATTAACACTTCGAAATTTGGGGTAAGGTCTTATGGGACCAAACTGTTGAGGTCATCGCTCCCTAAGCCTACCCACAACTTAATCTAACTTAAACTAACTTATGCTATGGACAACACATACACCCATGCCCGAGGGAGGACTCGAACCTCCGACGGGGGAGCCGCACGGACAGTGACAAGAGTAACGTATGAGATAGTAGGAAGAAACGCAACATGAAGCCCTCACTGAAAGAAACTTAATAATTAAGATAAAAGAGCTCCACCCTTAGAAAAAAAAAGAACGCAAACTTGGTAGCATAAAGACGCAATAATACAATAAATGTAACTGTGCGTTCCAGTTATAGTACATGCAGAACGTTGCACACGAAATGAACCCACGTAATATATACACGCACGCCGCCAAAAATCCGACGCCTTGCAGCAACCAATTGAGTAGTTGCGACCGAACTTCGTAAATAACGCTCAGACTGTAGCATTAAATTACGAACCAAATTCAGTAGTTTCATAGCAATGCAAGAGCAACTTTCCTGATATAGAATAGCACGTGTGTCTCGAACAAACAATCAGAAACTACGGAACTAAACAGTCACATTACTGGTACAGGAAATGGCAATTATAGCTATGGTTACTGTCGATGTTCGGCTCACTAGCATTCGGTAAACCAAATCGGAAACTCACCAGACATATCCGTACAATGATCGAGGGAGGACAGCGTGGAGCCGACACACAACTTCAACACAGCGGCGGTCCGCCTCCACGACAGGTCGGTCGCTGAAGCACACAACGGTACGCGCCCCATACTTCCAAAGGTTTGCAGCCGGCCGCAACCGGAGTACTAATGGTTCGCACTCCAGGAAACCGCCTGAATGTCTCTTCCTGGTATCGCTGCTATGCTCAAAGTCTATGACTGTAACTGCCGCACTTGTACTAGCCGGGACACTACTCGCCTCACCCCGAGCGCACTGTTTCACCTCCCCGTTCTCCCTCTGCCCTCGCGCCTCCGATCCCCGCGTGAGCCACGGCCACCTAATTCAAAGATGCTCTGCTACAGACCATGGCGCGACTTATCGATCGTGCAACGGTTCGGCTGCCTTTACAGATCACGGAAAGCTGAATCTGTCCAAGGTGCATTATGGGCCTCTGAGACACCGCACTGGCTGAGACAGGCTGAACATCAGAGGCCATGGAGTGTGTACGTTTGATCCCGGAGGGAGACTAACTTATTCGCCAGTATGTAATTGAAGAGACCTTGTCGGGTAGAAGACATTTGCAGTTTCTTTCTCAAGTGCTACCGCCTTTCCTACAGGAAGTACCACAATGGTGCCCGACTCACTACTTACTTGGGTCTAGCGAAGCGCTCACCTTGCACTTTCCTGGTATCTGCAGAGGATGTGAAACGTCATGAACTGGCCTGCACGTTCATCTGATTTGACGCTACTGCACTCTTTTCTCCGAGCTAAGCTCAAAGGTAAAGCTTCTAAAAATTACTGCAGCAGTCTGCCCAGAAGTCCTTGCACCAGCGACTGCAAACGATTACTGCAGTAAACAGTGGGCGTTTCCAAACACTTGTTGACATAATTTTAGTTCATGCAATTTTGTCATATGATGACATGGTTGGAGAATTTTAGTTTCAAGAATTCTGTTGCGCTTTCCTTTCTTTTTGCCATTACTAATATAATTTTGGAGTTAAAGTGTGTCTCGACATTAAACCCATCGCGCGACATTATTTAATGATATTAAATATTGACATCTTGGGTTGTCGGGTGTTCTGCCGGATATCAGCGTCGTACTTGCACGATATTTCCGTCACGTCGCTCGTAACCTTCAACAGATGCGATCTGAGACTGCTCCTCGAGTGGACCTGGTCCATAGGCATACATACTGGACCAGGTCCACTCGAGGAGCAGTCTCAGGTCGCATCTGATGAAGGTTACCAGCTACGTGACCGAAATATCGTGCAAGTACGACGCTGATATCCGGCAGAACACCCGACAACCCAAGATGTCATTAGATCGCCGGGAAAGCCTGAAGAGTTACATCTTAAATATTATTTAGACGTCTAGTTCCGTAGGATCAAATTGAGGAGCAGATCTCCAAGGTCATGGAAGGTGTCAGTACATGGAATTACAACATAAAATTAATAACAGATAAAATAAAATGTTTATGAACCCGAGAACAGTCAATCCGTAAGTTTAAGTAAACGCAATCAACAACATAACATAAGAATCACCTTAATTTTTCAAGGAACTCCTCAACAGAATACGGAAACTATTGACTTTAGATTTGAAAGCGCGTTGATTATAGATAAGATTTTTGAACACTTGTTGTAGCTTATTGAAAATGGATGCAGCAGTATGCCGCACATCTTTCTGCACAAGACTTAAGGAAGTGCGATCCAAATGCAGATTGGATTTCTACCGGGTATTAACTGAGTGAATGATGCTAATTCTTGGGGACAAGCTGATATTATTAACAAGAAACGAGAGTAAAGAATATATATATATATATATATATATATATATATATATATATATATATATATATATATATATATATATATATATAGAGAGAGAGAGAGAGAGAGAGAGAGAATGAGAGAGAGGCCAATGTTAAAATACCGGTAGTGAACAGGGGTCGACAAGAGGTTTCTCGAACTTACGCCACTCATTGCCCGAACTGCCACTTTATGAGCCAAAAATATCCTTTTAGAATGATAGGAGTTACCCCAAAATATAATACCACACGGCATAAGCGACTGAAAATAAGCAAAGTAGACTAATTTTCGTCTCGAACGATAACTTACTACAGATACTGTTCGAATAGTAAAAATAGCAGCATTAAGTCTTTGAACAAGATCCTGAATGTGAGATTTCCATGACAGCTTACTATCTAGCTTAATACCTAGAAATTTGAACTGTTCAGTTTCACTAATCATTTGTCCATTCTGTGAAATTAAAACTTCGAGTTTTATTGAATTGTGTCTTAGAAGCTATAGAAACTGAGTCTTACTGTGATTTAGCGAACAGCCCTGTCGCAGTGGTAACACCGGTTCTCGTCAGATCACCGACGTTAAGAGCTGTCGGGCTGGGCTAGCACTTGGATGGGTGACCATCCGGTCTGCCGAGCGCTTTTGGCAAGCGGGGTGCACTCAGCCCTTGTGAGGCAAACCGAGGAGCTACTTGACTGAGAAGTTGCGGCTCCGGTCTCGTAAACTGACATACGGCCAGGAGAGCGGTGTGCTGACCACATGCCCCTACATCTTCGCGTCCAGTGACCAATGCGGGGTGAGGATGATACAGCGGCCGGTCGGTTTCGTGGGCCTTTCAAAGCCCGTTCGGTTGAGTTTATTTTCCTCAAGCCATGAACTTATGTCATGAACTGCACTATTTGAAACAGAGCCTATGTTGCACACAACATTCTTTACTACCGTGTTAATGTCATCTGCAAACAGAAGTATTTCAGAATTACCCGTAATACTAGAGGGCATGTCATTTATATAAATAAGGAACAGAAGAATCCCCAACACTGATCCATGGGTCAGCCCCCCCCCCCCATTTGACCGAACCCCGCTCAAACCCCGCATCATAGCCATTCTCGACACTGTGGATAATGACCTTTTGCTGCCTGTCGTTAAAGTAAGAGGTGAACCAATTGTGAGCTACTCCCCATATTCCGTAATGGTCCAACTTCTGGAAGAATATTTTTCGATCAATGCAATCACAACGCAATCAAACGCCTTAGTTAGATCAAAAAATATGCCTAGTGTTCTAAACCATTTGTTTAATCATCTAGTACCTCACAGAGAAAAGAGAATATGGCATTTGCAGTTGTTAAACGACTTCTAAAGCCGAACTGTACATTTGATAGCAAATTGTGTGATATAAAATTATCAATTATTCTTACATACGCAGCTTTTTCAATAACTTCAGCAAACACTGATGTCATAGAAACAGATCTAAAATTGTCTAATTATTCCTTTTTCCCTTTTTATAAAGCGGCTTTACTACTAAGTACTTTAATCGTCCGGGAAACTGAGCATTCTTAAAGGAAAAATTACAAATGTGGCTAAATACAGGGCTATCATGTGCAGCACATTACTTTAATATTCTGCTAGGCATTGCACCATATCGATGAGAGTCCTTAGTCTTCGGAGATTTAATTATTAACTCAGTCTCCCCCTTGTCAGTGTCACAGAAGTGTATTTCAGACATCAGTCTCGGAAAGGCATTTTCCAAGAGAGTTATACGATTCCCTGTATTAACTAAATTTTTGTTTAATTGACCAGCAATGTTAAGAAAATGTTTGTTAACTACTGTACAGATATCTCACTTATCAGTAACAGAAATATTTTTGCTACGAACTGACTTTATATCGTCGAAGTTGTGCTGCTGACCAGACACTTCCTTCACAACTGGCCTTATGGTTTTAATCCTGTGAATTAGCCATTCTATTTGCCTACCACATACTCTTTGCCTTCCTAATAACATTTTTAAGCACCTTACAATACTGATCGTAATGGGCTACTGTAGTTTGATTGTGACTATTTCTAACGTTTTGACATAATTCCCGCTTATGAGATCCTTATCTCACTAGTCAGCCACCAGGCCTGCCTTTTACTGTTAGTACCCCTTTTTCTAAAAGGGGTACTAATGAAAAGCAACCCTCACAGAGCATGAGAAATATGTTAAGGAAATCATTATATTTGTCATCTGTGTTATCGGAACTATTAACATCCTGCCACTCTTGTTCCTTAACGAGGTTAAAAAAAAAGTCTCTGCTGCCAGTGGATTAGCTTTCCGACGTAGTTTGCAATTATATGTGACATTTGGTTGAGTACAAAAGCCTTTTAGTGTTAAAATTAGTGCATCATGGTTATAAAGGCCATTCACCCATTTACTAACAGAATGTCCATCTAGTAATGAAGAATAAAAATATTGTCTATGGCTATGCTACTGTTCCCCTGCTCCCTAGTTGGAAGAAACGTAGCTTAATCAGATCATAATAGTTTAGGAGACGTACCAACATCCTTTTTCTTGCACAAACATATACAAAATTAATAATGAAGTCACCACATAGAAGAATGTTTTCGTACTTCCTATAAAGTGAACCAGGAACCCTCTCTAGCTTGAGCAGAAATGAGTTAGGGGTGTCTATAAACAACAACAATTAGATGTTTAGTTTCATCAAATTTAACTGCCCCTGCACAGCATTGAAATGTCTGTTCATTGCAGTGCCATGATACGTCTATGGACTAAAACGAATACTGTTTTTTACGTACATGGCCACTTCCCCCACGCTCCAAATAACTCCTTGAAAAACAGACAGCTAATCTGTGTACCTCAATTCTCTATCTTACAAATAGATTCAGTTTTTGACGGGCATCTTTCTTTTAAGACTCAGGCAAGAACAAGAGCGGAACTGTTACCTTAGTTAATTGGTGAACCAATCTTAGATGCCATCTCCTTTGCCTTCCAGTAGTTTCGGCTGTCTTACGACATGTAGCCAAGTATGAGTAGCATCAGTTATTGTTCTGCAGTACTCTGCTTTTGTAAGTAGACTCTATCGTTAGCTACGTCAAGTTGGAACTCCTCATCACCCTGTCGCAACAGTTCCAAAGAACACAAACTTTCAAAAAGGCAACAATCCTTCCATATTCAAAATAGATATATCGAGTTGCAAATATTGTAATTTGTCCAAAAGAGTTGTCGGATTTTCAAGAGGGATTCGCCATTGAATTTTCTCTTGAAATAAGATACTAGATGTTTATACCAGTATCTCTGGGTTTCCCGGCAATATGTTGACATCTTGAGGTATCGGATGTTCTGTCGAACGTCAGTATAGTCCATGCATGATATGTCGACAACGTGACTCATTGTCTTCACCAGGTGCTATCTGAAACTGCTAGTCGAGTGGAAACGGGTCCAATATTTATATCTGCTGTCTCCTGTCTCCATGGTCTGTTCCAGTCGCACTACCTGCGGTCCGTTCCCACAAGAATCGTCCTGAGACGTTCCGTCTTTGGTCCAGCTCCTAAGCCAGGAGCTGGTGTTCTGTTATTGGTACAGTGGTGCTCCGTCTGGCGTTCGTTCCCCATGTCCGTGTTATCAGTTCTTTTTGTTGAGTTCTGCTGCTGCAACCGTTGCGTTTTTAGCAGCTCCAGTACTGGATCCCAGACTTCGTTGAGTTGGCACCCAGTGTCACGATTCCTGAGCTTTTCCGCTACCCTTATGACTCTCTTATAACACTATCCCAGTGACTGCGAACCTGTTTCAGAACCATCGTTTTTTCATAGATAATAGTATGATTAACTTCTAGATTGTTGTTCTTGGCATCTGATGCCCACTGGCCTACTTCTTTGGCCAGATTATACATTGTTTCACAATTCATTGCGAGAGAACAGAATTACGGTATATTAAACAGTTCAGGAAATATCTGAGCTGAACTATTTACCTGGATCACGCTGTGTGTGGGTCCGTCCCGAACCTATATCCAGCTCTGTGTCTTGTATGTTTGTTTCTACAATGATACACTTTTTCCGATTACAATGAGAACTGTAACTTTCCCTGTATAATCGTCGGGCCTTCCGAGCACAACAGCGTGTTACGCCGTACACAGTGAGTGGCCAAAGCATGAGAAGACACTGGGTCACGAAGCGGCTGTCGGCTGCCTATGCACTGCGTTCGTCTCCCTACAGTCTACATCTACATGACTGTTCTGCAATTTACACTCGAGTACCTGGCAGAGTTCATCCAACCACTTTCATACTATTTCTCCAACGTTACGAAGAGTATGCGGGAAAACAAACCCTTAAAAGTTTCCTTACGAGTTCTGATTCCTCTTACTTTATTATGATTATCATTTATCCTTATGTAGATGGATGTCAAGTAAATATTTTCATATTCCGAGGAGAACGGCGAAGATCTCGCCCCAACTCGCGTATCATATCTGTGTCAAACTCTGTCCTATTTCGTGAAAATGGAAAAGCAGCTACCCTTCTCTCTGCTTTTGCGGTATTCTCCGTCAATCATATCCGGTAACGATCCCATACCGCACATCAGTTTTCAGCAGAGAACGGCCAAGCGTAATATAGGCAGTCTCGTTAGCAGACCTGTTACATTTTCTAAGTGTTCTGCCAATAAAACGCCATGTTCGATTCGCCTCTATCGTAACGTTATCTATGTGACCACTCTACTTTCAGTTGTTCGTATTTGTAATCCCTACATATTTAGTTGAATTGACAGCATTTAGATTTTTGTGGTTTATCGTGTTACCGTAATTTAACGAATTCCTTTTAGTACTCATGTGAATGACCACACACTTCTCATTATTTAGGGTCAACTGTCACTTTTCATGACCTACAGATAACTTGTCTGATCACTCTGCAATTAGTTTTGCTCTTCTGATAACTTTACTAGACGGTGAATGACAGCATCATCGACAAAAATCTAATATGGCTGCTCAGATTGTCTTCTAAATAATTTTTGCAGATTAAGAACAGCAGAGGGCCTCGGGGGAACCCCAGATACCACTTTTGTTTTAATCGACGACATTCCGTCAATTACGGCGACACCTACCTCTCTGACACGAAATCATGAATCCAGTCACACAGAGACGACACTCCATAGGCAAGCAATTTCATTACTCTTTGCAGAAATGGATTCCTGACCTAGCACATTCAAGTTAGTACAGCGGCATAGTAGAACGTCAATCACCCCAAATGGTACTGCGGAGGTAGCGTGACATCCATTCGTCAAACTATCGTCTCTATGGCAACGCCTGTATTGCTGCAGCTATATAGGGGACTGTTGTTTCCGTCTGACGCCATTAGTGCAACGCAGCTGAAGGTCGGCGACCATGTCGCTAGGTGTCAGGTTCCTTCTTAAGCCGACTCGACTGCAGACGCCGTTAGTCTTTGAAACGTGAACAGCGTAACCTGTGATATACTACCACCCGTGACTCGTGCACCGATTGCCACACCAAGTTCAACGTCTGTTACCTCGTGACGTGCTGCCATATATACCACACTCGCCTGTGACAGACTGCTAAAGACGTCGTTTTTCCACACGACCTATGCACCTAAGCAAGTCGTACGCAGCACATAATCAGATTGGTTAATTAGTTACCTAGTTTTATGTTCTACGAAGCCGACCTCGGGAAAGATAAATTTGGATCCCGGAGAAATGTAGGAACATGCGAGGCAATATTTACCCTATGACTTTTCGTAGAACATAGATTAAGGAAAGATAAACCTACGTTTATAGCATTTGTAGACTTAGAGAAAGCTTTTGACAATGTTAATTGGAATACTTTCTTTCAAATTGTAAAGGTGGCAGGGGTGAAACACAGGTAGCGAAAGGCTATTTACAATTTGTACAGAAACCAGATGACAGTTATAAGGGTCGGGGGAACGAGTGGGATGTAGTGGTTGAGAGGGAGTGAGACAGGGTTGTAGCCCATCCCCGAAGTTATTCAACCCGTATATTGAGCAAGCAGTAAAGGAAACCAAAGAAAAATTTGGAGTAAGAATTGAAGTCCAGGGAGAAGAAATAAAAACTTCGAGGTTTGCCGACGACATTGTAATTCTGTCAGAGACAGTAAAGGATTTGGAAGAGCAGTTGAACAGAATGAACAGAGTCTTGAAGAAAGTTTATAAGAATAACATCAACAAAAGCAAAACGAGGATGATGGAATGTAATTTTATTAAATCAGGTGAAGATGAGCGAATTAGATTAAGAAATTAGACACTTAAAGTAGTAGATGTGTTTTGCTATTGGGGGAGAAAAATAACTGATGATGGTCGAAGTAGGGAGGATATAAAATGAAGACTGGCAATGGGAAGAACAGCATTTCTGAAGTAAAGAAATTTGTTAATAACGAGTATAGATTTAAGTGTCAGGAAGTCTGTTCTGAAAGTATTTGTATGGAGTGTAGCCATGTATGGAAGTGACACATGGACCATAAACTGTTTAGAAGGTTTCGAAATGTGGTGTTACAGAAGAATGCTGAAGATTAGATGGGTAGATCATGTAACTAATGAGGAGGTACTGAATAGAATTGGGGAGAAGAGAAATTTGTGGTACAACCAGACTGAAGAAGGGATCGGTTGGTAGGACACTAGTTTAGTACTGGAGGAAAGTGTGGGGGTAAGATTCGTAGAAGGAGACCAAGAGATGAATACAGTAAGCAGATTCAGAAAGATGTAGGTTGCAGTAGTTACTCGGAGATGAAGAGTCCTGCACAGGATAGAGCAGCATGGTGAGCTGCTTCAAACCAGTCTTTGGAGTGATGACCAAAACAACAACAACAACAACAACAATGGTGTATAACGACTCATTTTGCTGTCATATTTAAATATGGCTACACGTTTTTTCATGCAGTCGTGAGTATGTAATTCCTATCAACTACCTTTTAGATATTACATACACAGAAATTATTGTACAGCATAGGAAGAATTGACGAGGAGAAACTTTTTCAGTTTGTTATGAAATTTATCTTTGCTGTCAGACCTTTTGTATCATTGGGTAAGTGATGAAAAATTTTGGTGGCATCATAGTGCACCGCTTTTGTCTAGAGACAACATTAAAATAAAATAATGGATGTAATTTCTTCTTCTGGTATTGTAATTATGCACATCGTTATTCGGTTTTAACCGCAGCGGTTTATTTGCAACAAAAGTTTTTAAGAGATAAGTATACTGTGAGGCAATAGACAAAGCGTGTATTTGATTAAACAGTTGTCTAGAAGGTGATCCTGTCTGAGGACCATCTGTACAAAGTGCCCGGTGTGAATGGTCTTAGATGATAAAGAAAGCAAGAGTTACAAACAAAATACCTGTAGTAGCCTCAAAAGTAATCACCATTGGGTACAATACACTTCTGATAAAGATTGTGGAGCTGTTGGAAACTGTGAGCAAACGCTTTAGTGGAATCGGTCGAAGCAGTGTGGTCACCCGACGTTTGATATCCGCAAGATCTGCGAATTTTCGTGAACAATAGAGTTTACATTGTCTTAGCTTATGTTTATCTCTTATGTTGCCATTCTCAAAGACTGCCGCCGATCATCCGCAAGAATCCGTGACAACTCGTGTCATTGCCAAATGGAGCAGCGCGTTAACGTGAAGTTTTTCTTCTAGTTAGGGAAATCGGCGATGGAGACTCGTGGAATGTTGGTGCAAGTGTACAGTGTTGAGGCGATGAGTAGCTAGAGTATGAGTGGTTTAGATGCTTTAGAGACGGAAAGGACGGCGTCGGCGATGGGTCGCGTTCGGGACAACACGCGCAATCGCGCACAATATCGAATGAGTGCGACTGATGCTTGGGGATGATCGGCAGCTGTCTTTCAGAATGAGTACACAAAGTCTGCCCAAAGTAGCCGAGTGGTAGGCGGCACGGTAGCTCAGCGTGTTCGGTCAGAGGGTTAGCTGCCCTCTGTAATAAAAAAAAAACTGAGTTAATGAATCACCTATCAACTCGAACAAGCGTCATTGGACATCCGCCGGAACAAACAGAACGAACACTTACGAACAAAATGAGATTAAAAAAGAAAGTGGTCAGCGTGACAGAATGTCGATCCTAAGAGCCCGGGTTAGATTCCCAGCTGGGTCGAAGATTGTCTCCGCTCAGGGACTGGGTGTTGTGTTGTCCTAATCATCATCATTTCATCCCCATCGACGCACAGTTCGCCGAAGTGTCGCCAACTCGAAAGACCTGCACCCGCGGACGGTCTACCCGACGGGAGGCCCTAGCCACACGGCATTTACATTTATTTTTAGTACATAAGAACTGAACTTTAGCAAGACAGTGTAAGCACTATTCTTCACTAACATTCGCAGACGTTGCCAGTACCCGGCAACTCCTTGACCACGGTGCTTCGGATGAGTCCTCAAGAACGTTTGCTGACAGCTTCCAATAGCTTTACATGTCAGAAGTGTGTTGTAGCTAATGGTGATTACTTTCAAGCCCAGCAAAGGTGTTTTGTTTGGAACTCTTGTCTCCTTTATTCCTGAGAAAATTCACCGAAATTTTCAGGCGCACCTTGTATAGATCGCGTTTATTGGAGATCTTTCTAATGGACACATACTAAACGACTATATTGTTTTTCAAGTTAGCACCACCATCGTCGATGAGGCAGAAACCCGTTTATTGTAGAAGATATGCAGTTCACAAAAACTTGCCCTCGGGCACGCCGCTCACAGAAGACCTCGTACCGCAGAAACTGAATCCTTGTCTCAAAATACTCTGTCTTCTACAGTCAATGTAATATTGACTTTAAGTACTTGGAACTAGCAGTGTGTGAATTTAAAATGGTGATGGAGAAACGCAGTATGTGGAAGGCAATGAATAAATTAAGGACAAACGTTAGTGTACATTAAGACTAGCTGCATGGCAGACAATGCGTTAGGAAACTAGTTCCAGTCTTCTGAGTCCGCAGGTAGTGGTGGCGAGGCGACGGACTGAGACGACTCCAGGGGTGAAACAAGTCCCCCCCCGGGCGAGCTCTGTAGCCGGCTACAGCGCGCTGGCTGTTCACCCTGGCAATCACAACCAGCGACTGCTCCCACTCAGGTTAGTTGCGGGCAGCCTATCAAACGGCTTGCAGGGGCATCAACAATTTTAAAGATTTTTTACCTTAGACTGAAATGTTTTCGTTGGGTCTCATTTCAATTTCTTAATTTTATTTTGTGAAAGGAGCTTTTTTGGTTTGTCAATGTATTGCTTTTTTCTCCATAAGGACAACTGTATTTCCTTTGTCTGCTTTGGAAATAATGATGTTTTCATTTTGGAATTTATTTCTGAGTTCGCTGAGTGCTACAGAGGCTTTATTTGTCTTTCTGCTTTCTCATGTCTGTTATAATTTTATGTATTTCTTTTTATCTGTTCTCTTGTTAGCGCAGTGTTCACACTGATATTTTCACATTTCTCTCCCCATTATAGATTTGCTTCTGATGTATCATAAGGTTTATCTATTTTTCATCTACTTTGGTGTTCACATTATATTTCAATCCATTTTCTAATAGCTCCTTTTCTTCATTTCTTTCGTTGTGTGGCTGTGAGATTTACCAATCTTGGGTAACATTGGTATTTGTGCTTCGGTAGTCTATAGTTCATGTTTTTGTGTTGTGTTTGTTGTCTCAAGAGCTGTGTTATCTCTTTCTTATGTATTTCTTAAGTTTCTTTCATGGTTGTGTCTATATGACTTTCAACTTTGTTGATCAGATAAGACAAAAATTGCAGTATAGTTGAAATTATTTGCAAGCTGTTACTGAATTTTTCTAACTTGGAGGTTTCCTTTTTTTATTTCCTTTTTTAGTGTAGAGAATTAATTTCGTAACGTAGCCATACTTTCTGTGCTGCTTGCTTAGTCTTTTGACGGCCAGTCGAACTGTTTTTAATCGTCACATCGATGTAATTACGTACAAGGTTATTGTATTGACAAATATTGTGATCTTTATGTGTTCCATGGTGTTATTAACGCTGAGATGTAGTCTTCTGAATCTGTGGTAGAGGCCAGCTGGAAATGCCTGGCAAGGCTTATACTGTATATGCAGTTGCTGCGAAACTGACCACAACAAGAAACGTATTATTAAATGAGCCCTGCCAGATAAATCCAGTCGGTATCTACAACATTTCAGAAGACTACACAAAAAATCCATAAAACAATACAACACATAAAGTTCAACAGTTCAATAACCTTATACCTAACTACAAGAGTGTTCTGAAAAGAAACGCCTCCGAATATTTTATGTGGAAACTCTAAAAGCTTTTTAACCCCTCTACTATCAGAATTTTTTTGTTACACTGAGTACCACTGGGGTCAATTTGACCTCAAGTAATTAACACAGGATATATTGCCAGTATTTTATTTATTTTAATGAAGTGACATAAAAGTATACATTACTGATTGAAACCAGGTAAACTATGTATAAAAGCATTTACAGATCTCGTCTTAATCCTTGATTACATTTAAAACAAAGCAACTCTTCACATTTAAAACATAGAATCTCTGAATGTTGTTTACAGACAAAAGAAAAGCATCTTCTGCATGTTTTTGAATGTTTTTCTATCCACTGAACATTCGCATAGGGAGCACTGTCCACATTCTGTCCCCGTACGCACTTCTGCTGGAGGAGGAAGACGAGGAAGAGAAGCTTTGCTGCGCCGACTTCTGTTTTTCTGCACTAGACTTGTTCTCAGTTCCAGAAGGAATTCTCTTCCTTTGTAGTTTTTTTAAATTCCAGTCAGGATTTAAGTCCATCCTAATTATGAAAGCGTTTAAGGCACTAATATCCAAAATATTATAGAAAATAGCCATGGGCCATCTTCTTGTCATACATTTTGTGGTGTAGATCCTGACTAACTTGTCAGTTGTGTCTACACCTGATTTAGTTGCACTATATTCTAGGACCATAATAAGTTTTGCTGCTTCTCCGTCCCCTATTTTCTCTCTGAAATGCAGTACTCAGCAGTGTCACTATCTTACCCTTTTTTGGGCAATAGGAAACTAGTGTAGCTGATTCCTGGAATCCAAAGAGACATGAAGCTGCAGTTCTTCCCCTTGCTTCGATAAATTCTACAGGTAGTTCACGACGACATTTTCTTAGTGTCCCTAGCGTAATCATTTGATTTCCTTCTAATTCCTTTGCCAACACCAAACTTGTATAGAAATTATCTGTTGTGATATTTTTACCATTCTTGCATGAATGTTCTGTAGATTCTAACACTAATCTTTTTCCGATTTATTTCTCTAGGCTGG
Organism: Schistocerca piceifrons; assembly: GCF_021461385.2. Classification (NCBI taxonomy): domain Eukaryota; kingdom Metazoa; phylum Arthropoda; class Insecta; order Orthoptera; family Acrididae; genus Schistocerca; species Schistocerca piceifrons. The sequence continues at coordinate 278,414,516 of NC_060143.1, read as the reverse complement.
CCTTCGTCCTTTCGTGGGTACACCTGCAGGTGTGTAACATAGTAATTAGTGCTGCCACATGCAGCCCATACCTTTATACCATACTTTCCAGGTTTTGAGGGGATGTACTGGCGAAATGGATATCTACCCCTAAAAGTTACTTCTTGTTCATCAACTGTAATAATCTCGTGTGGTTAAGTGTGCATTATGTAACGTGCTTACCCACTGTTCAAACAAATCCCTTACAACAGCCAATTTATCAGGGCTACGATTCTGTCACCGATGCTGTTTATCATCAAACCGAATACAGCGTTAAGCGGTTCCTAGCTATAGAACTATTGAAAATAGGTCGACCACGCTCTTCGTTCGGTAAATTCACTATGCCACCATTGTGACCTTTGTACACTTACGCAAAAATAAGACGTCCAAGAAAGCACTGAAATTCTTCTCTATCAAGATCTATCCATATGTTACCGAAAGTAATGTTACCTTCTTTGTTGGCCCACTTCAAAATAATCTGGAAAGTTCTGGGTTTCATAAATAATTCAAATGCTGACTGCACAGTATTTACGTTCCTTACAGCATGCCTCGTGAGACCTGGAGCCATCTTCAGTATATTTCGTGCTGGCTGACTCCCACGTAATCTAACAGGATTTTTTCCACATGTTTCATTTCCATTTCTCTACCTGAAAAAATGGGGTTACTATTTCCATATATACTTACATATTATTGTTATTAGTACTGCCATTAAAGTTTTTGCAAATGTATGGTAGATCATATATACTTACTTGAAAACATTTTCATTTGAGATGTCAGCAACGTCATGAAGTAGACTTTCCAAATCTTCAACATCATCATCAGAATCTCCAGTTGATGCACTACCTCCAGAAATAACAGCATCAATCTCTTCATCGTCATCAGAAGGTATATTTCCTAATTCCTCTTCTTCATTGAAATTGATTGTATTTCAGTGCTTCTCAAACGTATTCTAGTCATAATGTAGTTCTTGCACACGCTGAGACAAAACACTAGCAACAACTGAGGCAATGCACAATAGACAACAACGACAAAAGTTGGTATAAATAATACGTGGGAAATGTTAGTTTCATTGTTGCAGATGTTTCGTATAACAACTGTTCAACGTACCATTCGTCATTTTGTTTTCATAATGTTAGATTCAAGGAAGAATCCCATGAATAAACTTCAATATGTATTAAATGTAAAACTGAACAACACGTCATTGCATACAAGCAACTTAGAGAGACAGTCATAAATTTTGTAAATGATCCTTTTGAAAACAAGCGATATACATACTTAAACGTTATTAATATTCTACGTCTTTACTCCACATGTCTATAAATTTGCAGGCCTCTAACATTCGAGGGGTCCGAATTGTAGCATGTAACAGGGCGGTGTGTAACCTGAGTATATCGGTGTATGAAAAGATGCGTGGTGTCATAATCAGTTCATAAACAGATATAATCTTCTCTTAAAATTTTAACTCGATAATGCAAGTATTAACGTTATGTGTGTCTTGCGGTAGCATAACTAACGTCGCTCCAATACCGGGAATTTATTCTTCCAGTATTTAAGAAAGAGTGCTTAGCGACTTCCAACGAACTTTAAACATAATTTCGAACCTTTTCTAACTTTTTCCTCACTTACGTGTTTAACCTCAAATATTTAACACATTAATACATTTGTAAATCAGTCAGATATTTGAAGCTGTTTTATAGTGTGTTCTTTAAAGAAAAGTCTTACCATTCATATGGCACTACATAATTTTAAAATATATTTTGTTGCAAACTATAGATGGCCACCCGACATACTTTGGAAGAGAGAAGGAAGGTAGCAGCTTGGATGGAAGTGTTTGGGTCACCCACAATAGTAACAGAAAAGTTTCATAAGGATCATCCATGCCGTTTAGCTGTCCGTTGACTGCATGAGGAATTTGTGCGCACCGAGTCAAAGGAAACAATGGACGTCCGAAAAATATTCGAACGCAAGATAACATCATAACTGTTTAAGGCAGAATGATTAGTAGTCCAGGAAAGTCAAACGTGAGATTAGTGTCGGAAACCGGAATGACGCGTACAAGTGTCTTAAGAATTCGATCTGGGAATGAAACCCTACCACATTCAAACGATACAGGCCCTGTCCGACGCCGATACAATTGTTCGTTTACGAGCTTCAGGAGTGTTATTAGAAATGACGCACATAGACATTAATGTTGTATTTCTTCTGTTGGATGAAGCCACATTTCACGTCAGCGGCAACGTGAGTAAGCATCATTGCACCATTGTGAGTACAGGAAATCCGCATGAAATAGGAGAGTACACTCGATTCACTCTGAAAGTTAACGTATGGTACGGTTATTTCGAAATTTGGAGTACTTGGTCCATTTTTGTCGCAGAATTTTGTTAGTGATAATATTCCCTTCGGTGTCGTGACATCAGCTTACTGTAGCAAGATGATGAACCAAGATATTATTCCTTAGAGGTTGGACGTTGCCTGGATGAACCATTTGGCTGACGCTTGAAATGGAAGAGGTGGACCTTTGGCATGGCCATCACGGTAACACGGTTTGAATCTGTGTGATTTCATGGTGCAGAGAATGGTGAAAGAAAACGTGTATACCACAAAACCTACTGACATTAATTATATTAAAGAACCCGTAACACAAGTTGCCCGCTCTCCATCCGTAGAAATATGTGAACGAGTTACGGCCTGCGCGATGAAAAAACTTCGCAAATGCACTGAGAATCGAGGAGTAGAGGTCGAAGAAGTGCAGTAGCCTCATTTGCACATGTGTACACAGTATTTGCTTCCAAATTAAACAGATAAAATAAAATAAGAATAAAGTAAGAAATAACAATAAAATAAATCAAAATAAAAGTAAATCCTAAATAGGGGGAAAATCTTTTTGGACAACTCTATACACGGGATTTTGATTCCGTAAAGACTCGGGTGATACTGGTTAGCAGTTGCACCATTTAACTTACGTCAGTTTCCAAATTAAACAAATAAAATAAAATAAGAATAAAGTAAGAAATAACAATAAAATAAATCAAAATAAAAGTAAATCCTAAATGGGGGAAAATCTTTTTGGACAACTCTATACACGGGATTTTGATTCCGTAAAGACTCGGGGGATACTGGTTAGCAGTTGCACCATTTAACTTATGTCATCAAATTATTCCCTGTAATCCAGCAACTAGTTCTTTATTGATGCACTCATTACAAACGACAACGTTCGGATACGCTTTCACAAATAATACACTTCAGCCCTTTCTGTTAAAAATATGAAGTCATTCTGTTCTGTCGTATTGAAGCGTTCAGAGTAGAAGAATTCAGTCCTAATGGTTTCGCAACGGCCCAGAAACTTAGAATATGTTCGAGAAACAAAAATGAAGCAAAGAACTAGTTTTCTAACGACAGAATAAGGTCGCGGCCGGAGCAAGGAATTATACATGAATGCAGACCAGCAGCAAGCAGTCTTGTTATTCTGTGCGACACGTGTTTTCAGATTTCAGCGAGAAACCATTTCTATCGGACCGCCTGTGACGGCCTCATTGCGTCAGACCAGTTGTCTGCCGTCTATGTCCGAATTAATTTACTGTCCAGCATATTGCCTCTTATCATGTCTTTCTGGTCGCTATTACAGATGTCTCCTGAATCTCTAAGTGATGCCGTACCTGATCAGCGACGATTTCAGTTTATGCAAGATACTACAGAGACTGGTAGACTACAACTGACACTCGGCGAGATTGCAGTCCGACTTTCAATGTGGGCTTGCACCATCACGAGCGACAGCGAAAATTCATACCATCCTTATTCGGAGCCCGATTACTGCCAGTTATCTTTTACGAGAGCTGTCACATTGGGCAGTAAACAACTTTTGAAGTGGAAATATTTTCAGCTACGCGCACCATAACGACACCTGCGTATCCCCCTGATACATGTAAACGCCCGTAATTTCGGAACTCCGCTATGAAGTATGTCTACCATTTTAACATTCAAAATGGTTACGTCAAAAGGGCAGTGGCTTAATCTACGAAGCCAACGATTTAAAGCACTTCTGTATTCAAAACATCGTTTAGGTTGAGAATAATGTCGAGTTACTGGAAACAGATTGAAAGTGAGTGGAAGAAGACCAATGTCAGAGTTATACATTCTTGCAAATAACTGGAATTGGAGCCCCACTTGACAGGAAGTACTCGCGTTACTATGATTATGTATGTGTCCAGCAGGTAGCTCGTAGCAAATGTCACATGGAATACACTGATGAGGTGTGTACATGATGGTTCTGACATAGACCAATGCAATGTGTTGCGAATACATAGTAAGAAGGATCCTTTATTGTATGATTATATGATTACGGAACAAACACTGGTAGCAGTTACTTCTGTAAAATATCTGGGAGTACGCGTGCGGAATGATTTGCATTGGAATGACCATATAAAATTAATTGTTGGTAAGGCGGGTGTCAGGTTGAGATTCACTGAGAGAGTTCTTAGAAAATCTACTCCATCAACAAAGGAGGTGGCTTACAAAACACTCGTTCGACCTATACTTGAGTATTGCTCATCAGTGTGGGATCCGTACCAGGTCAGGTTGACAGAGGAGATAGAGAAGACCCAAAGAAGAGCGGCGCGTTTCGTCACAGGGTTATTTGGTAAGCGTGATAGCGTTACAGAGATGTTAAGCAAACTCAAGTGGCAGACTCTGCAAGAGAGGCGCTCAGCATCGCGGTGTAGCTTGCTGTCCAAGTTTCGAGAGGGTGCGTTTCTGGATGAGGTATCGAATATATTGCTTCCCCCTACTTATACCTCCCGAGGAGATCACGAATGTAAAATTAGAGAGATTCGAGCGCGCACGGAGGCTTTCCGGCAGTCGTTCTTCCCGCGAACCATCGCGACTGGAACAGGAAAGGGAGGTAATGACAGTGGCACGTAAAGTGCCCTACGCCACACACCGTTGGGTGGCTTGCGGAGTGTAACTGTAGATGTAGATGTAGGTTCCTTAGGCACTTCGCTCACTGCTGCCATGGGCAAAGGAAACAGTTCCTCGAAACCGCAAAAATGGACAATCATCACCGTGTCGACATGTGTGGCAGACTTGTGACGGACCATATCGCTCTTAGGGCGAAGTGCTTAAACTGTTCGCGTATCTCTGCAGTGAACAGGTATTATGAGCTGAAATGATGGAAACTGCGAGATCCACGTACCATTCATGCCGATGGTGGACGCTTATAACGGAGCGTGACAGCCGATCGTTAAGTGGAAATTCAATGTCTCAACATCGAAATAATCCCCAGCCAGAAAGATTAAAGTCTACAGCAACATTTAAGAGGCTCTAGGTGCGTTCGGAGTGCCGAGTGTTAAGAATGATGCACCAACGGAATGATTAGGATATTATCGACATTTAGATAGAGCTGTTACTGTTAGGCTACATGGGGCTTTCACCGATGAGCTCGGTTTATAGACATACCAGCGCCGGCGTTGTCTTGCGAAAAAAAATTAGAAAACCAGTTCTTTGCAACCGTTACTGAAAGGACATGAGTGAGACCACGAAGGCAGCTTTGCCGGCCGGTGTGGCCGAGCGGTTCTAGGCGCCTCAGTCTGGAACCGCGCGACCGCTACTGTCGCAGGTTCGAATCCTGCCTCGGGCATGGATGTGTGTGATGTCCTTAGGTTAGTTAGGCTTAAGTAATTCTAAGTTCTAGGGGACTGATGATCTTAGAAGTTAAGTCCCATAGTGCTCAGAGCCATTTGAACCATTTGATTTGAACGAAGGCAGCTTTATGGCGTGGGATACATTTCGCTGCATTCTCTAGGACCAGTAAGTCACGAAGAAGTCAGTTTGGATCAATTTGTGATGAATGATTTCTAGGAGAATCTTTCCTCTCGTTCATGATGACTTAAAAAAATGGTTCAAATGGCTCTGAGCGCTATGGGACTTAACTTCTGAGGTGATCAGTCCTCTAGAACTTAGAACTACTTAAACCTAACTAACCTAAGGACATCACACACATCCATGCCCGAGGCAGGATTCGAACCTGCGTCTGTAGCGGTCGCACGGTTCCAGACTGAAGGGCTTAGAACAGCTCGGCCACACCGGCCGGCATGATGACTTCCTTACATGTAAATAATGGTATTAATCGAGCACAGCATCACATAGCTATAAATATCCTGAAATATCTGAAAGTATCTCAATATTAACCAAATGTAACATAAATAGGATATCAACTGTCATATGTGTTTCGTGAACATCTCATAACAGAACACAAATGGACTAGTTATACACTGCATCAAAAGGAATGAGTGGATGGTAATACACCAACTCGGCTGTATTGTATACGTTGTGCAAAGGATAAATGTTTACAATATGCCGCAGTGAAGTAGGGTAAGTCGAGACGAATAATTTGGCATGAGACGCTTGTGGTCCATCAAGTTGGCAAACAACCTCAAACTGGGCTACAGGGGTCACTTTAAGTTACAGTACATGCGCGTAGAGCGATATCTTTAATATCTCCTAGCCCTTTTGTGTCACCGGCTTAGTAGTGCATTTAAAATTGCAAAATTAATGGGTGTGTGTGTGTTTGTTTGTGTGAGTGAGTGAGTGAGTGAGTGTGTGTGTGTGTGTGTGTGTGTTTGTGTGTGTGTGTGTGTGTGTGTGTGTGGGAGAGAGAGAGAGAGAGAGAGAGAGAGAGAGAGAGAGAGACAGAGAGAGTACACTATGTGAAAAAGTATCCGGCACCTGGCTAAAAAGGACTTACAAGATAGTGCCACCCTCCATCGGTAATGCTGGAATTCAATATGGTGTTGGCCTACCCTTAGCCTCGATGACAGCTTCCATTTTCGCAGACATACATTCAATCAGGTGCTGGAAGGTTTCTTGGGGAATGGCTGCCCATTCTTCACGGAGTGCTGCACTGAGGAGAGGTATCGATGTCGATCGGTGAGGCCTGAATCGAAGTCTGCGTTCCGAAACAAGGTGTCCTACAGGATTTTTGTCAGGACTCTGTGCAGGCCAGTCCATTACAGGGATGTTATTGTCGTGTAACCACTCCGCCACAGGCCGTGCATTATGAACAGGTGCTCGATCTTGTTGAAAGATACAATCGCCATCCCAGAATTGCTCTTCAACAGCGGGAAGCGAGAAGGTGCTTAAAACATCAATTGTAGGCCTGTGCTGTGATAGTGCTACGCAAAACAAAGGATGCAAGCCCCCTCCATGATAAACAAGACCATACCATAACACCACCGCCTCCTAGTTTTGCTGTAAGCACTACACACGCTTGCAGATGACGTTCACTGGGTATTCGCCATACCACACCCTACCATCGGATCCCAACATTGTGTACCGTAATTCGTCACTCCATACAACGTTTTTCCCCTGTTCAATCGTGCAATGTTTACGCTCCGGTGAGGCACCGTTTGACATTTACCGCGTTGCGCAACCTCATCAATACAATTCGACAGGAGGCTGCGAATATAAAGGCAGAGACAGAGAAAGGTTAGCTGTGAAGTGCAGGATCACTAGAAAGTGGTTACTGTCAAAAAGATTAAAGGAGGAGAACGTTAGATAGTTAGATGAAAAGGTGCCATAGGCAGGACTGAAGTGTGTAGGAGAACCATCACTGAGGACGCACATATTATGGACTATGAGAAGCTGGTCAATTAGAAGGGCCCTACCAGACGAAGTGGTACTCCCACACAGTGAGTGGTGCACACCCAAGTAGGAGAGAAGGGAGGTGAATTTGTTGGATTAATGTAGTCAGTTCAACTTAAGTAAGTGGTCTGCCTGGAGGTGGATGAACTTTACAAATGATAATTGCTGAGGTCCTTTGCACACGCATCTCCCACAAGGTAAGAAGGAGAAAACATTGACTGACATCATCTGTATGATGCCCTGTCAGCACACTTCTGACAGAATGCAGGAGCAATGGACAACAGTCATCAGTGAAGTGCGTTACTTGGAGAGCAATGCATACTGCAGATGTTGCAGTTCCAGTGTGTGGCAGTAGTAGACCTTACAAACCCACTGAGTGATAATGTGAACGGTGGCCAGTTTAGGCGCGAAGCTTCCGGGAGGACCAGTCACAACACATGATCACTGCGTATTACCAGTGGAGATGGAACCACATTGATAAATATTGGCTCAGAATCCGTCTGTATGGGGGGATCTGTTGTGTCTGGGAGCCCTGGAGTAACCTTATCCCAATTCTTATCCTTCTTTTCTCCATTGTAATCTTTGGTGGACAAGGTTCGTCCAAAAGGCTATTTTCACTGAACGCGATGGAGAGCGAACAGCCCTGGGGCACACATGTCGTGGCTCTTCATCCATTGTTTGGCGTCAGGTCCCAGGTCTGAGGGTTCTGGCAAGAAGGATCCAGAGAAGGAGCCCAATCACCAGCAGACGCTGAAGGAGTACGCTTCTCGAACGGGATGCAAGAAGTATTTCCTGAACAAGGCACTCCAGAAACCGCTGGAGAGGTGTATGGTTGGAGATCTGGTTTGGGGAAGGCTGAAGTGGGGGTGGAGAGGCGTGATCGCGATGTTAGCTTAATTATTGATCGTCATATCAAAAATGGTTCAAATGGCTCTGAGCACTATGGGACTTAACTTCTGAGGTCATCAGTCCCCTAGAACTTAGAACTACTTAAACCTAACTAACCTAAGGACATCACACACATCCATGCCCGAGGCAGGATTTGAACCTGCGACCGTAGCAGTCGCGCGGTTCCAGACTGTAGCGCCTACAACCACTCGGCCACTCCGGCCGGCGATCGTCATATTCACAGGACGTATGCATTCATATACTCCCGTGCCTCAATATATGAGAGACAGTCAGTAGATTTGTTTTCCTGGATCTTATTTTCTTTCATGAAAACTGATCAAACTGGCGAATGTGGAGGGTGATGTTCCTTCCAGTGCAAACAAAATGGTGAATGTTCAGAAGGACTACCTTTGTGGAGTGATCGCCTCTAGTTGCCACGTTTTTGGTCCGCCATGCAGCAAGATGACATATGCCCAACGTTTAAAGTCCTGAAGCATTTCGTAGGCGAGGGGACATACAGTTTCACATCACACCTGTACACCAAGACCTTACCTTTCTCTGGGAGGAGAAGTGTAAGGTAACGGTGTTTGTATCCGTACAGTTATCCTTGGACCCTTTTTGTACATGTTTGATAAAATGTACGCCTCGCCACTGGAGATAAGTCCAGAGCTCCTCACGTGGGACCATGTCCAAAACTTTGCGTGGGGCAATGGTGACTAGTATTTCACCTACAGGATCACATGCCTGAAGAGCTGTAGATTGGGTAACAGAGGAAGTTTTCATCAATAACAGACCATTTAGAATTTTTTCCAGAGACTCAACTTCCTCAAATTTATTTTCAATGTTTTCGACAAAAACTAAATGTTTCGTTGCAGTAAAAGTATCCACATCAGTCCAAGCACATATGAAGTATTCGCTCCCAGACGTCTGGGTCGTCCGTCTTCCCACAGCTTAGCCAGGGAAGAAATCGTCGTCGGGTCGTATTTCTGTGAATTGTAATAATCTTTCCCATGTGAAGAGATTGATGGGAGCGTGCACTATGGTGCCGCACACTCAGAACGCGGGCTCTGCCTACGGACACCTTCCGGTCACAAAGGTTACCTGGCCAGCAAACTGTTGCCCCGCATCCCCATGCTCGAACCATAATGGGAATGGAGTGACCAAGGTCTAGGATTCTGGGCATAGTAACTTTACAAGAAATGAAGGGCGAAAAGAGAGAAAGGCACAAATAGTGGAACATACAGCCCGCTGGGCTACTCTCACTGCACTACCCATACTTTTGTAAAATTTGGAAAGGGAGTAGCAAGTCAAACCCAACAAAGGGATCATATAGTTAAGAACGAAAAGTCGTAGAAAGCCAGAAGGGAAGAATATGACTGTTCAATATCACAAACCAGATTCAAGCACAATCGGCACCAAGAAGACCATCCAATGGACAGGCATAAAGGAAAAAAGAATAGTAGGAGGATAGCCTTGCAGTTTGGAAAGAGAAGTAGCGCCAGTAGGGCAGGGTGACCAAGCAAGTTCTCTTAAAACAGGTGACTGCCCTGGGGTTTGGGGCGTATACGTTTATTTAGACCTTCACCTTGCGCTAACTCCGCACTGTGACGTAGTTCTAATTTCTTCACCAAATTACTTGTCCTCGTGTTATCTAGTGTTCCATGTACAAAGTTAATTTACTTGATGCAGTTCGTAGACGCATTTCCTCTTCCCTGACAAATTTAAAATCTTGATAATAGTCACTGGTTTCCACTTCCTCCAGAAAATTTGCGTGTATCAATTATCAAACCCTCTGACTTTACACAGTTGCTTTCCACCATTAGCTTTTCCATAATGGATTCGACTCTTTTCTTGCTCGGGAATCTTTACCAGAAAAAACACTTCTGTCCTGTCTTCAGTTTCCAGTCCACTTTTCTGCTTTTCGGGTGTACTTCCACAGCCCTTGAATGGTTTTACGTATGTGATACTTTGACGTACAGTTCACCAACCGTTGTTAGCACATCATTACACAGCCTGTGACAGAACTCTTCTCCGCACCACCGAGTATTTCAGAACCTTCAATTTTTGTCCAAGTTACCACACTTCACTCACCGATCCTCTTCACGAGTCACCGTTCGAATATTATTCCAAAATAGTTCCTCTTCATTGACATACATAGACTGTTCATTCAGTAGCCTTGTTTCACAAAGCGCCTAGCATCCAGTACACGTTGGCCTATCAATTATTCGTATGATTTTGAAACGCAGCGCTGTTGGTTTGGAACATTTTTGAACATATTATAAGTTGGTTTTTGAACGAATCATAAGTTGATTTTTGAATGTGCGCATAGAGTACGTGATGTCTCTGCCAGTGGAATCCCCATTGCATCTAGAAAAAAAAACTTTCCCGCAGACAAAAGGGGGTCGGGGCTCTATGAGTTGAGTCGAATAAACCCAAAATGCTGAAAGCCAATTGCTGTTTATTTATATGGCTGATAGTGCCTGCGAATGATAAGCGTTGTTATAATTATTAGCGAAATCGATAGATTCAGACTACCAGAGTGGAAATAAACGACTAAGAGGAATAAGACGAAGAAAGATAAATATGTAATCTTTTCGGTGTATACAAGAAAATGAAATTTCGACAGAAAATTTTTGCCAGATCGGTATACTACTAAGGGCCAGTTGTACAGTCCTCGGTTAGCAGCCGCTTAAGTTCTATTCTCGGAATAACGTGGAAAACACGTTGTACGAACACGTAATAATGCCTAAAAGGAGGAGAAACGCGCGATAACTAAACTGGCGATTCTAGCAGGGTTAGTGAAGATAACTGTAGAATAAGTTTCACAATAGCAGGAATAGGTACAGAATTAGTGATGACAGGATTGTCTGTTAGAAAGAGGAAAGAGAAGAAACGGGGACATCACACAAATTATATGGACGAATATAACGATTCCAAATTTATATAAAAATTTCGTACTATTACTTTTCGATCTCATGCTTGAGAATCTAGAGCGTATGAATCAAATGTAAAACTATTTCTTAACGTAAAACGTCTTCTTGCAGTAGGCATAATAGGCATTTGATATTGGTAGTTCGTGAATTATATTCTGTCGTATTATTTATGTAAATGAGGTACTTAAAATGATCATTCGTGCCATAACAGTCTCGCTTATCTGGCGTGTGTTGCAACTGCTGCGATAACAGAATTGCCTGTTTCGTTTTATCTAGAAAAAATATGGTTCAGATGGCTCTGGGCACTATGGGACTCAACTTCTGAGGTTCTCAGTCCCATAGAACTTAGAACTACTTAAACCCAACTAACTTAAGGACATCACATACATCCATGCCTGAGGCAGGATTCGAACCTGCGACCGTAGAGGTCGCGCGGTTCCAGACTGTAGCGCCTAGAACCGCTCGGCCACTCCGGCCGGCTTTTATCTAGTAGACAGTGACAAAATAGACATAATCGAATCGAGAAACCACACCAGTCTTGGGTACTATTCGTAATAACAGCTTTTTCAGTATTAGACAACGATTTTTTGATTTTTCAAGTAGCAAAACGTTTGACGAACCTTGATGTAATAGATTCTTTCCCTGAAAGGAAAGCAGGGATTGTAAAACTGTAGCAAAATTGGAGAGAAAAAATGCTGGACCCTAAGGACTGAAGAAATATGTACTTTCCTGCTTGTTTCTTGTCTCTACTAGTTTTGTGTTTCTTATACTTGCTTTTCTGTCACAGAAAAGAGAAAATTACTAGCTAATAGGCAATAAGGAGTGGAAATTTTCTGAAGAATTCTTATTCTCCTGATTACAAATAATCCGACCCAGTAATAATTGTGAGTTTATTTTAAGGAGGTAGGATGTCATATCGGCCGATTGGGAGGTGGAGAGGCAGCTCAGGACATTTCAATTTTCACTGTTCTGAATATATGTTGGATGGCTCCCATTACAAAATATACACGTTTGAATTACACAGAATGGGAAACAGTGACGTGCGATAGAAGTCTGCAGCGTGAAAATCGTGGCACTGCACTTTGGCACACTTAAGACCAAATAACACGTCTTACATTTTATATATATCAAACTCTTCAGAAAGATGTGCGCTACAAAATTAAGATATTTTTGAAAAATCGATTTTTCTTAAATTTTTGACGCCCTATCTCGAGTGCTCGAGGGGGGGGGGGGGGGGGGAGAGGGCGCCGCTATCGAGTTTTTGCCTGGGTTTGGTTTGTGGAAATATCATAGATCCGGGGCTGGGTCACAGTATGTGAAAATTAATTTACAGTAATATTTTTTGCTCTGTTCAAGAACATTTTCATAAACGACAGTTTTACATGACAAAATGCGTTCATAAATAGCTCACGTCTGTATGAATAGGAATTGGCCAAGACTAAGAAAAGAATTTACACTCGAAACAAAGAACAATTAATGCATCAGAAAATAACTTCTAATCAAAAGAACTAATTACATGTTAATAACATTTCTGTCTCAATGTCAACATCCAGGCACGGGACACTGGTGTAAGGTTAAGCTACATGATGTCTCCCTTTCAACGGGTAACGCTTTCTACATGTATCTGGTCTACCGTATCTTCCTTCGCCGTCGGCGTTGTCGTGGTTACCGTGAGACACCGTTATACCAAGAGGAAAGGCGCGTCGATCTTAGAGCATGAGATATGATGACCTTAAGCCATAGACAACACACAACGGTCACGGTAGCACCTGATTCCAGAATAGCTGCAGTAGTTAAGATCTACGAACTATCCCCTGTTGACCAGGACCCCAAAACTTAACTCGTAACGAGATCCCTTCAAAGCAAATTGTCATAACGATCGTCTATAAAGGCTTCGTACAACGAGAGTACATGTTACGGTTTATGGAATAATAACAGATACAACCAAACTGTCTTGTCTCTTCTGCTTTATTTAACATAACTTCGTTCACAGTTTCATTTCGCATTCACCACTCATTCACCGAAACCCTTTGATGAACAGTTTTGGTTGCATAACGCCAACAGTCAATGATAATGATACAGCTTTTCTCCTTTTTATAAATTGAAGCCCGCTCTCCGTGATATAATAAAAAGAACCGGTCTCAATACCGCGTGCCTCGTGAGACGCGAATAGACTTATCCTGGAATTGACCGCCCTGTAGGTGTACTCAATTTAATGACCACACTTCACTGTCCGCTATTTCGCGTAACTGAATGTCCATTTGTTAGTCTGATTATACACTGTAGCTATTTAAAATTCGCCCCTATATTTTTCACAACGCACAATTAGCACTTCGTTACTGGTTTTCTTTTTTTTCTTCTAAGAGTAAACGGAAAAAAAAGACGCCGTATCATCGGCTTAGTCGATATAAAGCAAAACACCTTAATATGCTCAATTTTACCTCTTCTTATAGGATCGGCTACCTTACTCATTAATTTATTACATATTATTTCCAATAACGCTAAACAGGTATCGCCGTTATATTTTAATTGTATTCAAAAGCATGTTACTACTATTATGACCGACCAAATCATAACAAATCGCGCGGCGTGCGTTTTTAACGATAACTTTACGCTATTAAAGTTCCGTTACAGCTGTCTTGACTCGTAATGTTACACGGCCCCCCAGACTGTGATGTCTTGAAGAGGGTTCCAGACAGAACAGGCTTATTTTTTTTTTTTGTGTACTGTGACAGGAGAGGGTATTTGTTTCGGCGAATACACTCACTCTCAGATTCACTCAACAAGTCAGTACATACATTCTACAATATTTAAGTTGAATTAATGGGTCTAGACAAAATGCCCTTAACTAAATTCCACATTTGTTTATAGGTTGTCTTAGAAGCTCTTCGCACTAATCACTTCATATTCACACCACATTTTTTTTTTTCTTGGATGAAGCCCTCAGTTCTTCAACCGACTGTGCAAGGCAGGGATCACAGCCGGGTTCGACGATTGGCATCCTAGGCCAAAACCCTTATCAGGCCACTTGTTTAACCAGAGAGGATTTGGTCCTTTTCTTTTCCTCTTAATTCCACTTTCAAATCATCCATCCTTGCCGTTCAGTGAGAGGATAAATCGTATTTCAGCGTCGTCATTGTTGCTGATACCAAGAAGGTATCTCATGGAAATCATCGGTACATTCTTTAATTTTCTTTGTAAGTTAGTATAAGTACGTATTTATCCATTGGTGCTTTTATTTAGTCCACTGAGTGTAGTCTTGGTATCATTCAGTGTTTCTTGAATCTATATTTTGCTCATTATTGATAATACTTCTTCAGGTCTATGTGAGGGAACAAGCCTTTAATTACATCAGTATCACAATCTGCCAGGAGGTAGCTCCCTTCATGAGGTATTTTCATTATTTTATATGGACCTGTATATAAATATTGCCATTTCTTATTCAGTCTTTTCCTGGTTGATGCTTTTGGGTGATTTCTCAATAAAATTTCTTCCCCTACATCTTATGTGACTACTTTCTTCACATTTTTATCAAAACGGGTTTTTCTCAATTGTGCTTGATGCTTCAGGTTTTCGTAGACCTTCTTCACCATATCTTCTTTCTTGGTAATCTTTTGTTCTATTGCAGGTAATTTCTTCATCCATTCTGGCACAATACTTTCACCAAATACTATTTGGTTAGGTGAATAACCTGTCGATAAGTGTGGTAAGTCATTATACACTTTCTCAAATTCATAAATCCAATCGATCCATTTATAATGTTCTTTGGGTATGTACGTCCGTAAAAATCGGTTCAACTCTCGGAAGATTCTTTCAACCGGATTTCCACAAGGGTAAAATCTTGAGATGTAAATGTGCTGGATTCCTTGTTCTTTCATAGTGTCTCTCCATACTTTGCTTGTATAATAAGCAGCGTTGTCTGTCAAGATCATTATAGGTTTGCCAAGCTCAGTTATATAGTTGTTGATAAATTTGCGTAACATGGGTCGAACGTGGAGATTTTTCAAAGGATATAATTTCACATATTTTGAAAAGAGATCATAGAAAGCCAATACATATTTGAACCGTCCACGTGTCATTGGACATAGCCCACAGACGTCACATGACACCAACATTAAAGGTTGTTGTGGGATGATAGGATGTAATTCTATCTTCCGACAATAGTTTATGGGTTTCGCCATCTGACATATTTTGCACTTCTTAATAATATTTGTAGCTATACGTCCCAAATTTGGATGATAGCAGTATTGTGCTATTTTGGCTGTACATTTAGCGGCACCAAAATGACCCCAATTCAAGTGAGTGTACCATACTAGTAATTCTAAATATTTATTTGGAACACAAACTTTCCAAACATTTTCTTCATCCTTCCTCCGATACAATATTCCGGATTTTAATTGATACTGTTCTTGAGAGTGACTTAGCGTTTTGCTTTCAACAGCCTGCCTAATGGCTTTCCACAACTTATCATCTTCTTGCAGTTGTGGAAGACTTCGAGATAGCTGTGAAATCTGCCTCTCACAATATTGCCTTGGTAAATTCATGACTTTAAAGTCAATAGTCCGTTCTTCACACTCGTCAGCATTCTTTCTTTTCGGTAATCTTGAAAGAGCATCGGCTATGATGTTGTCTTTCCCTCTGATGTATTTGAGCATAATATCATATTCTTGCAGTAGCAAGGCCCACCAGGTTAAACGTGAATGGAACATCCTTCCTGTTAAAATAAAAGATAAAGCTTTGTGGTCGCAGAATACAATGATCTTCTTTCCATATACAAAATAGCGAAACTTTCTAAGTGACCAGACCACGGCCAGTACTTCCAATTCAGTAGTACAATATGCACGTTCACAGCTAGAGAGTGTTCTGCTGGCAAACCCAATTATCTTGATGGTACTGATATCTTCTGGATTGTCCATCTGGAAAAGAGTGGCACCCAATCCTGTTTCAGAAGCATCCGCAGCAATATAAAAATCTTGATCAAGTCTCGGATGATGTAACAGTGGAGCATTAGTCAAAGCATTGCGGATGTTATCAAAAGCTTGCGTGCATTCGGAATTCCGCTCCCACATGACATTTTTTCTTAACAGCCGTAACAAACAGTCTTGGCTTCCTAACTGATTGGGTAAAAATCGTCGAAAAAATGAAACTAAGCCGATAAATGACTTTAATTCCGTTCTGTTCTTTGGATAAGCACATCTGTTAATCGCATCCATCTTTTTAGGATTTGGTTTTATCCCTTCAGGAGTGATTATATGTCCAAGAAATTTCAATTGGTTATGAGCAAACTTGGATTCGCTCAACTTTACAGTAACTCCGTATTCCAAAAATTTCGCAAAAACTCTTCTTAATAAGTCCAAATGTTCCTCCCAAGTTTCAGAAGCAATTAGCAAATCATCCACATATAAAGTAACTTCATTCAAAAGGTCTCTGCCCAGTACGGTATCTAATGCCGATATGAAAACACCACCGCTTATTTTCAACCCAAATGGCATGACAGTAAACTGGTAACTTCGGCCCAGAAAAACGAATGCAGTATATTTTCTAGATTCTTTCGATATTCTAGTTTGCCAATATGAACTACGCATATCCAAAGAAGTTAAGAAGCGGGCACCATAAAACTTTTGTACTAACTCTTCTAGGTTCTCCGGTCGCGTTTGTACAGGTATAATGATCTTATTGATCTCTCTGGCATCCAACACCAATCTGATGTCACCATTGGGTTTAATTGCCGCCACAAGAGGGTTACAATATTCAGAATCTGAGGGCTCAATAATACCCCATTCTAACATTTTATTGATTTCCTTTCTGACTACTTCTTTCTTTGTCCATGGGATAGAATAGGAAGTACGACAAAAGGGTTTATGTGCATACGTCTTTATATGGTATTCAAAGTCTTTTATTATACCCGGACGTTTACTAAAAATTGACTGATATGCTTCCAACAAGTAGTACAGTTCATCCCTTTGGATAACAGATAAATATTCTGTTTCTAACACCTTTTCCTGCAATGACATTTTATCCATCATTTCTTCAGAACATTCAATAAGGCATATATCATACACATTTTCATCATCAATACTGACATATTTTACCATTAGATTCATACACAATTGATTTGGAAATACTCGGCCCTTTCTCAGGGTGGTTGTCAAAACATTACCATTGGAATTAAATATACATTCACCTTTCTCTAAATTAATGATTGCACCGGTCTCACATAAAAAATCCAAACCCCAGATACATAGTACTGTCATTTTAGGAACAACCAGGAATGTACTTTCTATGTGAGCCCCCTGTATTGTAACGTCAACACGTACCTGTTTCACAACTTTTTGCATTTTTGCGCTGAACGCGCCAGACATGGTACATCCTGTGATGGGAAAAGGGGGCATTTTTACCCCTCGGCTTATCTGTTTTAAACAGTCCAACGTCATGACACTAATAGTTGCTCCAGTATCAATTAATATTTCAACATCAACATTATTTATACTTGTTGGAATTATTGCCTGTAAAATTTGTCCACATTTATTAGAAACTTCAGGTTTTTCTTCAATTAATTCATTCCTTATATCCTGATCATTATTGTACCTTAATACTCTCAGTTCAAATTGATGCCTGCCTTCCTTCTCCTTTCCAGTCATCCTAGGAAGGCATTTGGTGACTGGTATTAGTTTAATCTATCTCGTTGAGTCATCGGTGGGGGTTCATGAACTTCCACAATCCGTACAGTATGATCCGAGTTATGGTATTCACCCCGTCGCACATTGGAGGCTCCTTCGCCCATTGGTATAACTCCTTGTGCTGGATGAGGACTCGAGGCATTTGTTCCATCCTGACGATGAACATTATGCTTCGAATTATCTTCCCAAGGTCGAATGCAATTGGGTTCATCACTTGGGTACCTGTTTCTCTTATTAATATCACTACTATGCACATTCGCGTCACCATATCAAGGTTTACCTCTAGCACAGTAAGTATCTCTTCTATATTTATTATAATCATTGTTTTTATTGCAACCATAGGATGAAGATTGTCCACGCTCCTGTGATGAGGGTTTGACCTGGTTTTCGGTATTATTATTATCATACGTTAAATTATTATTATAATTATTCGTATTACTATGAGTGTGAGTCGACATTTGATTACTACTCATTTGTCTTGAGTCTTCCATAATCATATCTATAGAGTCAATCACCGACAAGAATTGTTCTACGTCGTGGTCAGGAACATTTATTAACTTTTCACGTATATTTATGGGCAACCTTCCCTTCAAAATTCTGATCACTTCCTTGTGAGAAATTGGATCACTCCAATAACGTGTCTTATTTATGTACTTTTGAAAATATTGCCTTAAAGTACTCCTTTTACTGTTAAAATACTCAGGTTGGTAAACCTCTTTTCTTAATTTCTCTTGTTTAGTCGACGACCAGTATTTAGTCAAAAAAAGTTGTTCAAACTCAGCGCAAGTATGGCAACTTTCACTTACTTCGGCGGCCCATAATGCGGCTTCTCCGGTAATTTTGGATACTATAAATTGAAGTCGGTCGTGTTCTGACCAGCTACGCGGAAATATTCTTTTGAAATTATTGATAAAGATTTTCGGATGCAGGTTGTTCTTTCCAGTGGAGAATGTTGGGAATTGTCTACTTTTAAAAATGCTGTTCTCCACCTTTAAAGAAGACAAATATCCTCGCTGACCAAAAGAATCATCATCTTTACCAACCGAATCATCAACTTCCCAATGCAAATTTTCACCACAATTGTACTTCGTATTATCACATGTTCGGTTGTTTTTCGACCTATTCTCCGAACGTTCGTCCTCTGTCAACAAATTTTGTGATGACTTTCGTTCTAACTCCGCCAATTTATGATTGGTTTCCTTTTGCCATTTAGGTAACTCATCAACTATTTTGTCTTTTATTTTCTGAAATTCGCTAGTGAAGAGCTTAATTAATTCATCATTTCTACTTAGGTGCTCATTGATATTTTCATTTGGCTGGGATCCAATAGTAGTCTTAACCTTGTCTACAATTTCATTTCCTTTTATTTCTATCCATTCAGATAGATCTTCGTCAAGTCTTTTAGTTTGATCTACTAAATACTTGCCAATCCCCTTACGAGCATCAGACTCAAACTCGACTATTTGTTTCGAAAGCTCTTCTATCTGTGCGCTAGCATTGAAACAGCTGCTTTCACACTTAACCATCCTATTGGACAGGCCATCATAACTCTTCGAAACTACCTCATATTTCTTTTCTACGTCATGAAGTTTTCCCATTAAATTATTATATTGCCTTTCTAAGGTGTTATAAAACTCTACATCTAGTTCTCCAAATTTCGCATTTAATTGAGTCTCCCAGTCCGCCTTTAATTCTTTCTTAGTATTTTCCAGTTTATAATCAAAGGTGTTCAGTTTGCTTTCCAAAGAATCCATTTTAACTTCTAATGAACCAAATTTGGCCTCAAATTTTTCATTTAACTTTTGATTGTCCTCTTTTAATTGCTTATTATCTTTTTCTAGTGAACCAAGTCTTCCATTCATTACACCCATTTGAGTATTTATTGATACCAGCATATCAAACATTTTTTGATTAATATTTCCATTTTGAGGATAAACTTGCTGATCTACTTCCGAAACCTCAAGATCTTTATGTTCTCCCACGCTGCTTACCTTACTTATCATTGTATTTGAATCTCCTAACGGCTCTAAATCAATAACTGTATTATTATCTGTACATGTCTCCTGTCCCACATTGAGCTCATGGGATACATCATCCCTTTCCTCTTCACTTTCCTCTCTCTCTCTACTCATTACTATACTCAACTGCACATTATCATGTATTCTTTTCGTTCGATTTGACATGATTATTCACTACCAAGACATACACTTATTTTCACTATTTATTTATATATATTTATCTACCGAAATCACAAGTCTCAACTTCCCTTTTGTTTTATAATTATAGAGTTATTTTAATCATACCTGGTAATCGCTCACTTTTAGCGATTATTGAAGAATACCTCTTTCATTGGACAGACTCACTGGCTGCTACAATATTTTCCAACTCTAGGGTTCGTGAATCCGGATGACACTCGACTCGATGCAGGAATCCTCCTCTATCGAGCCGCACGTTGTGGCGCCACTTCTACCGTATCTTCCTTCGCCGTCGGCGTTGTCGTGGTTACCGTGAGACACCGTTATACCAAGAGGAAAGGCGCGTCGTTCTTAGAGCATGAGATATGATGACCTTAAGCCATAGACAACACACAACGGTCACGGTAGCACCTGATTCCAGAATAGCTGCAGTAGTTAAGATCTACGAACTATCCCCTGTTGACCAGGTCCCCAAAACTTAACTCGTAACGAGATCCCTTCAAAGCAAATTGTCATAACGATCGTCTATAAAGGCATCGTACAACGAGAGTACATGTTACGATTTATGGAATAATAACAGATATGACCAAACTGTCTTGTCTCTTCTGCTTTATTTAACATAACTTCGTTCACAGTTTCATTTCGCATTCACCACTCATTCACCGAAACCCTCTGATGAACAGTTTTGGTTGCATAACACCAACAGTCAATGATAATGATACAGCTTTTCTCCTTTTTATAAATTGAAGCCCGCTCTCCGTGATATAATAAAAAAAACCGGTCTCAATACCGCGTGCCTCGTGAGACGCGAATAGACTTATCCTGGAATTGACCGCCCTGTAGGTGTACTCAATTTAATGACCACACTTCACTGTCCGCTATTTCGCGTAACTGAATGTCCATTTGTTAGTCTGATTATACACTGTAGCTATTTAAAATTCGCCCCTATATTTTTCACAACGCACAATTAGCACTTCGTTACTGGTTTTCTTTTTTTTCTTCTAAGAGTAAACGGAAAAAAAAGACGCCGTATCATCGGCTTAGTCGATATAAAGCAAAACACCTTAATATGCCCAATTTTACCTCTTCTTATAGGATCGGCTACCTTACTCATTAATTTATTACATATTATTTCCAATAACGCTAAACAGGTATCGCCGTTATATTGTAATTGTATTCAAAAGCATGTTACTACTATTATGACCGACCAAATCATAACAAATCGCGCGGCGTGCGTTTTTAACGATAACTTTACGCTATTAAAGTTCCGTTACAGCTGTCTTGACTCGTAATGTTACACTGCCTCCGATTACGAATAACCGGCACAGAAAACTGCATCGTTGGATGACAATTCATTCAGCGCATTGTTTCCAATGCACGAGAAACTTTCTAAACCGAAGCTCTGCCTAGTGTGTGTACAACTTTGGGGATGAAGTGTTGCATTCGTCTGTAAGCCAGCAGGACGTCTCATTAAATATCACAACCGCTAAGGTTCAATCATCACCATCCGGCTAAATATTTTCACTGGACGTTAGGTTACCCAAGGCAGTTACTCGTTTCCTCCAGCTGTTCAGTGATGCATATATCTTCAAATATCTAGTCGCACTGTTTGTTTGCCAGTACAATCTGCATACGTACTGCAAGGTATTTGCCTTGCAAAACTGACTTGTTTGCAGCAACAAGCGCTGCGTTCATCATTCTGGGCAGGTGACAGCAAAAGCTCGCTAACAATCGTAGACCGGATCAGGGAATTACTGCCCGCGACCGCTGCTCCGCGCCTTAGCTTATTACAGATAATCAGACATACACGGTAGTTACACGTGAGCGTACACCCGTATCTCGTCTTATTCAGTACAGAATCGACTGTCTGCTGTTCAACACTTACACTTCAAATGACGCTATGAAGAAGTTGTAGTCCCGCACACACCGGATGTATTGAAATGTCGCC